>NC_089493.1:252648509-252998093 GCF_036850765.1 Saccopteryx bilineata
AGTGGCAGGGCGGTACTGGAGGCGGCTGGGGCAGCTGTGTGGAGACAGTTGGCAGGTCTTCCCCTCTAAGCACCAGATGCTGGGTGACCATGGGCATGTTTGTGAGGAATATAGGAAACTGAACTGAATAGCAGGGGTTTCCCAAATATCCTGAATACTTTTGACCTTCACAGGTCAGCTAAAGCCACGAGGCCTTGTGGGAACAGGTAAGGTTGATCCTGTGACTGATTTACCTTGATGATAATATAGCTTGAATAGAAAATAGCATTTTCACAATTTTGCTAAATAACGACGTTTATTATTTAAATGTTCACTCCTCCCTGAAGTGCAAACTTAATTTCAATCCAGAAGACACTAGTTCTTAAGATATATTAGAGCAGTACACTCCACTGATGAAGAACCAATCATTGTTCACTATAATTGCTTTTGTCATTACAGCATTTATTGGGAGTCTACTAAGTGCTGGCTGATGTGTTAAAATTATATAGATGAATTTGATAAGCATTTTGGAGAAAATAGCTTTGACAGTTATGTTAATTATGACATTATGGTCACTACTAATGAAGAAAAGATAATAAAATTGCTGCAAAAACAAAGAGGAGGTGATAACTAACTTTTAAAATTTCTGACAGTATTTACTTTTAGCAACAGCTTATTGACAACCCAAATTATCTCTAAGGTTATATATGCACTGAAGTAACCTGCAGTGAGACTTTATCAGATGCTCTCTTCTTTCAAAAAATTATCTGTCCCTAAGACAAAAATTAAACTTTATCTAAAATGGCAAGCACAATAAATAACCTGGATTATATAACAAACTCCGGCAACACTTATCCGTTTGAATTAAACGCAGCAAAACCTGCTGGGGATTCACTATCACAAAATGCATCAGCTTTCATGGTTTGAAAACTGCTCCTATTCAAATCAGCTTGAGGAGGGTGAAATAGGACCGAGGAAAATTCTTTAACAGCCTCTTTAAAATGACAAGGGAGGAAAGGATAAACTTTAAGAGTGAGTATAAATTTCCAAATTTAAGAATAGGGTATTTTTTAACCCTTCTGAATTGCTTTGCACTAAAATAGACTCATTGTCAAAGGATCTAGTTACCATGGTGATACATCTTTTAAGAGCATATGTCTAAAGTCAGTCAATTATAATACCAGAAAATATTGAACACAATATTATAGGTTTTCTTTCTTTTAATATTAACCTTATCTAACTAAAATAATATCAATTGGAGTTTTTGTATACTGGAATAGAATGATAAGCAAATATATCAGGGGTCAGGAACCTATGGCTCGCAAGCCAGATGTGGCTCTTTTGATGGCTACATCTGGCTCACATAAAAATTTTTAATAAAAAAAAAATAACATTAAAAATATAAAACATTCTCACGTATTACAATCCATTTATTTCCTACCACTCATGTTCGTGGTTGCAGGTGGCTGGAGCCAATCACAGCTGTCCTCTGGGACAACACCAAATTTTTATTGGATAATGCGTAATGTACATGGGTCGTTGTATGGCTCTCATGGAATTACATTTTAAAATATGTGGCGTTCATGTCACCCTATTAAAGAAATAAAATTATTAAAAAAATATGTGGCGTTCATGGCTGTCTCAGCCAAAAAGGTTCCCGACCCTTGAAATATATTATACATTATGACAATTTATTTATTTTTTAGGAAGCTTACATTTCTTAAAGTATGTTTTCCGTATTTATTTGTATTATGTAAACCTACTTTTGCCTACCCCTGTATTTTCTTTAAATACCGAATATAAAGCAAATAGCAAAATGCCTGTGCCAGAGTAAGCCCCCTGTATTTGTGAATGGTAACTCTGCTTGCCTGTTTCCTTTTTCCTCTGACCTTTCTTCTCTTGGCCTTTCATCCTTCCTTCCCTTTCCTTCACTGTGTCTCCCTGCAATTTCTGTTCTGTAGTTCCCTCTGTTCCTTAATTCTTCTTTACCTCCCTGCATTTCTTTTCCTTCCATTTTTCTCAATTTATTAAAAAGCAGGTTAAATATGAAAGAATGGCATAACACTACTGTTAGAATAACACTGCTGTAGCAAAATAGCATATTGTTGCATGGTTGAGTAGTATTTGACTTTGGATGAGGTAAGGTGCAGGGACTGTGGGGAAAATCAGGATGAGAAAGAGATGGCAGGGTGGAATTTAGTAAGAGGAGACAGTTATAATCTTAGTGGAAGAGGAATTTGAATAATGAGGAAGAATCTCCCAGGAAGCACTCATGATAGAAGTTTCTGTTTTCCCATCTAAACCAGTGAGCTTTGTGCAATCATTCCTACCAAAATAGTGGAAAACTTTAGCGAACATTCTGCAGAAGGCTTTAGTAGAGCCATTGGAATCTCTGAATTTCACCTACATCATTCCTTGCAGTGCAAAGCTTAATGCAACAGAAGATAGAAACAGAAATAGACATCCAGTTGGTGAAAAATAGTTGAATTTTAAAAGAAATGCACTGCCAGCCTCTTCTACCGTATTAAACATTCTCCTTGCTCAGCTCCATTTTCCCTGCAGTCTAATTATACTGGCTAGAATAATGAAGAGGTTTAAAAACCCAGAGTACAAGTTTTCTTCTTCTGTTTAAAGGAAGGAAAACTATCAATTAAGAACCTTTCTTAAATATAAGCATCTTCTTTGCACCCCAAGTGGTGACAGTTTGATCGTAAACTATAGGTTGCCATATTTGATTCCAGTTTTCCCACGGAGATATCTGTTTGGAGGGAGTGGTTCAGGCCTGAAGGGGGGCTCCTTGGCTTCTTCTTCCCGATGAAAGGCCCTCAGGGGCTCAAGTCATTGCGACCAGAATGCAGGACGGGTTGTAGTGAGTGAGGTAGAAGTCTAGAATAGTGGGTAGAGGTCTAGAAGAATCTGCCTGGTATTCAGCTTTCTGTTCATAAAACCAGTCACTCCCTAAGGCAGTAAACCTGTCAGTGGACATTTATACTCTCCAGCAGGTCATTCCCATATAAGCTTCAGTTTGAGTGTTTTCTTCTATAAGTTAATTGACCCTTGATTTCTGCCTCCTTTATATCTTCCTTTATTTAGGCAGCTTGTTACATCCTGCCACTGTCAAAATAATGCTTCAGAACTCTCTAAATTGGCACTCATTTTGTAGAGAAGAACCCAAGGGGAAATGCAAAAAAGGAGTAGTACATCCTAAGCATAATGCTCAATTACAAATATTTAATTTATTTATACATATTTAAATATGTAAATATGCCCCAAAGCATAATTAATTTATTTAAGTGACTCTGCTGAGCCATTGTAGAGTTAGTTGACAAGACAGTGATAAAAGAGTTGTTAACTGGCACCTAATGAGTTGAAGACATCTATAGTCACTTGTTAACAGTGAGTTAATTGGACAGTTAATTATTTCTAAAAATCCATTAGATGTTTCCTTTTTGAGTATGCTTGGGTTCTTCTCTCTCATATTTTGAAAAATAAGCAGGGATTGAATTTTATATCAACGGAGATGATGAGAATAAACTTTATATGATGATTATATAGTATGGTCTCCAAGTCATAAAATACTATTGATTGGGACTCAGGGACACTGTTTTACCGAATCTCCTCACTAAGGGCAAGATTACACATGGATCTCATTATGATTGTCCAAACATGCCGTTTTAGGTAAAGATAATATACTATTGTTTGGAAATATTTTCTATATTTATTACATATAATTTCTTTAGAAAATCTATATACAGTTCCTTTGAAGCACATTTCTGGCTCCTTTATAGATATAATAAAAATATTAGAAAATTATTTGTTAAGTTGCATATGATGTCAGACTTCATAGGAATGACTAATAATTTCAGTTCTCTCTGGTGTTGAGAGTTTTTATACCTTTGTTATCCAAGTTGTTGTGCTTCAGTATAGAGTGGTTCAACACCCTGTAATGTGCAATATTGCATGTAAGGAACTTACAAGACATTTGATATATTCAATTTTATCCTTCAATAGTGTGATTTCATTTTTGTAAGGAAATACAGGCTTTTAGAAGACTTTTTTTTGGTAAGAATTAACTTTAGTTTTTAAAGAATTTTTAGGAAAAAAGAGTTTATATATTAGAGAAATGACCAAAAAGTAAAAACTCCCAACAGAGTCAATTTTCCACGAAAAAAAATGAAAACAAAAACATTATTAACATTTTGCAAATATCATTCCAGAAACTCTTTTCTATAAAAATAAATACAAGGTACAGAATGAGCAGGCTGAAGTAATGTCTCCACTGAACTTTCAGTGTTTCCAGGTAATTTTCATCCAGAGCAGGGTCCCTTAAGTCACAGGCAGATGGTTGATGTTTCTGCTCTTTCACTTCCTTGTCTCTGGCTGGGGGCCTCAGGGGGCACTTACTCTCTTGGATAACTGTGCAGAAATCTTGACATATGTTCCCCTCACCTACCTGAATTCAACTCCAAGACATCAAGTTTAGTAAATCATCCAGACCCCTACTAAATATTCTTTTATTTTCAAAAGAATTTAATTCAACAAATACTTACTGCATGCCTATTATATGCTAGGCATATATATATATATATATATATATATATATATATATATATCATCAGTGAAGCAGGCAAATATCATTTCTCTATTGAAGCTTAAATTTTAAAAGGCGGGATAGACATTAAACCAGAAGCACGATAAATTAGGAAGTTAAATAGGATGTTGGAAAGAGGTAAGTTCTGTGTAAAAAGAAACATTAGACTGGTGTAAGGGGAACCTGGGGAGCCCAGGTGGAGATGGGACGGGTTGCTGTTTTGAGTAGGGTGGTTATTATGAAGCTGTCATTTGAACAAAGACTTCAAAGGGGTGAAAGATTTGGCTGTGGGAAACGTATTTCAGCTGGTACAATCAGCCAGGACAAAGTTTCTAAGGCAGGACCATGCCCAGTACATTCAAGGCAGCCTCTGTGGCTAGAACAGAGGGAGCAAGGGCAGGGCACCAGGATGTGAAGACAAAAGACAATGAGAACCTGCCCACTGACTATTGTAATCCTTGTAATAAATTTAGTGTTTCTCTGAAAGAAAGTCCATTATAGACTGTTGAGCAAAGGAGCACATGATCTGAATTAAAGCTTCATTCAGGTGTGTGTGTGTGTGTGTGTGTGTGTGTGTGTGTGTGTGTGTGTTGTGAATAGTCTGTATAATGGCATGGGCTGAAAGAGAAAACAAGGAGGCTATTCTATAGTCCAGGTGACAGATGATGGTATGATGGTTTAGACTGGAAAGGCAACAATGGAGATAGTAAGAAATCACTGGATGATGGATGTGTTTTACAAGTATAACTAACAGGGTTTCCTGACAGATTGGATGTGGATAATAACAGCAAGAGAGGAGTCAAGAATGAATTCAGTTGTTGTGTTCTGGTAATTTGGAGTTGCCTCTGCTGAAATGAAGAGTGTCTTCAGTGGGGCAGGTGTGGGGAGAGATCAGGAGTCTGTTTTTGACAGATGGAGCTTGAGTTGCTTTTAAGAAATCCAGACAGAGATGTTTAATAAGCAATTGTATAAACCATTTAGGGGTTTGCAAGAGGTGCAAACTGGAGATATAAATTTGGTTGCTTCTGGCAAACAGGTGTTATTGAAAGCCATCAAACTGATGAGATCACTCTAAGTTGAATGTAGAAGAGAATCAGGGACTGAGTTTGGAGGCATTCAGTATTTGGAGAATGAGCACCTGTCCCACACATGTCTATTATGCCTGTGTTTCTGAATATCTTCTCTAAAAATCTTATATTTTTACTCAAGTTTATTTATGCATTAAACCCAAATCCTTCTTCATTATGAATATATAAATAAATGGCATATAAATGCACTATTCAGAGCACCTATTAGAGATGGTTAAAATAGACCCCAGTTCTTGACTGTACTGCACTTAACATATGCTATTGTATGCATTTTGTATATATCACATTATAGTTGGAGTTATGTATCTGACTTTCTGTACTTAATATTATTTCTCAAATTTTTATCCTCTCCATAAACACTCAATACAAGTGGTTTATTATTTTTCTCAGTATATTTCTAAAGATTATTTCAAAATAGATCTTTTTAAAGTGAAATACTCTGTTTATTGCCTTTATCTGTTTAGATGTGAGCTTCAACTGGTCATATTAGAAAGAAGAAAAATATAAATCTTTAAATAACTCATGTGAGTTTGTATAGTATGAAAAATTCTGATTTTATTTATAGTTAAAATTTTTTATAATACTAGAAATAATCTTGTAAGTGAGCCAAGGATCAGAACTTCAAATGGCATAATTATTATTTTTTTTTTCTTCTTATATTTATTATTCTATGCTACTTAAATTTTTGTTGTTGTTTTTTAATTGAATTTATTGAGGTGAGAGATTAAAAAATCATGCAGGTTTTAAGTTCACAATTCTACAACACATCTTCTGTATATTGTATTGTGCCTTCATTCCCCCTAGGCAAGTTGGCATAATTATATTTAAAGATATGTATTGTGGTGAATAACAAATATGGAACTAAATAATGTAATAAATTAGATTGTAATGATTTGAAATTCAGAGTGATTATCTGTATTCACTTTACACTGCATTCATTTTATTTATGTATATATGTATGTTTATATATATATACATATGTGCACATGCCCATTACATGTACTATATGTATAATGTACCTATACAAAATCTCTATGAGGTATCATGTTTGTTGCTTTGTTCCTCTTCTCAAAATTTAAAATGGTATTTCAGATGTCTACAGTAAGGTATTGTTTATTGAGTATCATGATGAAGAAAAAACATGGTTTATAAAATGATTTTTAAAGTCTTCTGTTTTGAAAGAACTTCAGTCATAGAGATTTTATACGATTCATACTCAGAGTTTTTATGTACCCAGATTTCCAATTGTTAACATTGTACTACCATACATTTTATTATTCTCTCTTAGTCCTTAATTATTTTTATGAAATCATTGAGAGTAACATATATACACAATGCCCCTTTATCTCTAAATACTTTGTACATAGTTCTTATTAAATAAGGATATTCACTTATATAACTGCAACATAACTTATCAAGATCAAGAAATGAATACATGTATAGACAGTGCTATTATCTAGTCTGTAGACCTTTGTTAAATTTCACCAATTCTCCCATGATTAGTCATTAACCATAGGTCATTTACCTTTATTAAGTATTCTTCCTTATTTCTAAAATTCCACATCAGCCACTGCTGTTGTTTAGTATAGAGTTGTGGTAGTTGGCAACAGCAAATGTCTATGTGTATGTGACCTTCCTGTGATCAGGAGAGAGTTCCAACTGCTTGAATCTCTTTAGTAAACTATCAGTATAAATGTCAGTGATTCATTGATTCCCATAACATTGATATGTTCACTTCTGTTCTGCTGTCATACTATTACACATATTATATTATATATTTTATAATGTTCTTTAAAAAGTTACTTTATTTTTCCAGTTAAATATATGACACTTTCTCATTCAAATGGTTCTACAGATAAAATGTCCCCAATGTCCTTCCTTTTGAAAACATCCTAGAATAAGTATATATATAATATATACTATTTAGATTAAACAAAACACACATGAATGAATGGAAAGAAACATATTTATGTGAAAGAATGGCAATTTTGATTTGTGGGAAGAGGCACCGTATGTGTTTCCATTTTCATGGATATCCCTCTGTCTTTATTGGTCGCTGGTTAATTAAGTCATTCTACTAGGAGTAGCTGTTGTCTGCTTCCTGTCAAAATCTAAATAAAGCCTATATCTTTTAAGCTTTCTTTAGATTAGTTTTTAACCATTGTTCCTATCGATATACTGTGCTTTAAAGGGGAATGATTATTTAATTCAAATTTAATTAAAAATCATTCAATAACCCTAAAAGAATACACATTTATTAATTAACAAATTTTAATACACTGCAGATCACTAATATATTTAATTTGTTTTACCGAATTGATTATTAAAATAAAATTTTCCCTATTATCTCTGGGCATATATTTGGCACTTCTAGAAGATATGTTATTGACTAGACAGGTTATAACACTAATTTTCTTTGCAAATATTTTTCAATTTTTAACAAAATTTCTCAGTTACCATAGTATACATGTTACATACCAGGTAAAATACACTGGATGCTTTAGTAAGTATTATACAAACATTAGCAATCCCATCATTAAAAAGTACCATTTTATCCATGATATTAGTGGTTATGTTTAAATTGAAAGGTCTCACCCACTCAGGTTGGCTGTTATTAAGCAAAATTAGCTGAAATTTGTCTAAGATCACATTTAAGTTTTATTACTGGCTCTTTAATTATAGTTACTTGCAAGTGACTGCAGTTAAAAAACTGGTAATGAAACTGAAAAAAAAATGTGGAGCCAGCTTGAAATAAATAATTTTTGAACTTTTGAATGTTTTTTAACCATCAATAGTTATCATATGCCTTGAATTTATAAAGAAAATTATATTTTTAACCATATTATAATATACTTTGTTAAAATATACTTTGAAGCCTACGTTCTGCTAAACAAAGATGATAAAGACTGACTGAGTTGTCTATTCACTGACTTCATCCATGTTGAATATTTACTATTTAAGAAATGCAAATAAGTTATTATTAATATTCCACTTCTAATTTGAAAAGATTTCTGCTACCTCTCTTTCGGGCTACTGGATTAGTTTAATTGATGAATATTCTGAGATTTTAATAGGAGCTATTAGAAAACACGGCAGTTTCAGCTGTTTTCCTGTGTGATTAGGGTTTTGTCACTGCTCTATAACCAAAATAAAATTCACAAGTAGTTTCACTTTGAAAGCAACAGTCATCTATCAACCTCATCTGTAAAATTCTGTGTTGTTAAATATGCATCAATTCTGTTTATTGGGAATATATGTTACAATTTTGAACTTGTAAACATTAATATATGCTATTAAAATGCCACTTCTAGTGGTAATTTACTGGATTAAAGGAAGATTCCCATTGCTAAAAGTTTGATTACTGGTGGTTTGAATTCCTCAGAGAAAAAGAAAGTACAGATCTCTAGGGTGCTTTTGAAAACAGAATAGATCTTGCCTGACCAGGTGGTGGCACCATGGATAGAGCGTCGGACTGGGATGTGGAGTATCCACATTCGAGACCCCGAGGTCTCCAGCTTGAGGGCGGGTTCATCTGATTTGAGCAAGGCTCACCAGCTTGAGCCCAAGGTCGCTGGCTTGAGCAAGGGGTTACTTGGTCTGCTGTAGACCCCTGGTCAAGGCACATATGAGAAAGCAATCGATGAACAACTAAGGTGTTGCAATGAAGAAATGATGTTTCTCATCTCTCCCCCTTCCTGTCTTCTGTCCCTCTCTCTGACTCTCTCTCTCCCACAAAAACAAACAAACAAACAAACAAAAAAACAGAATGGATCTTCAGCATTTGCATTAATGGGTTGCAAGTGCAGATAAAAAAAGAAAGTTGTTCTCGTTTCCCGGACCTGTCAACCCCCCCCCCCCCAAAAAAAAACAAAAAACAAAACCCTAGTTCCTCTGAGATCTTCATCTTCTGAACTGCCTCACTGGTCTCCTTTCCCAGTAGTTCCAGCTGAGGAGGAAGCCGGCTAAGTCTGAACAGCCTGCATCAGGCCACTGCTGGGAGAAACTGTGTTGTGAGTTTGTTCCCTGGAGGAAGATTGTGAAAAAATGAGTGAAGGGAAACAGAGAGAAAGGAAATTGACATGAAGGAAAATGGCTAAATCAGGAACAGATGACTCCCAGAAAAGGCAGTTTTTTGTTTGTGTGTTTGTTTAATTGTTTTAAATACCTGGGTTTCTGAGAAAACAGGAAAGAGCAGCTCAGTATGGCTTTTAGCATTTTGTGAAATTTCTGGCAGGCAACTTCTGTGCTATTTCTAAATCATGAAGAGAAGAACTGATACAATTTCTCATGAATATTTTCTATTGAAAAAAACAAGATGTTTAAAAATCATGATGATTAGGCCTGACCTGTGGTGGCGCAGTGGGATAAAGCGTCGACCTGGAACACTGAGGTCCCCGGTTCGAAACCTTGGGCTTGCCTGGTCAAGGCACATATGGGAGTTGATGCTTCCTGCTCCTCCCCCTTCTCTCTCTCTCTCTGTCTCTCTCTCACTCCTCTCTCTCTAAAAAAAATCAATAAATAAAATATTAAAAAAAAAAAATCATGATGATTAAACAAAGCTACTATATTTGTGTCAACGTAGTATTTTTTTTCTTGGCAGTTTCAAAATAGGCTAAATTAGGATCATATATTTAAGATAACAATAACAACAATAATGAAGAAACCAAGAAATAAGAAACAATGACCATATGTCATTTTAATATAAACTTTATTCTGGACCTTACCTGTGGTGGCGCAGTGGATAAAGCGTCGACCTGGAAATGCTGAGGTCGCCGGTTCAAAACCCTGGGCTTGCCTGGTCAAGGCACATATGGGAGTTGATACTTCTTGCTCCTCTTCCCCTTCTCTCTCTGTCTCTCCCTCTCCTCTCTAAAATAAATAAATAAATAAATAAAATTAAACTTTATTCTGAAATTTAAAGGAGTAATACTAAATAATATTGTGATTAACCGTCTAAGAGTTCAATGGATTTAAATATTATTTCCAGCAAAGGTTTAGCTTTGTAAAAATTTGCATAGAAGAGCATTATGGGACATGAGGTTCTTGTATTATTCATTGATTAATGAGTCTTTAAATGATCAGTTCAGTATAATGTAATTGGATGGTTCATTTTTAAGAATAATTAATATATCTGCATGAAGCAGGTAAAATGTCTCAAATGTTTTATTTTTTGCTATGTCTTACAAGGGTTATTGTGAAAAATTCTGTAAGTATTAAGCTTTATTTAAAAATGTTTTTGGTTTTGCCTGACCTGTGGTGGCGCAGTGGATAAAGTGTCGACCTGGAAACACTGAGTCGCCAGTTTGAAACCCTGGGCTTGCCTGGTCAAGGCACATATGGGAGTTGATGCTTCCTGCTCCTCCTTTCTGTCTGTCTGTCTGTCTGTCTCTCTCTCTCTAAAATGAATATATAAAAATATTTTTAAAAAATGTTTTTGGTTTTATGATAAGTGGTTAACGTGTAGTGGGAGATATGACTGAGTCATTTTTAGACTTTGTTGTCTTTTACATTTTAGACTCTGTTTTTTCACAATGTCTCATTGGTTGAGATTTATGTATGTCACTCCTAAAACCTGAGAATACACCTGCATCTCTGGAGACTCAAACCTGTATAGAGCTGGCCATCTTGTTCACTTTGATACCAGTTTCAATTTTGGTGAACTGAGAAGGGTTTCATATTGTGGTGGTTCATTTAAAAGAGAAGACAGTAATGAAAGCGTTGTTTTATTGAATGAGCCAAGCACGTTCCCACACTGTATTTTTTATTCTTTGAGAACTTTTCTTTAGGGATTCTCAGCAGGACCATGGCCGAGACCCCTAAGGAGCCTGCTTGTACACAACAGCCAGATTGATTTTTCTTGAATACAAGTATGAAAATTTGTCTCTTTTTTTTCTTTAGGGTGTGTGAAAGAGAGAGAGAGAGAGAGAGAGAGAGAGAGAGACAGGGACCGACAGACAGGAAGGGAGAGAGATGAGAATCATCATAGTTTTGGCACCTTAGCTATTCATTGATTGCTTTCTCATATGTGCCTTGATGGGGGCAGGGAAGCTCCAGCTGAGCCAGTGACCCCTTGTTCAAGCCAGTGACCTCGGGTTCAAGCCAGTAACCTTGGGCTTCAAGTCATTGACTTTTGGGCTCAAGCCAAAGACCATAGGGTCATGTCTATGATCCCACGCTGAAGCCAGCGACCCCTCACTCAAGCTGGTGAGCCCATACTCAAGCCAATGACCTTGAAGTTTTGAAGCTGGGTTCTCTGTGTCCCAGGCCAACACTCTATCCACTGCTCCACCCCTGGTCAGGCATCTCTTTCTGTCGTAACATGTTTTACAAGCTTGGGCTTTCCTTAACCAGAAAACTCAAGGATATTTGGATAACAACCAGATTTATGTCTCAATCCTGTCAGACTCTGTGACCTGACCAGGCCTTACTACCAGGTGTATTTTGTACTATGCACCCCTGGAAAACCTGTGCTCTGGCCACATGAGCCTGTGTTTTGCTCCTTGAAAATGTCATTTCACTTTCTGCCTTGGACATTGGGCATACTGTACACCTCATCCTCTTCCTATTTCCTTCGGTCTTCTCTTTAGTTTTTAATCCTTTAGAACTCAAATTAAAGAATTGAGCCTTCTACGGACACCAACATAGATGAATGCTCTCTTTTTGCTTTTGTTTCATTTTTTAGTTTTTGCTATTTTTGCTTTTTAACTACCATACAATATTTTTGTAGCATTTATCATATTATATTTCTAATTAAGTTATTAATTTTGTTACTGGTGTTTCATTGTCCACCAGCCCAGATGGAATGTATGTTTTGTGTAGACACGTGAAACAGAGCCATGAACATAGAGGATATGCATTAAATATTATTTAAACAAATGCAGTCATATATATATATATATATATATATATATATATATATATTCATTTATATATTTTGTAAAGGAGTTCTTATCATTGATTGATTGCCTTAGTAGTATTTGAGGCAGGGCAGAGATAGCACAATCTAGATATACAACAATAAAGAACTATTATTTTGAAAGCCTGAATGTTTTCTACTGCTTCCCAACTCTGCATCATTTCTAGTCACAAGCGTAGAGTTTTCTTAAGCAGTGTGAACCAAAGTGCACGGTACACTGTGCCTTCCACTTTTAAGAACTAATGGCAAACATTTAAATTGTATCTTTTGTTACATAAAGTATGGGGCTTCAAGTGGCTACTTAAAGGCATCTTAAAGAATTGCCTGTTTCTTACGATTCAGCCACATCATTTTTAAGACAAAGATTAGTCTTTGGTAATAATCACAGATCTAGACATAAGAGTGTTCTTGCCTAGATAATTGAGGTAACATAAATTTCAATATTCAGATGGACTATATTTGAAATAGATGCATTCAATTGAAAAGGTGTTTACCCATGATTCCATGGTCTCTTCATATTCTTCTGATCTTTCTCTAATACTGATTTCCCCCTTTGTTCTTTTTTTTTTTTTAAATACTCAAGTATTTATTGAAGCTGCAGATCGAAAATAAGCAATACGTATATCTTTTCAGGTCTATCCTATGAAAACTCAAATCACTGATATTTCTTCCCTCTGGGGGTAGCAAAGAACCTCTGAAAAGGATACCTCTTTATTAGTTAAAACTATTTTGTGTGTGTGTTATATGTCTTAGTAGGACACTGCTGTTCCATGTTGGAGCAACCCTTTTGGCCTTGTTATAGCTCTGACCTTGTTGTAGTACTTGAGCCAGCCTGTACGATTTTAAGTGGTGATAGTTATACTGAAATACTTTTTTGTTAAGGAATATTTTATACAAAATAAACTTACCCTTTTCAATTTTTACTGCTAACTAATATGGCCTTATTACATCTTTATGAATGGTTTTTCAATATTATTAATAAATCTTATATTTTGTAATAATATTAGACTTGTGGGAAATTTACAAGGATACTACAGAGAATTTCCGTACACTCATCACCTAGTTTCTCCTGATAGTAACATCTTTCGTTTTGATGCATTGGTCAAAGTTAGGAAATTAACAGAGGTTGTTCATATTTTCAATGTACACTATGGTAATTGATCTATACCAATCTACATTCCTTCAAGTGATAGACACTTGGATATTGTAGATGATTATGGAAAACTGATGTGAAAAAAATATGGTGTTGGTGAGACTAGGAAGAAATAGTGACTACAAATACTTTAGTTCTATCAGTGATGTATATATTATTAATAAATTATTTACACGTAACTGTCATTACATCGGCTTTAGTAGACCTCAGAAATATTTGTACTGCCTTTCATTTCTATATATTTTTTTTACAATTTTTTCTTTTTTTATCTTATTTTTATTAATTTTAGTGCAGTGACATTGATAAATCAGGGTACATATGTTCCGAGAAAACATTTCCAGACTTTTTGACATTTGATTATGCTGCATACCCCTCACCCAAAGTCAAATTGTCTTCTGTCACCTTCTATATGGTTTTCTTTGTGCCCCTCCCCTCCCCCTACCCCTCCCTCTCCTTCCTCACCCCCTCCCCACCCCTCTACCCCACCCCCTGTTACCATCACATTCTTGCCCATGTCTCTGAGTCTCATTTTTATGTCCCATCTATGTATGAGTTCATATAGTTCTTAGTTTTTTCTGATTTACTTATTTCACTACGTATAATGTTATCAAGGTCCATCCATGTTATTGTAAGTGATCCGATATCATCATTTCTTATGGCTGAGTAGTATTCCATAATATATATGTACCAAAGCTTTTTAATCCACTTGTCCTCTGATGGAAACTTAGGCTGTTTCCAGATCTTCACTATTGTGAACAATGCTGCTATAAACATAGGGTGCATTTCTCCTTCTGGAACCATTCTATGGTGTTCTTGAGGTATATTCCTAAAAGTGTGATAGCTGGGTCAAAAGGCAGTTCGATTTTCAATTTTTTGAGGATTCTCCATACTGTTTTCCACAGAGGCTGCACCAGTCTGCGTTCCCACCAGCAGTGCAGGAGGGTTCCCTTTTCTCCACATCCCCGCCAGCACTTATTCTGTGTTGTTTTGTTGATGAGCGCCATTCTGACTGGTGTGAGGTGATATCTCATTGTGGTTTTAATTTGCATTTCTCTAATGATTAGTGATGTTGAGCATTTTTTCATATGCCTATTGGCCATCTGTACGTCCTCTTTGGAGAAGTGTCTATTCATTTCTTATGCCCATTTTTTGATTGGATTGTTTGTCTTTCTAGTGTTGAGATTTATAAGTTCTTTATAAATTTTGGTTATTAACCCCTTATCAGACATACTGTCAAATATGTTCTTCCATTGTGTAGTTTGTCTTTTTATTCTGTTCTTATTGTCTTTGGCTATGCAAAAGCTTTTTAGTTTGATATAGTCCCATTTGTTTATCCTGTCTTTTATTTCACTTGCCCCTGGAGATAAATCAGCAAATATATCCCTGCAAGAGATGAAAGAGAGTTTACAGCCTATGTTTTCTTCTAAGATGCTTATGGTTTCACGCCTTACATTAAACTCTTTTATCCATTTTGAGTTTATTTTTGTGAATGGTGTAAATTGGTGGTCTAGTTTCATTTTTTTGCAAATTGCTGTCCAATTTATCCAAAACCATTTATTAAAGAGGCTGTCTTTACTCGATTGTATGCCTTTACCTCCTTTGTCAAATATCAGTTGTCTATAGAGCTGTGGGTTTATTTCTGGGTTCTCCATTCTGTTCCATTGATCTATGTGCCTGTTCTTATGCCAGTACCAGGCTATTTTGAGTACAATGGCCTTGTAATATAACTTGATATCAGGAAGTGTGATACCTCCCCCTTTATTCTTCTTTTTTAAGATTGCTGAGGCTATTCATGTTCTCTTTTGGTTCCATATAAATTTTTGGAATATATGATCTATATTTAAAGTATGTCATTAGTATTTTAATTGGTATTGCATTGAATTTAAATTGCTTTGGGTAATATGGACATTTTAATGATGTTTATTCGTTCTAACCATGAGCACGGTATATGCTTCCCTTTGTTTGTATCTTCCTTGATTTCTTTTATCAATGTTTTATAATTTTCCAAGTACAAGTCTTTAGTCTCCTTGGTTAAATGTACTCCTAAGTACTTTATTGTTTTGGTTGTAATAGTGAAGGGGATTGTTTCCTTAATTTCTCTTTCTGACTGTTCATTGTTGGTGTATAAAAATGCCTCTGATTTCTGAGTATTTATTTTATATTCTGCCACTTTGCTGAATTCATTTATCAGGTCCTGTAATTTTTTAACTGAGACTTTAGGGTTTTCTATATACAATATCATATCATCTGCAAATAATGATAGCTTTACTTCTTCTTTTTCAACTTGAATGCCTTTATTTTTTCTTCTTGTCTAATTGCTGTGGCTAGGACTTCAAGGACTATGTCAAATAAGAGTGGTGAAAGGGGGCACCCTACCTTGTTCCTGATCTTAAGGGGATTGCTTTTAATTTTTGCCCATTGAGTATGATGTAGCTGTGGGTTTGTCATAGATGGCCTTTATCATGTTGAGGTATGTTCCCTGTATTCCCACTTTGTTGAGAGTTTTGATCATGAATGGGTGCTGGATTTTATCAAATGCTTTTTCTGCATCTATTGAAATTGTTATGTGGTTTTTCTCCTTCCTTTTGTTTATGTAATGAAACACATTGATTGATTTGTGAATATTGTACCAGCCTTGCCTCCCCAGAATAAATTCCACTTGATCATGATGTATGATTTTTTCCATATATTGTTGGATCTGGTTTGCTAATATTTTGAGGAGGATTTTAGCATCTAAATTCATCACGTATATTGGCCTACAATTTTCTTTCTTTGTGTTGTCTTTGCCTGGTTTTGGAATCAGAATTATGCTCATCTCATAAAAGGAGCTTGGAAGTCTTCCTTCCTCTTGAATTTTTTGAAACAGCTTGAGAAGGATAGGAGTTAGTTCTTCTTTGAATATTTGGTAGAATTCACTTGTGAAGCCATCAGGCCCTGGACTTTTCTTTGTTGGGAGTTTTTTGATAACTGTTTTGATCTCATTTGGTGTAATTAATCTGTTTAGGTTTTCTGATTCTTCCAGATTGATTTTTGGAAGATTGTATGTTTCAAGGAATTTGTCCATTTCATCTAGGTTGTCTAGTTTTTTGGCATACAGTTCTTCATAGTATTTTCTTACAATATTTTGTATTTCTGTTGTGTCAGTTGTTATTTCTCCACTCTCATTTCTAATTTTATTCGAGTCCTCTCTTTTTTTCTTGGTAAGTCTAGTTAAAGGTTCATCAATCTTGTTTACTTTTTCAAAGAACCAGCTCCTAGTTTCATTGATCCTCTGTATTGTTTCTTTAACTCTATGTCATTTATTTCTGCTCTGATCTTTATTATTTCCTTCCTTCTACTACATTTGGGCTTTACTTGCTGTTCTTTTTCTAGTTCTTTTAGATGCAGGGTTAAGTTGTTTATTTGAGCTTTTTCTAGCTTCTTAAAGTGTGCCTGTAGTGCTATGAAATTCCCTCTCAGTACTGCTTTCGCTGTGTCCCATAAATTTTGTGTTATTGTATGCTCATTATCATTCATTTCTAGAAATTTTTTTATTTCTTCTTTGATCTCATTCTTAATCCATTTGTTATTTAACAACCTGCTATTTAGTTTCCATGTATTTGAGAATTTTTGAGCTTTTCTGTTGTGGTTGATTTCTAGTTTTATGCCATTGTGATCAGAGAAAGTGCTTGGTATGATTTCAATCTTCTTAAATTTGTTGAGACCACTTTTGTGCCCTAACTGTGGTCTATCCTAGAGAATGTACCATGAGCACTTGAAAAGAATGTATATTCTGCTGCTTTAGGGTGAAAGGTTCTGAAGATATCTATTAAATCTAGTTGATCCAGTGTGTCCTTTAAGTTTGCTGTTTCTTTGTTAATTATTTTTCTTGAGGATCTATCTAATGATGTTAGTTTGATATTAAAATTCCCTACTACTATAGTATTGCCGTTGATCTTGCTCTTCATATCCATTAAAGTCTGTTTTATATATTTAGGTGCTCCTATATTAGGTGCGTAGATATTTATAATAGTTATATCTTCCTATTGGATTGCTCCCTTTATCATTATGTAGTGGCTTTCTTTATCTCTTACTATATTCTTTGTTTTAAAGTCCATTTTGTCTGATATAAGTATTGCTACCTCAGCTTTTTTTTTATTTCCATTTGCATGAAATGTTTTTTTTTTCATCCTTTTACTTTCATTCTATGTGCATCTTTTGTTTTAAGGTGTGTCTCTTGTAGCCAGCATATGTACAGGTCCTGTTTTCTTATCCATGCAGCTTCCCTATGTGTTTTGATTGGATCATTTAATCCATTTACATTTAAGGTTATTATTGATATGTAGTTGTTTATTGCCATTTTATTCTTTAAAGCTGTATTCCTCTTTTGCTATATTCTTTTGCAACTTTGATCTGTTTACACCATGTCCCTTAACATTTCCTGCAGCATTGGTTTGTTTATAATGAATTCCTTTAGTTTTTTTTTGTCTGGGAAACTTTTTATTTCTCAATTTTAAATGATAGCCTTGCTGGATAAAGTAGTCTTGATTGTAGGTTCTTGTTCTGCATTACTTTGAATATTTCTTGCCATTCCCTTCTGGCCTCAAATGTTTCTGTTGAGAAATCTGATGTCATCCTTATGGGGGCTCCTTTGTAGGTGATAATCTTTTTTCTTTAGCAGATTTTAATATTTTCTCTTTAACACTTAGCTTTGGTATTTTAATTATGATGTGTCTTGGTATAGGTTTCTTTGGGTTTCTCTTTAATAGAGTTCTCTGTGCTTCTTGAAATTGTGAGAGTTTCTCCTGCATTTATTTAGGGAAGTTTTCAGCTATGATATGATTGTACAAAGTCTCTATAGCTTGTTCTTTCTCTTTTTCTTCAGGAACCCGTATAATGCGGATGTTATTTCTCTTCATGTTGTCACAGAGCTCTCTTAGAGTTTCCTCAGACTTTTTGAGTCTCTTTTCTTTCATGCCTTCATTCCACTTGTCCTCCAGCTCGCTGATTTGATCCTCAGCTCTATCCATCCTGTTTTTAATTCCTTCCATTGTGGTCTTCATTTCTGATATTGTATTTGTTATCTCTGACTGATTCTTTTTTAATATTTCAATATCCTTTTTTATACTTTCTATTTCTTTATTTAGGTGTTCATAATGATCATCCATTGTTCTAAGATCCCTAAGCATCCTTACAATCATTATTTTGAAATCTGCATCCAGAAGTTTGGTCATTTTTATATCACTCAGTTCATTTCCTGAATGTTTCTCTTGTCTTTTCATTTGGATTGCACTTCTCTGTCTTCTAATTGTATCTGTGTATTTGAGTGTTTTGTTTGTAGAGCTGGTTGAGTTTAGGCTTGGTGTTGTCTGCCTCCAGTTTTCACTTGTGTTGTTTCTAGGTCTTCTTGGGTTGGCATCAGCTATTATTTGTAATCCACTTTCGGATTTATGCTGCTTTGAAGTCTTGGTTTGTTTGTTTTCTTAACAGGTGATTGTCGTGTTAGCTGATCTCAGCAGGGGGCTTATATGAAACTGTGTCCAGGAATGGGTGGGTGTGACCTGAGGCTCTGAAGTCCTCTTCTGCCAGTTAATGTCTCTGAGGGCGGGTTGCTTTCTCTGCTTCAGTAGGGGGAGGTTTATCTCAGATCTCCATGGAGACCTGAGTTACTGCCCCTCCTCCCCACTTCTTGTTTTCAGCTGTGTCTTGTTGTGCTGATTGGAGCTGGAGAGATGTCTGTATCTCTGTGACCAGGAAGTACTTTTGTATTTTGGTTTGTGGAAAGATCAACCCCTCCCCCAGTTATGGTTGCCTCCAGCACTGAATGAGTCAGCTTTTCAGGTTGTCCCTTGCATTCCTCTCCCTTTCACCATCTGTTTCTCTCTCTCCCCTTTCTTTTTGGAAGGCTAGGGGGCCCTTTCAACACACCTCGTTCCCTGATCGCCAGGCAAGTGGTTGTGAGCAGTATTTACTGCTCTTTTCCTTGGAGTGAGAGCCCAGCCTCACCCCCCCACTCTGTTCCAGTAAGCAGGGGAGATTCAGGCACTCTCTACCAGGTTTGTTTTGGCTTCTTCTTTGCTCCTTGTTTTTTGAGAGCTGTTCTTATAGTCCAGATTTGGGTTTTCATACTGATTGTTCATAAATTAGTTAATAATCCAGTTTGGTGGTGTGAGCTGGGAGTCTGTGCATCTGCCTACTCTGCTGCCATCATCAGGTCTCCCCTCATTTCTAAATATTTAACTAAAAGCAGCCATATGTAGTTGAAAGGGCCTCATCAAGTTAGGAGTAGGAATGTTTTTCTAACCATGGAGCTATTAACACTGTGACTTTTAACATTTTACTCACTCTCTATGAGTCTTAGTCTTCTTATCTATGAGATGAAGAGTTTAGACTAAGGACCTCTAAGGAGTGTGTTGACTTTACACATAGATGATTTTTAAATTATTTCTTTCATGATTATGTATAGTCTCTATTCATTTTCTGTCAGACTGTAGAATGATCCAGGCCAAATCAAGAGTTTCTGTAACAGTCCTTGGATATCTGTGGTCATCATAGGAACAGAAGTCTAGACCATGCTAAATCTTCACACCTTTCAAAGAAAGCCACATAGGTAGCTTTTTAGGTGAACTTCTACACTCTTAACTATTGGCAATTAACTCCATTTAAAGAAACCAACTCTGTGTGCTAGATTAAATATTTAGTAGTCTGGAACTTATCTATTAGATGCCAGTTTGTTATTTCTGTTCTATTTTAGTGAGTCTGAAACATATTTGCCCATTCCAACAGTAAGAAATGTTTTTTTTTACTACTTAGTATACTCATATGTGTTTGTATGTATGTGCATGTGTGTATATATGTGAAACCAAAAAACAGCTTAATGAATAATGTGTAATATAATTATATTTCTGTTTTGTCATATACATATAGCAGTTTTCTTTTCTACTCTGTATATTTGAATTAATTAATTTTTATTTAATTTATTGGGGTTATATTGGTTAATACAATCATATAGATTTAAAATATAAAATTCTATAATTCATCATCTGTATATTGCATTGTGTGTTCACCATCTACCATCTGAAGTTGTCACCTTTCATAACCATTTAACCCCCTTTTACCTTCTTCTAACTATTTCTACCTCTGTTTCCTTCTGGTAACCACTGGTAACCACCCATTTTATTGTCTGTATCTATGAGTTTTGTGTTTTGTTTTGATTTTTTTTCCCTAAATCCCTTTGCTTTTTTTACCTAGCTCTTCCATACCATACCTCTCTGATAGTTGCCAGTCTGTTTTCTTTATCTATGAGTCTGTTACTATTTTGTTAGTTAGTTTATTTTGTTCATAGATTCCACATATAAGTGAAATTATATGGTTCTTGTATTTCTCTGACTGGCTTATTTCACTTAGCATAATGCTTTCTAGGTTTATCCATGCTGTTGCAAAAGGGAAGATTTCCTTCTTTTTTATGGTCATATAGTAATCCATTGTTTTTATGCATCACATTTGACCCACTCATCTACTGTTTGGCATGTGAGTTGCTTTCAAATCTTGGCTTTTGTAAATAACACTGCAGTTAACATAGGGGTGCATATATTCTTTCAAATCATTGTTTCAGATTTCTTCAAATATATTCTCAAAAGTGGAATCACTGGGCCATAATACAGTTCCATTTTCAATTTTTTGAGATAACTTCATACTGCTCTCTACAGTGGCTGCACCAGTCTGCATTCCCATCAACAGTGTATGAGTATTTCCTTTTCTCTACACCTTACTAGCCCTTGTCATTTGTGGATTTACTGATGATAGCCATTCTGACAGGTATGAGGTGATATCTCATTGTGGTTTGAATTTGAATTTCTCGGATGATTAGTGACATTGAACATCTTTTTATATGCCCATAGGCCAACTGTATGTCCTTTTTGGAGAAGTGTCTATTCAGATCATTTGCCCATTTTTTAAATTGTATTGTTTGGGGGTTTTTTGGTGTTGAATTTTATAAGTTCTTTATAAATTTTGAATACTAACCTTTTATCAGATGTATCATTGATGAATATGTTCTTCCAATTAGTGCGTTGTCTTTTCATTTGTTGAGGGTTTCCTTTGTTGTGCAAAACCTTTTTATTTTGAGGTAGTCCCATTTGTTTATGTTTTTTTCATTTCCTTTGCCTGGGGTGATGTATCAGAAAAAAAAATGTCTGTATTTTTGTATTTCATCTATTGAAAATAGTAATCACTTATTATGGCATTTTCCTGGCCCCCTAATGGGTTGACTTCCTGTTTACTGCTCCTTTGAAAAATCTTGAGGCCAGTGTTCTTGAAGCATGAATATTATTTTCCTATATAGAGATTTGAAAGCTGAGATATCTGAGAGGTGATTTTCTCAGCTTGATATCTTTGATATCCTAAGGAACATTATATAACCAATGTGAATGTATTGTTTGCTGGTAATTTGAGGTTTCCATTTGTCCTAAGTAATTAGTATACTGGGAAATAATAGTGTTCCCTAAGAGGAAAACAAGGCTGAGGAGAGGGTAGAAGAGAAGGGTCAGAGAAAGGCTATATAGGAAGCTTAACTTGAACATTAAAATTATTTTTGGCAAAATAGACAGTTTTTTTTTCCTTTTAGTTGCCTAGAGATGACATATCTTCAAGCCCGTTCACATACCTTCTAAATATTTTTTTTGTTGTTTCTAAGCAAGTAAAAATCAATTTATTTAGCTAATCAATATAGACGGTTTTAGATACTGGAATCTGTCCCTGAGATTTACATTTTTATGACATATTTTTTCCAGAATTAATTGATTTTCCATACGATGTCAGGCTCATTAGAAAGGCTTCTTTTGGTACTGACGTTAACAACTATCTAGGGCAGTGAGTTTCATACAGTCTTCAAGAAGGCTGAGCATTTTTTACCTTATGCTTTTCCTGAAGTCAGCAGGCCTTATTTCTAGGGCAACAGAGAAAATATTGGCAAAAAATCATTAAAAATATATAAAATAAGATGTCACGTATTGCTTTCCAATTTAAATTCTTTGAAAAAATGCTGCAGGATATACTTTATAGTTTTTATTTATATCTGTCTGAAATATGCTATAACCATATATTTTGTAACAAATTATTCCTCAAAAGGAATCATTTGCTTTACTAATAATAAAATAAAAATACATTGGCTACCACAGATTTCACCTTTAAAAAAAACAACTCAGACCTTATAAATACATTTGTTCCACAATTCCCAAACCTAAGTTGAAGGAATATATCATTCTCCAGATGCTTTAGAAGTTAAGATGTGTTCCTGTCAATTTCTTTCTAGGTAACTTAAAAACCACATGGAGGCTCTATTGGTTTGACATGTAGTTAGATGAAGACGGGCATTCTATTATTGAGGTAGACATGGACTGGCATTTACTGAGCAGTCAGCAGGCAAACTGCCTTTTATACATTATCCATTCATTCTCAGAGCACTGCCAGGAGTAGGGTTTTTTTTTTTTTATCATTTCCATTTTATAAGCGAGGCAGCTGGAGTTAGTGACAGTGTTGTACAGTTTGTGGGAGAGCCCATTTGCTTACTGTGTTGTACTATCTTCATATTTAACTTAACAAAGATTTACTTGCAAGGAAGCCAAAAATTCAGTCACCATATGCCCTAGAATATACAGGGGATGCTTATACATATAAATATGGCTATCATTGAGTCAGAATACAGTGCCAAAGGTATACCTGTTAGGTTGTGGAAATACTGAAATATGTTTGTATAGGTTGAAAGGTGGCTATTGAATAGATCTAGCCCCCCTCACCCCTTCCCCACCACCCAGAGCTTCCCCCAATGCCTTAACAGGTCCTCTTTAATTAAAAAACACAAAAATTATTGCTGGACATAGCAGGAACCAGCAGAGGCTTGCCCCAGTGCCAGACCCAAACCTTTTCTAGTTGGTTGGTTTGACCTACTGATGGTCCAATACTTTGGAATCATCCCTACATATCAGTGTTTCACTGAAGAAACAGGTGCTGTGATTTGGTCAAACTAGCAGTTCCTGATTTGCTGAATCAAGTGCACCCTATGGGGAGGCCACCCAAAATCTGACTAGAGATTGTCTCTGCTCTTGGGAACATTAGAATCCAGTCATCTCAGTGAAGGTGCTTCGGAGTGTCTAAGGAGATCATACTATTATCCTTTCCCAAGGCTGTCAAAAACTCCCAGATCCTTGAATTGTCTTCATTCCTTGGGAAAATATGAAAAAAAAAAAAAGGACGGTAGTGGTAAAGTGAATAAGGAAATTCTTGGGATATGATGTTAGTTGCTAAGTGAGACAGAGGAAACAGGATACCTCTCCAAATCCCATCCCCCACGCCCACCTACTCCTGTGGCTGAGTCTCTGTAAACTCAGAGGCTCTGCCATCCTATCCTGAGAGGAAAAAAATAAGAGCTGGGGACTTTCTTCTCTGTCATTTTTTTTTTCTTAAACCCTTCACCGATACTCTTACTCCTGTACTTCCCTGGAAAGGCCAGTCATCCTCATCATAGAGCCACTTTCATCTTTACAACATTAATTATCTTTTGGCATTATCTACATGAACATAATTGATAAAAGAATTGAGTTCTTGTTCTCTGACACAAGTGTCGAAGAGTAGAATGTCAGTCACTGAATTGAGCAAAGTGCTCAGTTATTTGAAATTTCTTAAACATTTCTGCAACAAGTATTAATTCCCTGCACACTGCCAGACTTGCAGACATTCAAAACAGGGTAAGGATTTGAATGTCTATATGGATATAATTATTTATTCTATTTCTTTAAAAAATTGGGTAAAATGCACAATGAGGAAATTGACCAGTTTTACAAAAGCATGCACCCACACAGGCAATAGGTAAGATAGCTTGTTTATTTTATTTTTTATAGTATCTAATTTCAGAGTAATGGTTAAAAAATACTGAGTATTAAGAATAAAAACACCAAAGATTTTGATGAAAGAATACAATATGTTGTAGATTTCAGATCAGTATCCTATGTTACTGTATGTGTATCATGACGGTTCTAAGTCCAAAGAGATACTGAGGAAGGTAGAGGGGTTTTCAAATTGAGAATCTTGATTTCAGAAAAGAAAATCAGGATGTGTCACTCTGTTGCCAAATATTGTAGGTAAACAGGTATAACTCATGTGACCATTCACTTTGTTTCCTAACCTGCACCGATTTCTTAGTAACCATCTGTGAATATATTAACTTGCATGGTCTTCCCCTGTGCTTACCCGAGCCAATGAGACCATTATTTTCTACTCTCAGATACATTGATGTTTTCTAGTTCCATGTTTACATTAAGTTTCTACTTTTTCATAATTTTCTCCTTAAAACCCAGCCAGGTCTTAATTACAACTTTTTAAGCAACTTGTGTCAATGAAAGGGACTTGGAAATTTAAACAGTGAATAATAAAAAGAAAAAGCTAAGTCTTTAAAACAGTTAATAAGAAAGAGAAAACTATTTAAAAGAATTGTACACTGTTTATTGCTAGTAAAAGGAAAAGGTTCATTTTAGTTAAATTAGAGTTGGTTTAAAGAAAAACTGGGACATTTATACAGGATAGCACAGGGGTCGGCAACCTATGGCTTACAAGCCAGATGTGGCTCTTTTGATGGCTGCATCTGGCTCACAAACAAATCTTTAATAAAAAAAGTAATAACATTAAAAATATAAAACATTCTTATGTATTACAATCCATTCATTTCCTACCACTCATGTTCATGGTCGCGGGTGGCTGGAGCCAATCACAGCTGTCCTCTGGGACAACACCAAATTTTTATTGGATAATGCATAATGTACATGGTTCGTTCATTGTGAGGTCAGGAGGTAAATTTTCCTCCTTTTAATCAAGTAGTCAGCTAGCTAATTGCAGAAACCCTTTTGACAAAGAAGATGGCTAAAAGAAAAAAAAGATGAGTATCGTACTTTTCAGCAGGAATGGACAGAGGAATTTGCCTTTGTGTAGAGAGCATGTTCTGCAGTGTGTCTAATACTCAATGATAAAATTGCATCAATGAAACGGTCAAATATAAAGCGGCACTTCGACACACACCATACTACATTTGCATTGAAATATCCAGCGGGGGACAGCAGGAAGAAAGCATGTCAAGAGCTACTGTGCAGAGTGCAAGTTTGTCAGCAGCAACTCTGTGTTTGGACCCAACAAGGTGACTGGAATTTGATTAGCTTTGCTGGTGCTTTAGCAATTGTGAGAAACAGAAAGCCATTCACGGAGTATGCCAAAACATTCATGCTTGATGTTGCCAGCGAACTTTTTGATGACTTTTCAGATAAAGACAAGATAATCAAATGAATAAAAGACATGCCTCTGTCAGCAAGAACTGTTCACAATCGTACCATCATGATGGCAAATCAAATTGAGGCAACACAAGTGAAGGACATAAATGCAGCACCATTCTTTTCTGTCGCTTTGGATGAGTCAACAGATGTAAGCCATTTATCCCAGTTCAGCATGATTGCAAGGTATGTTGTTGGTGACACACTATGTGAGGAAAGTCTTGCTGTTTTGCCTATGAAAGAGACAACAAGAAGGGAAGATTTATTCAAGTCTTTCACTGAGTTCGCTAAAGAAAAAAATCTACCGGTGGATTAACTTATTTCGGTGTGTACTGATGTTGCTCCTTGCATGGTGGGGAAAAACAGAGGATTCGTAGTGCTTCTTCATGAACATGAAAAAAGACCCATCCTAAGTTTTCACTGCATCCTATGTCAGGAGGCGCTTTGTGCTCAGATGTGTGGCGAGCAGCTTGGTGAAGTGATGTCGCTGGTCATTCGGGTGGTCAGCTTTATTGTTGCCTGAGCTTTAAATGATCGCCAGTTTAAAACACTGCTGGATGAAGCTGGGAATAATTATCCTGGTCTGCTTCTGCACAGCAGTGTGCGTTAGTTGTCAAGAGGGAAGGTGCTCAGCTGTTTCACGGCTTGTCTGAGCGAAATTCAGACTTTTCTTGAAATGACACATCAAGCATCCTGAGTTAGCTAACACTGAATGGTTCCTGAAGTTCTACTGTCTCGTGGACATGACTGAACATCTGAACCAGCTCAATGTGAAAATGCAAGGCATTGGAAATACAGTCTTATCCCTTCAACAAGCAGTGTTTGCATTTGAAAACAAGCTGGAGCTCTTCATCTCCGACATTGGAACAGGTCATTTACTACACTTTGAAAAACTGGGAGAGTTTAAAGATGCATGCATAGCAAGTGACCCTGCTCAACATCTTGATCTCCAGCAGCTAGCAGGCTTCACATCTAATCTCCTGCAGTCATTCAAAGCACGCTTTGGGGAATTTCGTGAGTGCACTCGTCTAAGTTCATCACCTATCCACACAAGTATGCAGTGGACAGTGCCGACCTGAGTTATATCCCCGGTGTTTCCATCAGAGATTTTGAGCCACAAGCTGCTGACCTAAAGGCCTAAGACATGTGGGTGAATAAGTTCAAGTCACTGAATGAAGATTTGGAAAGACTTGCATGACAGCAAGCAGAGTTGGTGA
Organism: Saccopteryx bilineata; assembly: GCF_036850765.1. Lineage (NCBI taxonomy): Eukaryota > Metazoa > Chordata > Mammalia > Chiroptera > Emballonuridae > Saccopteryx > Saccopteryx bilineata. Next base: position 252,675,747 of record NC_089493.1, read on the forward strand.
GCAAACACAAGTAGGGAGAAATGAAAAAACTTCAACCCGCGGGCCAGCTGATTGTCAAAATTTGGAATGCACTTCCGGCCACATACCACACACTGCAGCATGTGAGTTTTGCTTTACTAACAATGTTTTGCTCTATGTATGCATGTGAGCAGTCTTTCTCACATCTAAAGAATGTTAAGACGAACCTATGATCACGTTTACCAGATGGAAGTCTCAACGCCTGCATGAAGTTTAACCTCACCACGTGTCAACCAAACTACAAAGCCATCAGCCAAACCATGCAGCACCAGAAGTTGCATTAATGGTAAGAAGTACTTTATTCATCATTGGTTAGCAACAGCATAACAACATTATTAAAAAGAATTCAAGGCCCTGGCCGGTTGGCTCAGTGGTAGAGCATCGGCCTGGCATGCAGAAGTCCAGGGTTTGATTCCCAGCCAGGGCACACATCTGCTTCTCCACCCCCCCCTCCTTCCTCTCTGTCTCTCTCTTCCTCTCCCGCAGCCGAGGCTCCATTGGAGCAAAGATGGCCCGGGCGCTGGGGATGGCTCCTTGGCCTCTGCCCCAGGCGCTAGAGTGGCTCTGGTCGCAACAGAGCGACGCCCCCGGAGGGGCAGAGCATCGCCCCCTGGTGGGCAGAGCGTCGCCCCCTGGTGGGCGTGACGGGTGGATCCCGGTCGAGCGCATGCAGGAGTCTGTCTGACTGTCTCTCCCCGTTTCCAGCTTCAGAAAAAAAAAAAAAGAATTCAGAGACTTATTGTATTTTAAAAGTGTTGGTCTTATATAAAATGCACACATTTACTTGTATTTAGTGTTAAACATATTGTATGGCTCTCATGGAATTACATTTTAAAGTATGTGGCGTTCATGGCTCTCTCAGCTAAAACAGTTCCCGACCCCTGGGGTAGCAGGTCAGTCACTTGGGGCTGCTTGACAGAGTAACTTAAATTTAAAGGGTCAAATGTTATAATTGACCATTGAGACTTCTTTTTTCATAGTCCTAGAATTATCTTTTATCAATAGAACTGGAAATAAACTAGGGCTTGATACATGCTATCTTATTGTGTCTTGATTGTAATGTAACATTGTAATGACATATGACTTGCCTTTGACCAAGAGATGACTAAAGAATTAGGGAACAGACAGTGATGTAAACTGCTTCCTGACTGCCATGCTCACTGCTTTTGGTGAAATTCCACAAATTAGATTTTGGATGCACTGAACCAAGTTTAAAAGCACTGATACCAGAGGGCTGAAAATATTGAGACTGGGTGTTATAAAATATAGGCCCTCTTTCTATCCCCCCAACACAAGTACACATACATTCAAATATGTTTTTTCTTCAGTAATGAAGCCAAGTTACATTCTAGCAGAAAGTAATGACCTATTGTCCTTGTATCTTCAACTTTCCTAAACGTGCATGTTTTTCTGCTTTTATTCTCTAAAACGAATTCCAACATGCCTTTCAACTGTTAAGAACTGGAAGTGGCTCCTCTGTTCTTTCCCATCAGCTGACATCTCAGGCTGGTTTTGGATGCTCCCTCCTCTCTGGGCCCCCTACTTATGGAAATCCTTCCACTATTTTTTCACCCTCTGAAAAATTCAAGCTTGCTTCCCTCCCCTCCCTGAGAATAGCTAATGTTTCTCCTGTTCTCTAGTCTGAAACCACGTCCTTTTTGTTATAATTTACATCCTGTGGATCTCTTGCTGAGCAGAGTTCTACGTGACTCATCCTCCCTGTGACCCACCTGCTTACACTTACCTTCAGCATGCTCTCCCTCTTATGCTGTGTTAGTGCTGCCACTTTTTCATGTCCTCACATTGCTCTGAATAAATTAGTCTCTTGAATTATGAACTTTTGAAAAGAGAAACCACAACCTAAATTTGTTGTACTTCTCTAATACCACATGTATGAAAAGATTCTAAACACATAATTTGTTGATTCTTTAAAATAGAACTTGAACTTCTTGGTATTGAAAAAAATGGAATATATTGTCAATGGATTAGGAGCCAAGGGAGGTTTGGGTTAAAGTAGCCAGGGTGGAACATTGTCCCAATTTACTGAGTTTCAAATCCATTAAATTTTATTGTGTTCCATAGCTACAGATGTCTTGCTAGAGTTATCTAGGTGGTTGATTTGCAAATTAATTCAATAGAGCATCTATTAAACACAGAAGCATTGGGAGGCACTCAGGGATACAGTATTGAGTGAAAATTGACAAGTTTCTATCCTCCTTTTATATTGTATCCTGATGGACTAGAATTACATCATTCTTCACAGAAATGGACAATAGCAACACTCAATGCCCTGCAAAGTAGTAATAGGGATGTTGGCAAACAAACAAAACAGAAGAATCTGAGCAAAGTTTCCTAGGAGAAGAAATGGAAGAATGAGCCCACGTTACTAAGTGCCAGGGTGAAGTAGAGCTGTGCTGAGCAGAGGCAGTGCCTTTAATAAAAATGTTATCCAGAAAATGAAGTATTGCAAAGGATGGTCCATTGCACCAACTTGTCATTACCACTGGAAAGGCATCTCTGAGTACACAGTTCTCTATTACTGCTTAATAAGTACCAGCTCCACGTATGAAGTTTAAGATGTAAAATTTGTTGAGAAATAATGGAGTGAGTTAGTCATTAGGTTTGAATAGCTTGGGTCAGTTTATTTTAGAACAGAAATGCTGTGACTGCTGTGAAAATGAGAAAGAATGGAGTAGTGACAAACTTCAGGTTTGATTATTTTGCAGGCACAAGATAAAGGAAGTGTCTGGGCTTGGTGGTGAGTAAATAAAGATAAAGTAAAGGAGTGGTAGAAAGCAGCTACCTTGCCCTTCCTCTCTGATTAAAAGCACTGTTCCAGTGCCCTCATGTCATTAGGACCGACAGAAGGAGTGAGATGACTTAAACAGAGACCATAAACAGAGGTGCTTGGAAATGTAGCAGCTCTGGGTCAAACAGGCCTGGGTTTAAATCCTGGGTCTGCTATTTAGAGGGTAGTTTGCTATCTGTGTAAAGAGAAATAATATTAAGAGAATTGAGTTAATATTTGTGTGTAATGCCTCACCAAGCAGTGGCTCAGTGGATAGAATGTCAATTGGTTTGAGCAAGACTCGCCAGCTTGAGCCTAAGGTCGCTGGCTTGAGCAAGGGATGACTTGGTTTGCTGTAGTCCCCCAATCAAGGCACATATGAGAAAGCAATCAATGAACAGCTAAGGTGCCACAACAAGGAATTGAGGCTTCTCATCTCTCTCCCTTCCTGTCTGTCTGTCCCTATCTGTCCCTCTCTCTGTCTCTGTCACAAAAAATATTTGTGCGTAAGTACCCAGCACAATACCTTGAACATAGACGCTTCTTTTATTATTTTCCCTCTAATTTTTTTTTACCCTTATTTATCTTCTTCCTCATTGTTAACATATTTTTAAATGCACTGTAGTCTGAAGAAGGGAAGGACAGAATTTGGCAGATGTCTTGATCACTTTAGTATCATCATCAGCCCTCAATGTGTATTTAATCTTTCTAAGAGAAGCTGAGTTAAAATTTGACTTTTGGAATCAAATGAACTTGGGTTAAAATGCTGGTTCTTTGACTAACTAGCTGTGTGACTGTTGGTCAGTTATATAATTTCACTGTATTCAATTTCAGATTCATTATTAAATGTGGATGATAAGAGCTCCTTTTTCAAGTTGTTCACTTAGTATAGCCTGCCATATATTCAGCACACAATAAATACATGTTAGTTTCCTCTGTATGCTGGGAATACATGTATAGTTAAACTTTAACATATCACTGTGTGTTAAATCTAAGTTTTCTACCAAATACCAATCCTTCTTTTGGTCAAAAGTAAGACCCATACATATGTAAGGGTAAGATATGATGAATATATAAGAGAAGTGCTATGAATATATAAGAGAAATTGCTGTTGAGGTACGTGCAGACATGTTTAGAGAGACATTGGGCATACTGGACCAGTTCCTTGGTTCACTAGAGGGAAGATACTAGTGGGTTTTCTGACTTGGTAGAACAGATTCTCTTGTTGTGCTAGCATCAGGGCTTATATATTCAATAAATATTCATGTTTAATTAATGAATGATATGTCCAAGAGCGCAGTGCAGGATGTCCAGAACATCTCCTGGATTTACCCACTCATGGAGGACCAGAGAACTTTCTTGCCAAGGGATCCATAAACAAAAGTGAGTCTTAGGCATCCTCTCCAATCCAGTTCACAATCCCCTATGACATTTGGAGATTAAAAGTAGCATGTGACTTTCATAGCAAAAGCAGGCTATATCATAGGTAGACCATTTTGAGGAGACCATGTGAACCTTTGATGTATATGTTTATTTGAAATTCAGTTTTGTGTCTTTCACAAGCCTCCATTGGCTGCTCTCATTGACATGGCTGGAAATGTATTCAGTGGGGTCTAATGATAAACACTTCTTCTCAGTCTCATTATATTGTCTCAAGTGACCACACTGGGAACCAGATGCTTTATTATTCCTTATTAATAGTCACTAGACATAACATTAATATGACCTATAAAATATAGAAAAAGTATGAATATAACCAAAATTATAAGGCATATGTATTCTTTTAGGCAGTGGTGTTTACTTTTGTAATGTGGCTGAAGTCAAGAGGAAAATATAAGGAATTATATTTTTATCAATTATCTTCAGAATTCATGTCTTTTATATAACTTAAGATAAACTTGAAAATACTGTAAATATATTTTCTGATTGCATGTGGATTATTCCTATCTTCTACAAACTTGATGCAGGGTTTTTGTTTCTTTTTTTCTTTTTCCTTTTTTTAGTTTAAAATAGTTTTAGAAAATTCTTGTCACTAAAACTAATATTTTTATATACATAATAAACCATATTTCTTTATCTTGGACCATCCTTGTGGAATAAACCATATGCAGATTTCTTTTGCAAGTTTCTAAGTTTAGACAGATTGTATCTTATAGTAATACAAATTTTGCAAGAAGTCTCATCAAGAAATTATTATAGTGACTATAGTTTTTATTTCCATAGCATATCATTGTTGGGAAGTTTTTGAGCACTCATTTCCTATTGATTTTCAGAGCCATCTACTGCATGTTGATGATGAAAGATTAGAATTCAAATGAGGAGATCTGAGTTTTGAGCCTGTCTCCTTGAATGACCAGCTTCATGAGCTCAACTATTTTCAAGCCTTTATCATGCAGTTCAGAGACTGGATCAAATAACTCTGAACTCATCTACTTCTCTCATTTTATAGATAGTCCAGAAATTTTAACTGGTTTGTCCAAGACTAATTTGTGGTGAGACACCTAAAATTACAGTCCAGTTTTAGTGCTTTTTCACAACACTCAGCTACCACAAAGAATGAAGGAGATCACAGGGTAATAAGTGGTAAGTCATTTTTTTCCCTTCAGTGAAGAAGAAATACTATATGAGGTACATATGTAGATTAGGATTCTTGCAAAATTGTACATAGGCTTGTTATTAAACTGTAGTCTGAGGACATTAAAAAGAGCAGTGATTACCAGACTATATTATCTATTCCATAAGAATTAATCTTATCACAATCATTTAATGTGTTGGTAGGATTACTAAGTGGTAAATGAGATACTCTGTATCATAATGTGATTTTAGTAAGTTGCATTGCAGAGTGCCTCAAGATGTCTTTGTTATACAGGGAGGGACCATTACCAAAAGCAGCAAAAAGTATGCTTTCAATAATAGTGCACAGTTTATATAATACAATTGTTCTGAAGAACAATGCATACTTGCAGCTTCTTGGTTTTGTTGTAAAGGTGCTTTTTCTTGTATTTTTCTTATTATCATTTTTATTTTCAAGATGAAAATCATACTTCATTTTCTTTACAAGGTATTTGCAAGATCAACAGATCACCATCATGTTTTTCCTTCATGTTCCTCTGGAAAGATTTAAAGACCACACCTGTAGCAATTAGTGAATTTGGTTTGAAGAATTGGAAATCTGTTAGTATGCTTTATGACAATCATAACCACTTACTAACACATATTTAACAATTGTCCCTCATTCCTGCAGTGCTTCTAAATAGTTTTATTTTTCTCAGTTCTCTATACCATAATCAATAATGATGTTTGAATTATACCCTCAATAACATTATACCTTGGTATAATAATTATGATAAAACAATCACACACAAATCATCTGGATTAAAAGCAGCCTTTTAGTAAATGAAGTAGACTTGTTTAGCAAGTCAACATAGAAATTCAATAAATATTCTATCAGGCTACTTGTTGAGTCTAACAATGAAGGCTTTCTGTAATATTCTATTAAGTTAAATGTGTTCCTTTGTCCTGCTTAAACATCTTTTCCTTAAATTGGTTAAAACTTTAGAAGGAATACTAAATTTGCAGATGACATACACTTGAGAGAGGATGGAAAACATTAAATTTTAGAATCACATTTTCAAATTATTTGCTTAATGCTATGTTGGAAGAAACCAGCTGTGTAGGCAGGACTACCAGATAGAATTCTGTGGGTTCCCATTGCAAACTCCCATTTTGGAAGGCTTTATGAAAATAATCTCTGTGCATTCTTTTCCACAGAGTGTTTATATGTATATAGTGTTTACTAGTTTATTTGTAGCAAATTCAAAATTTAGAAGATCTTGATAGTATGGCACTGTGGGCAGAAATTATGACCAAATTTAATAGAGAGGGATTTAAAATATTTTATATTTTAAAAATTCAGTTGTACAAATAAAGAATGGGCAAATAATTTATTTTCTATTTAAACAAAACTGAGTATTAAACAAAATTGGATTGCCTCTATACTCAATGAAGTCATGGTCCAATGGAATAGCAATATAAGAGTTTAGGCATGATGAGAAGAACTGACAATAAAGCTCAGGTTACCACTTGGCTCCATTGTGATAGGTAATTAATTCTATTTTCTAAATTGGAGCAAGGCTGGGTAGATTTAAAAAGAATGCAGAAAGATTGGACTTCAAATGAGAAGATCTGAGTTCTGAGCATCCAGAGAAGCTTTACTGTTTTCTATAAACATATACCAAATTACATTTTCACCAACAGTGCACAAGGGTTTTATTTTTTTACATCCTTGCCAACACTTATTTTTTGACTTTTTGATAATAGTCATTCTAACAGGTGTGAGGTAACATGTCATTGTGATTTTGACTTGCTTTGATAGATAGTGATGTTGAGTATGTTTTCACATCCCTGTTGGCCATTTGTGTGTCTTCTTTGGATAAATGTATTGGGGTCCTTTGACCAAATTTTAATTGAATTATTTGATTTTTTTGCCATTGAGTTGTATGAGTTTAATATGTGTGGGTTTTTTGGTTTTGTTTTTGGACATTACACCCTTATTGGATATGTGGTTTGCAAATATCTTCTTCCATTTCCTATATTGCCTTGACATTTTGTTTGTTTTCTTTGCTTTGCAGAAACTTCTGAGGTAGCTCTACATATTTATTTTTGCTTTTGTTACCTATGCTTTTGTTATCAAGTAGAAAAATAATCATAGCCTGCCAAGACTAGTACTTTGGGCAAATCTCTGGCAGTGGTGGATATTCATTTTCTTGTGCAAAATAAAGGGTGTGATTATATATAACTATAATTCCTGTGGTTTCTTTTTCATTCTAAAGTAGGTATTGTAATGTGTAATTACATTTTGTTAAGTACTTAGTAAAAAAAAAATGACCTATATCTGATAATTAAGTTTTTAAAAGTTTGAAATTATTTAGCATCACTTGAAATAACATGGTTTTCAATGTTAGGATTTTTTGTATAGGTGCTTGCAAATAATTATATTGGAACTGATTCTATTTAGAACCTATTAATATTTGAAAAACATTTTATATTCAGAAGGGGGCCTGTATGTAGGGGATGTTTGGAGCTTTAGAGAGTCTATTACAAAGTACAGGAAGTTCTCATTAGAAATTAGGTCTTCACTTCTCCCAGGAAGAAATACAGATGGCCAACAGATATATGAAAAGATGCTCATCTTCTTTAGTTATTAGAGAAATGCAAATCAAAACTGCAATGAGATACCACCTCACACCTGTTCGATTAGCTATTATTAACAAGACAGGTAATAGCAAATGTTGGAGAGGTTGTGGAGAAAAAGGAACCCTCATACACTGTTGGTGGGAATGTAAAGTAGTACAACCATTATGGAAGAAAGTATGGTGGTTCCTCAAAAAACTGAAAATAGAACTACCTTATGACCCAGCAATCCCTCTACTGGGTATATACCCCAAAAACTCAGAAACATTGACTCGTAAAGACACATGCAGCCCCATGTTCATTGCAGCATTATTCACAGTGGCCAGGACATGAAAACAACCAAAAAGCCCATCGATAGATGACTGGATAAAGAAGATGTGGCACATATACACTATGGAATACTACTCAGCCATAAGAAATGATGACATCGGATCATTTATAGCAAAATGGTGGGATCTTGACAACATTATACGGAGTGAAATAAGTAAATCAGAAAAAACCAGGAACTGCATTATTCCATACGTAGATGGGACATAAAAGACCAAGAGACATTGATAAGAGTGTGGTGGTTACGGGGGGAGGGGGGAGAGGGAAGGGGGAGGAGGAGGGGCACAAAGAGAACTAGATAGAGGGTGACAGTACAATCTGACTTTGGGTGAAGGGTATGCAACATAATTGAACGATAAGATAACCTGGACATGTTATCTTTGAATATATGTATCTTGATTTACTGATGTCACCCCATTAAAAATAAATACAATAAAAAAAAAAGAAATTAGGTCTTCTACCATCTCTAGGGTTTTTTTTAATCCTCCTTAAGATTAAGCATTTCCATGTTTGTTTGTTTGTTTGTTTTATTTCTTATAAGTTAAAACCATAAGTTTTAAGAGCTATTCTTTAAAAATAATTCATTCTCTGTGTTAAATCAATAATGGAAATTTTTTTACAATGCATATGTTTACCAAATCATTATGTTGTACACTTTAAATATGTTATACTTTTTCAATAATACCTCAATAAAACTAAAAGTAAAATAAAGTACTTTATTTTTACAAAATGGATTAAAAATGCTGAGATTTTTTTCATTTAAAGATGAAAGTACATTAGGAAGTAAACTAGTATAATGATTGGAGGAATATTTTTTATATATAAACAATATGTAGTTGTAGAAATCTGACAGATATTGGGAAGGATTATAAATAGGATAGCTACTCAATTTCTGTGTTTTTAATGGAGGAAATTCAGTCATGAGACAATGGATAGCAAGTAAAGCAAAAATGTATTGGTCGGGCAGGAATATACTCAGAAGGGATGGAGTGGGCAACTCACTGGAGAGATTGAATGCCCCGGTTAGTTACAGAACTTGGGTCAGTGAAACAAGGAAGGCCCGAGGATAAAAGAAGCAAGAGGAGAGAGTCCAGGTAGGCCTGCTTTGGGTCTCCAGACATGTTATAAAAAAGAAAGGAGCCTAGGAAGGGCTGCTTTGGTTCATTGGAAAGTCAGAGAAAAAGGAGTGTTGGAGACAGGGTCAGGGAGTTAGCCCAGGATGAGCTGCTGCTGCCCATTGCTCCCCTGGTTCCAAGTCTCATTGGGTCCCTTAGAAATTAGGAGGAAAATACACCTGAGAGGAAGTAGAGGAGGAGGAGGAGGGGAAGGAAGGCCTGGGCATGCTCTCCTGGAGGTAGAATGATCTGAGTCCTTTGTCCTAAGGGCTTTTATGGGTTAAGACTTCACAGGAGGCCTGGGCAGGATTTCAATAGAATATTCATCGGCTTTCTAGGTGTGTCCTTTGAAGGTTATGGTCTTCACTGACTCTCTGAGACCTGGCCTTGGGGTGGGGGGAGAGTGATTAGTCACTGTAGGTTGTCCTGAGGTCAATCATGGCATTCCTTGTTTGGTTTTGCTGCTTTTCTGGGGCTGGAGTTGAAACATAAGTGAGGCATAGATGTATTTGATGCAGTTCAGAACCTCGTATCAATGAAAAACAAACTTTTTAAGTTAACTGGGGGAAAAAAAGGATTTAAAAAATATTAAAGCCATGTATAACCTTGAAAAATAAAGTGATAAATTGGAGTAATTATACATGTCATTGAAATGAAGTGACATTTTGAGGTTCTGTACTCTATATATGTGTAAATTAGTTCATTTGGATTCGTTAATATGATTATCCTTTCCCCAATATGGAGAAACATGTCAAAACGACTTGTTTGGAAAAGTACTAGTTCTGCCATGTTTAATTGGATTTCCAATTTATCAAAATGTGATCTGGAAAGATCACAGGTGTTTGAAATAAGCAGAACTCTTGCCTCTCCTCTCCCACTTCCTATCTGGGAGTCTCTAGCACATCTTTAGCCTTACAGATAAAAGAAAAATAAAATAATATTCACCACTTTAGGATTTGTGGATCGAAGAAAGGAAAAATGTTTCCTGTGAAATAGCTTTGTTAATTCTAAAATATATTACAGTCCTTACCACTTATCTTCCTAGATACCTCCTATTTTCTTGTTTTGAGTACTGGGCTTATTGTAAGTTCAGTGAACCTTGCCATTGCATCCCACATGGATTTTTTTCACATCATTTTGACATTTCAATTTATTCTGAATAGTTTTTCCCCTCTGAATTTTGACAGGGTTAATTTAGCCCATTTACACATGGATTCAATGGAATGTTCTGTGTTAAATGTATAAACCTGGCATAATTGACTTTCCTTCTGCGGTTCTCAGGGATCTTACCTAAACAACACCTTGGCTGACATTTACTTTTGTATCCTGTTGAGTTTTACATATTTTCTTTCTGTGTGTGTTTTCACCAAACAATCTGGGGTTGTTTTTTTTTTTTTTTTGGCCTCACAACTATTTTTAGAACAGCGCTTTTGCTGAGGTACGCTGTTGACCTGTGCTAGTGATTCTGATCACTGGCTTCAGGAAATGGTTATATCCACGAACAATAACCAAAGTAAGAATGGAAACATCTCTTGTTTTTTAATGGGTAAGATTTTAAATCATTTATAGATGGATACAATGAAAGCTTCAGTGGGGCACTCCCTTTACAGTGAGACTCCTGTCTGTTTGCCTTTCCTTGCCCCTCCCTCCTCCTCCTGGGAAGCAGTAACTGTTGGCAGTTTCTTGAATAGCTTCCCATACCTATTCAACAAGCAATTCTCTATGAATTCAATCAGAAAAGCACTTTTACCCTAACTTAGCTAGCATCATGCTGTTTTTTTAAGTTTCACTCTGGTCTTTGAGATATTACTCTTAAATTGGAAAAAAATGTGATTTTCTTATATGCCTCACAAAGCTCTTTCAGTTGTTTTTACTTTAGGTTCCTAAGGTATACTCAACTCCTGCATAATTTCTAAGTAAATAGTTTTTCCGCAGTTTGTGTTTGGTCTTTTATGCTCATTAGATCAGTGTGTGTTATGCTTCCAGACTTATCATATTTTACAAATTGATGTAGAGGGACACATCTATTGTCCGAAGCTAAAGATCTCATGCCTGCCATGTAAGCCAGTAATGGCTCTCCTGTGCCTACCGATTGGCAGTCCTGGATTATAACTCAAAATGTATGCTCAATCTGTGTTTCTAACTTTCTGGCCTAGTTGCCCCACCCACCCACCCAAAGCACTATCTACTTACTTATGGACTACATACTGACGAGATCGGGCGCGTTCAGGGTGGTATGGCCGTAGACACTTTGGACTACATACTGTATACCACTCAAATTCTTATTCTGAAGCCCTAATCTCCAGTGTGATGGAAGTTTGAGAGGTGGTGCCTTTGAGAGGTAATTAGATTTATCGATAGATGAAGTCATGAGAGCAGAGACCTCATGATGAGATTAGTGCCCTTATAAGAAGGGTTCAAAAGCTTGTTTTATTTTTTTCTCTCTCTGCATGTGAGGATACAATAAGAAGGTAGCTGGCCATCTGAAAACCAGGAAGATAGCCTTCTCCAGACAGGAAATCTACTGGAGCCTTATTTTAGACTTCTCATGCTCTGGTACTGTGATGAATAAATGTTTTTGTTGCACGTGTGTGTGTGTGTGTGTGTGTGTGCGCGTGTGTTATTATTTAAGTCACCCAGTCTATTATATTTTGTTACAGCAGCCGAGACTGACTAAGATAGGGCCTGGCATCCAGCCTAGCTCTCATAGGACTACCTAACTGATGAACGGGTCTTGCCTTGACTTTTCAGTTAGCTTTCCTAGCAGTGTGCCTTTTCTATCACATTGGTCTGGAATCGATAGAGTTCACAGAACCTGGAGGGAGGTTATCATTGAGACAATTTAGTACCTTCTAGAAGGCAGCCCTTGTGTAATAAATGATCTGTCACTATGGACCAGGGCCGATCTCGTCTAAGTCTACTCCCTGTCCACCTCTCTCAACTCAGTTTCAACATGTCTGTTTTGGATGAGTCTGCTGAATTATTATAGTCTTAGGAGCTTCACATGGTTATAAGGCATATTTCTAATGTGATATGACACAAGCTTTAGTTTAAATATACTGGGACCCTGCATTGTTTCTGTGGTTGATAGTGTATCATCAGCATTTGATAGCCAAGTGATTGCAAGGTTTATGTTGTGAGATAATTGCTTCTTCGTATATCAGTCCTATTTCAGGAGACCTGGAATGGAGAACCCAGCAATCTGATGGAGATGAAGATAGGCCAGGGATCCCCAAACTATGGCCCATGGGCCTCATGCGGCCCCTGAGGCCATTTATCCGGTCCCCGCTACACTTCCGGAAGGGGCACCTCTTTCATTGGTGGTCACTGAGAAGAGCGTAGTTCCCATTCAAATACTGGTCAGTTTGTTGATTTAAATGTACTTTTCTTTATTTTAAATATTGTATTTGTTCCCATTTTGTTTTTTTACTTTAAAATAAGATATGTGCAGTGCGCATAGAGATTTGTTCATAGTTTTTTTTTTTATAGTCCAGCCCTCCAACGGTCTGAGGGACAGTGAACTGGCCCCCTGTGTAAAAAGTTTGGGGACCCCTGAGGCAGTACGCAGCAATAGCAGAGACTACAAATGCCAATATATGACCCTAGTAAGCTGGCTTTAGAAAAAAAAAATAGGTCTCCAGTTCCCATCTGGGGAGATTCTGGATTCTTTGGACTAGGAGAGAGCCCCAATGATCTGTACTTTTAAAAACTCTCTGTGTAATAAGATTGTGCAACTGGTAGGGAATTACTGCCCCAAAAAGCAAGTAATGAATTTTCTGTCATTGGTTATCATCAGGGATATGAGATATTTATTAGAAAGATCTTTCTTCAAAGAAATAAAAGCCTAACCTGTGGTGGCACAGTGGATAAAGCATTGATCTGGAATGCTGAAGTCACTGGTTCAAAACCCTGGGTTTGCCTGGTCAAGGCATATATGGGAGTTGATGCTTTTTGCTTCTCTCCCCCTTTCTCTCTCTCCCCCCTCTCTAAAATGAATTTTTTAAATCTTTTTTTTTAAAGAAAGAAAGCTAAATAAAACTATCCAGGAAAAATGACTTTTTAATGTTCTATATAAAAAAGAATATAAAGGACCAGCCATGGCCAGTTGGCTCAGCTATAGAGCATCAGCCTGGCATGTGGATGTCCTGGGTTCAATTCCCAGCCAGGACACACAGGAGAAGCTACCATCTGCTTCTCTATTCTTCCCCCTCTCACTTCTATCTATCTATCTATCTATCTATCTATCTATCTATCTATCTATCTATCTATCTATCTATCTATCTATATCTCTATCTACCTATCTCTCTCTTCCTGAAGCCAGGGCTGTTGGCCCTGGGCACTGAGGATGGTTCCATGGCCTCAGCCTCAGGCGCTAAAATATGGCTCTGGTTGCAATGGAGCAAGGACCTCAGATGGGCAGAGCATCGCCCCCTGGTGGGCTTGCCAGGTGGATCCTGCTCAGGTTGAATGCGGGAGTCTCTCTCTGCCTCCCCTCCTCTCACTTAAACAAAAATGAATATAAAGGACCAATTCCTATTATTCCACCTTCCAACTTTCTCTAAATAGAAAATATTAATCAGTATTTGTTAATTTATTATCCGTGTTTTATAACATGGTATAAAAGCTATAGTATTTTAATTTTTGTACTGAACAGAGTAATTAAAAATGAAATTAACACATTCTTTGATAATAATAGATTATACAACAATACTACCAACATTTTCAGAAAGTGATTCTAATGCTTACTTGGCACATAGGATTTAGACATTAACTATCCAATATACTGGCTTAACTTGTGGAGCCATCTGGATAGGAGTTTTGTGAATTGAATTTAGCTAATCTTAAGAAAAGTGTGAAATGTTTTGGAATGTAATCATCAATTCCTGACAAATACAACGGCATCACCAGACACTTTCAAAGCTTTTATTAGGGCTCCTTTCAGATGCCTCAATTTCCAAAATTTTTATTTCTCACTTCAGATCATATGAGATTCATTCAGTTAACACATATTTTGACACCACTATTCTAGATATTTTCTCTTCACTATTCTGCTTCAGGGATTATTTGTTTTTAGTTTACAAATGTTTGTGAATATTTGTTAGACATGCTAACTTTTACCGTGGTATATGTTCATAGAGCATTAGTTTTAATGAATTATTCACTGATATCTTCATGTGCATTAAGGTGTTTTTTTATTTTTTCTGTTAAAACATATAAATTTTATATCTGTAAAAGCTCATGACAGTGGTGCACAGACTGTAAAGCATCCAATGTAATACACTGGCAAGAGGCCCTTGCTATGCAAGGGTTAAGGAAGTTTCACTTCTTTAGTTTAGTAGTGATTTTGGGTTCAACACTGGGTTTTGGTTCAACATAGACTCTTGTGTCTCAGAAACTGGGAAAGCAGAGTGAGAACTTGGCTACCACATAGAAAACCATGGACATACTTTGCATATTGTATTCATTTGAAAAGGATTTACTGTCTTAGAAGAGATAATAAAATAAAGCTCATGGTTCCTGAACTCAGAAAGCATGTAAGTTAGACAAGAAGACAAGCATATGGCAACACAACAGAAGAAAACCATTATAATAGTAAAGCCTAAAGGAGACGACGAAAACTAAACATTACCCCATGAAGTATTAACAGAACAGTGCTATCATGTCATATGATGTCTCAGCATGATCAGGGAATGATTCATAAAGAAACAGGAATGAAGCAGAGCTTTGAGGTGTGGGGTATTCGCTAGATGGAAGATGGACAACGATTAATATCAAGGGAGTTTTGGGAAACAAGGGACCTGGTAGGGAACAGCTGGGTAAAGGTTAATGCAAAGAAAGAATTGGAGATAAAATTAAGAATGCATTATGACTTTTATAAGAAAAGTAATAGAAACTCTGGTTAAAGGAAGAAAATTAAATGTAGGGATTATTGGATCATGACTGCTTAAAATTCCAGGAATAGAATTCAGTTTAGATATAAGCCTTAGGAGGGCCTGAAGATGTGACCAGGATTTGATTTCTCTGTTATTATTTCTTGACTTTGTGCCCCCAGGATTTGTGCGATTTCCAGGGAGATGAGTGTCTCTTTGGTAAATTCCATTTCCAGAGAAAAAAAAGTAGTTCTCTCAGAAACTCTCACCTAACTTGCTAAAAGTGGGAACAAGGTGAACTTATCAAGGGAAAATCAGAGGAGTGTTGGTAGAAGAAAGGGAGCATCGTTGGTGAAAAGGCAACCACCAGTTGTTGTGCAAAGGTGGATATGTCGCCAGGTGTGCAATGCAGGGATTGAGGATGCTTAGATGGTTTTCAGGAGAAACATAGCCTGGTATAAAGAGTAATGGAAAAGCATGACATTCAAATAACCTATTACATAGGCATTATACTGCTGAATATTTTACCAGGGGAAATTCTTCAACATATGCAATAGAAGACATGTGCAATAATATTCATAGTAGCACTGTTCATAGTAACAAATCTGAAAGCCAGTCAGGCCAGGAGTGGATAGGTAATTTGTTATACATTCACAAAATAATACCACATGCTAAGTGAATAAACTATCAATATAACAATAGGCAATGTCATGTATTATATAAATCTTAGTAATAGACTGTTAAATAAAAAATGGATTCCCAAGGATTGTAAACATGATAGGACTTTTGTAAATTTAAAAACATGTAATTTTTAAAATAGATCTTTTTAAAGTATAATGTGAATGCAATAAAATGATACAAAAAGGGATTAGACAGAAAATAAGTGAATAGGTATTATGGATGGCTATATTTCATGTTTTAAGAAAAACTATTAAACAGTATAAGAAGATAAAGTATACAGATGTGGAAACATTGGGATGTTATTCTGTATGTGATGGTCATTGAAGTCTTCTCATAGAAGATGCATTCAATCAAAGAATGGGTGAAAGTGAAGGAGCTAGCCAAGTAGGTGACAAGGGAAGAAATATGTTCTGTGTATAAGGAACAGTATTTGCATATGCCGTGGGAGTGGGCATGCTGTGTTTCAGGGACTTCAGTGATGCCAGTATAGCTGAAATGGAGTGGGCACATGGAAGAATGAGAGGATGCAAAGTCAAAAGAGCAGAAAGGTTCTAATCATTTAGGGCTATCAAAGCCACTGTAAGCTGGCAATGAACTTTCATGAGATAGGAGTTAACCACTAAGAGATAGGAATTCACTGGAGGACTTTGTGGGAAGGAATAATATATTTTAAAAAAATTACTCTGGCCATTTTATGGAGAAAAGGATGGGAAGGTCAAGCATGGAATCGGAGAGATCAGTTAAAAGGCTCTGAAGTCTTTGGATGATGGTATCTTTGGAAATCTGGTTATCTATTATTTTGGAACAAATTACCCAACACTTAATGGCTTACACAACAACCACTTTATCATATGTCACATTTTTGTTGGTCAAGGATATCGATAGGGCTCTCGGCTGGGCAGTTCAGCTTCATAAGTAACGAACAAGTATCATGTACCACAATATTCATAGTAGCACTATTCACAGTAGCAAATTGGAAGTATTCAGCTGGAGCTTATTTGGAAGATCCAAGACAGCTCACATGTATGCCTCATTCCTTGGGAGGAACATCAGGAAGGCTGGACTTATTAGAGTCCCTCTCTCTCTCCATATAGTTTCAGTCTTTCCACATGGTGTTTCCAGTATACTATTCAGACATCTTCCACCAGTTTACAACTCCAAGAACAAGTATCCCAAGAGACTAAAAAGTAGTAGATGCCAGTCAGTTAAGGCCAAATCTAGAAAGTGGCACAACATCACCCTGTCATTCTATTTGTCAGAGCAGTCACAGAACCCACCCAAATTCTAGAGTAGGGTATTTATACTCTCTTGATGGGAGGACTCTCAAAGAATTTGTGACCATATATAGCCTGCCATATACAAGACACAAGATTGTGGGAATTTGTTAATTAAATTCTAGATAATTTTTAATGTTTAGCTTATAGATTTGGCTAATGGATTAGATATACATTTGAGAAAAAAGAATCAGTGATGACTCCATGATTTTTGATCTAGGCAACTGGAAGAATGGAGTTGCCATTTACTAGCGAAGGGAAAATTCTGAGAATAAAAAATCAGAAGTTCCATTTTGTACATGTAAAGTTTCAGTTGTCTGACACCCAAATGAACATATCAAATAGGCAGTCAGATATATGAGTGGAGTTTATGAAAGAACTCTGAGCAAAGACTATATGCATATAGGTGGTATTTAAATGAAGGAGCCTGGATGAGTTTCTTTTAGGGAGGAGATTAGATGGAGAAGAGGTGAAATCTAATTACTAAGCCTAAGGGAAGTTTAAATATTGGCAATTATAAAAATGAGAAGAGACTAGTGAAGAAACCAAGAATAGGTCAAGAAGTATAGAACCAAAATGATGTCTGAGAAGCCTAGAGAAACTATTTGAATGAGTTGGAAATTATCAGATTGGTTTCACACTGATGATTACATAGATGAGGACTCATTGTTATTTTGGAGCATAGAATCCATTGGTGAATATATAAAAACACAAAACAAGGCACCCCCCCCAAAAAAAAAAAACATGAGGAGAATAAGTAGAGAAAGCTAGCATGGAAAATATTCAGAATACAGTTTCTAGTAGGCCTCTTATCTGCTAAAATGAAATGCCTCTGTTGTCAGTTTTGGAGTAGATGTCTGAACAGAGGCAAATGAAGGGCCTGACCATTTGTATCAATTTAAGGGGAATTGCAAAAGCTAATGTCTGTGAATTTAAAAGTCTGTGACTTTTTAAAGAATGTTGACTAGAATTGTTTCTGGCCATTAAATGTGATTCTGTTTCTCTCTCTCCCTTACACTGTTAAATATCCAGGTTTCATCACTTTGAATTTAAATGCTTATTTGGAAGTGTTTTCTTGCTATTATGGCAAAATGGCAAGAGGAATAAATTTCAATTTCAAACCTATGAGGGAAAAAAAATCAAATTTGAAAACCTTTCAGTTTATACTTTCCAGCTGGCCATAGTTCACTACATTATCTGTTGTCTTATTAATATTTCCTGCCTTGTCTCTGAAGGCATTTTTGTTTGAGCTGTTGATTTTATCATGGCAAGACTGCAACTTTCTCTTGGACTAATTTAGTAAAACTTTATAAGGAGCACTGTAAGCTTGGATGACATTGACCCCACACATCAGATACTCATGTTCCAGACCTGGCACTCACTGGAGTGGAGAACTCACTGCTACTCACTGGATCACATTGATGACAATGTGAATGGTCGTAAAACACGTTTACAACACGACTGTAAAAAAAGAGGTACTGTGCTAATTATATTTTACATACTATCTCGTAGAATCGTTCCTATAGATCGAGGTAGGCCATATATTTTTTAACTTTATTGTTATTATTTTTTTAAGCAAGAGAGGAGAAAGAGAGACAGACAGAAATACAGGGACAAACAGACAGGAAGGAGACAGGAAGGAAGAGAGATGAAAATCATCAATTCTTTCTGTGGCATGTTAGATGTTCATTGATTGCTTTCTCATGTATGCCTTGACCTCGAGACTCGAGTTGAGCCAGTGACCCCTTGCTCAAGCCAATGACCTTGGGCTCAAGCCAGCAACCTTGGGCTTTAAGCTAGCAATCTTTGGGCTCAAGCCAGTGACCATGGGGGTCATGTCTATGATCCCACACTCAAGCCAGTGACCCTGCGTTCAAGCTGGTGATCCCCTGCTCAAGATGGTGAGCCCATGCTCCAGTGAGCCCGCACTCAAGCTGGTGACTTCAGGGTTTCACACCTGGGTTCTCAGCATCCTAGTTCAATGCTCTATCTACTACACCACCACCTGGTCAAGTGAGATAGACCTTATTATTTTTGCATTTTTACAGATGAAGAATCTAGGCTTAATGGGACTAATAACTTATCTGGGGTCACTCATCTGATCTGTGCTGTCAACTTGGGAAGGTAGAAGAATCCAGAGTGTGTAAGACTTGAGAGCTATCTCCTCTTTGCTAGCTTTAATACATGCTAGTTAAGTTAGGATAACAAGTGACCTACTTATGCTTCATTGTGACAACCAGCCAGAAATATATATATATAAATGCGTGCTTATACTACAAAACATATAATTTGAGATTTTTTTATTATTATTACATGTGAGATGGAGAGACAGAGAGACAGACTCCTTCCTGCGCCCAGACCAGGATTCACTCAGCAAGCCCTCTACTGGGTGATGCTCTCCTCATCAGCAGCTGTTAATCCATTGCTTGGCAACTGAGCTATTTTAATGCCTGAGGTCATCCTCAGTGCCCAGGGCCAACTTGCTTGAACCATTCAAACCATGGGTGCAGGGGGTACAGAGAGAGAGAAGGGGGAGGTGGAGGGATGAGGAAGCATATGGTGACTTTTCCTGTGTGCCCTGATCAGTAATCAAACCTGGACTTCCACATGCTGGGCAGACACTCAACCACTGAACTAACTGGCCAGGGCAGATAATTTCTACAAGAAGATTGAAACATATTAGTTTAACACACTGATTGACAATTTTTTAAGGTTGCTGATTTCTAACATTTTACCTTGGTTCTTTAAGTTTCCTGCATTTCTAATTTCAGTGAAATAGAGTGCCAAGTTCAGTGACTTGCCTTTAGTTTTTTCATACCTCAAGGAAATGATATATATGTTTCTTATTTTTACAAAAATAGGTCACATGGTAATAATTAGTAAATTACATTTTATAGCAGTTTTTAAATAGCATTAACTTTCCTACTTTTTGAAGTGATTATTCTAAATTCAGGTATATTTCAGTATTTTTAAGCTAAAAATACCAAAGTTCAGAGAAGCCTACCCAGGATTCAAGAGATAAAAAGTTCTACTTTATTTTCAGGACATATTTATGTTCATGTTAAACTTACAAGCAAATAATGGGAAGAAAAATCCCCTATATCTATTTTTAAATAAAAGTTTAGTTTTTTTTATGTGTAAAGTTAGATAATATTTTAATTTACTTTTATTCTAATATTGTTTGACCTAAAAGAATACAAATAAGAGGAACTAAGGTTATTATACCCTATCTCTACCAATTCATGAGTTCTGAGAAACTAATTAATTGATATATCAAATAGTGTGGTGAAACCATATTGTAAAACATGCAGTATATATTTTTCTTTTTCTTTCAAATAATCATAAACACAGGCTTAGCAAGTTTGTTCAATTTAGTTTGAAAATTGAGAAAGTACTGTTTGGATTTCAAAGTCAGTGGTTTAGTAATCTGGAGCAGAGATTAAACAAACAGAATTTGATTAGGCAATCTTGAAGTATTCTAAGTTCAGGATTCAGTCTACCCTGAAAACTCTTTAGTTTTGTTTAGATCCTGGTGTTTTAGAGTAAAACCCACGCAGGGTCCTCTCCATTGCTCTGTATCCGCTCAGTGATGCTGCAGTTGTCTCTTGGCACTGCATTTGCTGACAGAATTCTTTCCTGGGAAAATGGCTATATTCACATGAAATTAACAGAATTTCTGAAAGATGGATTTAAGAGAATTATTTTTTTTTAGTATTTGGTTCTACTTTTCTAATTCTAGCCCTTTAATTCACAATAAACTAGAAGCTCCATCTCTTTTCCCCTACTAAATATAAAGCCTGTCTCTTTTCTGATGACTTGGATGTTCTTCATCGGAAACTAGCAGTTTTGACCTGACCAGGCGGTGGCGCAGTGGATAGAGCATAGGACTGGGACTCAGAGGACCCAGGTTCAAAACCCAAGGTTGCCAGCTTGAGCGCGGGCTCACCAGCTTGAGTGCGGAGTTGCTGGCTTGAGCATGGGATCAAAGACATGACCCCATGGTTGCTGGCTTGAGCCCAAAGGTCACTGGCTTGAGCCAATGGGTCACTCGCTCTGCTGTATCCCCCCAAACCTCTGGTCAAGGCACATATGAAAACACAATCAATGAACAACTAAGGAGCTGCAATGAAAAATTAATGCCTCTCGTCTTTCTCCCTTTCTGTCTGTCTGTCCCTATCTGTCCCCCTCTCTCTGACTCTCTGTTTCTTTAAAAAAAAAGAAAGAAAAGAAACTAGCAGTTTTCAGTTAAATTAGACCTTTTGAAAATACAGTTATTTTCTGTGTATTAAAAAATTTCAAATAGAAATCCTGAATTTCTAAAGTGGTGATTTTCTAAATAAGGACCAGTATAAAATGTTAATGATGTTGTTTTGACAAAAGAAATCATTAGTTTTGTCAATTCTCAGATTTTTAAATTCTTCTTAATTCTTTTATGAAGATAGTACATGTATCATTTCAAATTAAGCAGTTTGATATGTATAATATTTGAATTTGAATATGAATAAGAAATATCAATATTTTACAGTTCTTTGTTAATGAAGAAAGCACTATTAGAAGAATTTGAAACCACTTTATTCAAGAAACATTTACTGAGTATCTGCAAGATGCCAGTTCCTATTTTAGATGCTACAAGTATAAAGTCTCCAGCTTCTTCTTCTCTAAGAAATGAGTAATGTTGTGGAATTAGGAATATGATGCGATGATAGACAAGAATTGTTACATTGTAGGTAATAAACTTGTTTCTGAAGCACTTTAAAAAAGCAGCAGAGTTATCTATATTATTTGCTATTTTGTGTTGGCACAAAACTAAGCTAAATTTGGTATTCAAAATGCCAGCAACTATGGAGAGAGGGTTTCTTTTCAGTAAATAAAACCATGTCAATGGAATATATACACCAGAATAAGTGAATCCATTTTGAACCTTACTTCATAACATTAAAAATAATCAATATTAGAATGATTAGCTCTAATAGTGAAAGATAAAACATTTGGGAATTTGGAAAAAGTAGAATATCTTCATGATCTTCTAGTGGGAAAGGTAATTTTCACAAAGATGCAGAATGCTCTAACTATAATGGAAAAATAACAATAGAGTGCACTAAGTGAAAAATGAACGACTATTTATCAAAAAAGTGTCATAAAGAAAGTGAAAGAGCCAAACACAAACAAGAAGAGTTTTAATATGTATATTTGAATTAAGACTTGTTTCCACAGCATACAACTAATTTCAATCAATTAATAATAAAAAGGACAACACCATACAAAAAATGCACAAGTGATTTGAATGGCCATTTTATAAAAGAATATATATATATAAATGACCCCCCCAAAAAATAAGCTACTTGATTTTATTAGTCAAAGAGAAGTGCACTTTAAACCCACTTTAGGTATTTTTAAGAACTCAGCAGAATGGTTAAAATGACAAAAAGGACAATATGGAATGCTGGTAAAGATATGGAGCAACTAGAACTCTCTTACAATATTAAGAGAAATATAAAATGCTAGATATGAAACTATGCCTAAACTCTAGTAAAGCTGAACATAATACATACATTAAAATTCATAAACTCCACTTATAGAACTTATAGTTCCAAAGGAACTTGTTCCCATATTTATTATAAGGCATGTAAAATAATGTTTATAGTAGGATTATTCAAAATAACCCTAAACTAGAGGTAATCCAATTTCACATTAATAGTAGAGTAGGCAAAGTGTGATATATTCATATGATTGAATACTACATAGCAAAGAGAATAAACTGTATGTAACAGTATGGATTAATCTTTTGAATTTGTATAATATTTTACTATGTTGAACAAAAGTAGCTGAATACAAAACATTATTTTGTTATAAAATTAATCCATAGAATTAGAAGTAAGAATCATGGTTGTTTTTATGAGAGGGTAAAAGGAAGCTTCTAGAATGCTGTTTAATAGTCTATTTTTTAAAATTATCTGCGGATGTCCTAGGTGTGTTTACTTTGTGAAAATTACAAATACTTTGTATACTCTTCTGTATGCATAGTATACAACAATAAAATGTATTCATAAAAATTAGAAAAATAAATGAAGGGGAAAATTTTGCAGCTAATACAATGCCCATAATTGACTCCTCTAAAGCAAAAGCTAAACATTTTTATGAAAAATGTTTTTTTAATTACAGTTTACATTGAATATTATTAAAACCTCTTTTCTGATAGTAAGAAAATGCCCACTTCTATACATTGCCCTTCCACAGCAATTATCCTAAATTGAACCATAATTCGTTAATCATGCCTCCTCTTCTTGTATTTTGACTGGAAAAAAAAATCAGAAGGTTATTATTACATTTAAAGAATAGTGTTGGCCATTTGTATTTCTTCCTGGGAGAAGTGTCTGTTCATATCCTCTTCCCATTTTTTTATTGGATTGTTTGTTTGTTTGTTGTTGAGTTTTATGAGTTCTTTGTATATTTTGGATATTAGGCCCTTATCTGAGCTGTTGTTTGAAAATATCATTTCCCATTTAGTTGGCTTTATGTTTATTTTGTTATCAGTTTCTCATCTTCTTTAGCTATTAGAGAAATGCAAATCAAAACTGCAATGAGATACCACCTCACACCTGTTCGATTAGCTATTATTAGCAAGACAGGTAATAGCAAATGTTGGAGAGGCTGTGGAGAAAAAGGAACCCTCATCCACTGTTGGTGGGAATGTAAAGTAGTACAACCATTATGGAAGAAAGTATGGTGGTTCCTCAAAAAACTGAAAATAGAACTACCTTATGACCCAACAATCCCTCTACTGGGTATATACCCCCAAAACTTAGAAACATTGATACGTGAAGACACATGCAGCCCATGTTTATTGCAGCATTGTTCACAGTGGCCAGGACATGGAAACAACCAAAAAGCCCGTCAATAGATGACTGGATAAAGAAGATGTGGCACATATACACTATGGAATACTACTCAGCCATAAGAAATGATGACATTGGATCATTTACAGCAAAATGGTGGGATCTTGATAACATGATACGAAGCGAAATAAGTAAATCAGAAAAAACCAGGAACTGCATTATTCCATACGTAGGTGGGACATAAAAGTGAAACTAAGAGACATTGATAAGAGTGTGGTGGTTACTGGGGGGAGGGGAGAAAGGGAGAGGGAAAGGGGGAGGGGGAGGGGCACAAAGAAAACTAGATAGAAGATGACAGAGGACAATCTGACTTTGGGTGATGCGTATGCAACATAATTGAACGACAAGATAACCTGGACTTGTTATCTTTGAATATATGTATACTGATTTATTGATGTCGCCCCATTAAAAAAATAAAATTATAATAAAAAAAAAGAATAGTGAGGCCCTGGCCGGTTGGCTCAGTGGTAGAGCATTGGCCTGGCGTGCAAGAGTCTCAGGTTCAATTCCCGGCCAGGGCACACAGGAGAAGCGCCTATCTGCTTCTCCACCCCTCCCCATCTCCTTCCTCTCTGTCTCTCTCTTCCCCTCCCGCAGCCAAGGCTCCACTGGAGCAGTTGGCCCGGGTGCTAAGGATGGTCTGTGGCCTCTGCCTCAGGCACTAGAATGGCTCTGATTGCGGCAGAGCATCGCCCCCTGGTGGGCATGCTGGGTGGATCCTGGTGAGGCGCATGCAGGAGTCTGTCTGACTGCCTCCCCGTTTCCAGGTTCGGAAAAATACAAAAAAAAAAAAGTTTCCCCTCCCTGAGCCTCACTGCTTCACAGAGGTGGGGTGGTTGGCTTCAGAGGATTGTGAAAAAAAAGAATAGTAACTGTATAAGCTGGGACATTGATCTTTTCTGACAATTGAACTTGAAGTGAATGATCTGTAGTCTGCCAGATTTTGGAATGGAGCCTACACCATTGTTAGCCCAGGTTCTGAGGTCTGTGGACTGGCAATGAACCACACTGCCAGCTCTCCTGGATCTCCAGCTTGCCCACTGCATCTTGGAACTTTGTTTCTTCCATGATTATCTAAACCAAATCCTTATAATCCATCTTTCTATTTCTCTTTGTATATAAATCCTGTTTTCTCTGTGTCTCTGATGAATAGACACCATTTTTAAAGATTTGATTTTCTTATGCTGACTGATTCTTTTTTTATAAAGCATGGGTGAATTCCAGGAAATTGTTCAAAATGAGTGAATACTTGCACATTCTTGTGAGTTCACACTAACATGGTTCACATATAACTACAATACATACAGCAATATGTGCAGACAAAAGCAGTATGTTTCTTTTCAAGGATGTGCTTTGAAATTTTCCCAAAGAAATCTAATCTGACAGGTTTTTATCTCAAGTTTCATTTATTAAAGCCCTGAAGTTTCCATACTGAGGAGTTACTAGCATATGAAACCTCAGTTAGCAAAGACTATCAACTCTGAAAAATGTAGAAGCTCAAGAGAGACTGTTTTATTGCGATCCAGAGGAATGACCTAGTCATCCTCTCCATGGACACAGGAACTGAATGGGCATACTAGTTCAGTTTTGAGGAAATAAAATCGAAGCAAAGAAATTATTCCAATGTTTTCTTCAAGATAACTTTTAGTTGCGGTGTGTGTTTCCTTTTTTTTTGTGAAACACTGACATCTTTATAATATTTTTGGGAATCACAATTTCATGATCACTGCTTCCTGGAACTTTTGCAGTGTGTTTATACCAGTTAGTGCAACATTAAAGAACACATAACAGAAAGAACACACACAGCATGAAGAGCACACACTTTGGCTAGGTAATGTTTGATGCGCCTTCTGCCTCTCTTAACAATACTGAACTTCTCTTAAAGAAAGTAAAGTAGTACACAGAGGGAGAAATGGCAGGCAAGAAAATGCAAGTAGCAGCTCTCACTTATTGAATGATGACCATATGGCAGGCACAATGCTAAGAACTGTATTTCTGTTAGCCCGTTTCATTCTCTAACATTCGAAGATACAGATGTTATTACTATACTAATCTTCAGCTGTGGAAACCTGGAAAGTTACTGACTTAATGAAATCCACACTGTTAGGTGGTAGAGATCTAATTCAGTCCATTTGGAATCAAGAGACCAAACTATTCACTGCTATGCTAACTTGTGAATGAAGAAAAGAAAGAATGAAGTGGAAAGGGGAAATAGAAGATAAGAAAAATAGGGAAAGTTAAAATATTTATATTTTATTATAAGAGATATTTGGTAAAATGATAGAAAATGTGAAAAGAAAAAAGTCAGCTAGACACCCACAATCCAAGGAACCCCTTTTATATTCCCCCCTAGGTATTATGGTTTGCATAAATTTGCTTGATTGTGATACTACTATGTACAAGGGTGGGCAAAGGTAGATTTACAGTTATAATACAAATACTACAATAATTAATAAATAATAATACAAAAATAAATTGTTCTGTGTACTAACAGCTGTAAACCTACTTTGCCCACCCCTTTATATGTATATTTATATGCATACTTTAGTTATCCTACTTCCTCACTAAATATACCTTCAACATCATCTGAGTTACTCTAAATCCTTGTAAACAACTTCGGGTTATATAATATTCTATTGAGAAAAAGAGCAATAATTTAATCAAGTATATTTTTATTTGGGGACATTTATTTGTTCTATGGGATACATAATACAAGCATGGCCATCAGTATCCACAGAGCTTTCCCCCATTTTTGGACTAATCATGTACCTCTGAATATTTACTTCATGTTTAACTTTTAAAATAATTGATTCTTGACAATTTTTATCTTAGGGATGGTGTATTACTCTCTTATATAGCTACAAATGAAAATAAAATTTTAAAACCACTAACTTCTAAATTCTTTTACCCTTTACATTGTAATTTTCCTTGTGATAAATTGTGTATCATGGATTTTTAAGCTAAATCATCTCAGTGTTATTTTTTCTAGAATCTTATATATATAGTACTGATGTGGTTCTTTCCTACAACAATAATATGTTTTCATAGACACGGATAACAGTGTGGTGACAGCCTGAGGAAACGGGGGATGAGGTCAGTGGAGGTGGACAGAGGTAGGGGAAGAAAGAGACTTTGCTTGGGGTGATGGACACATGATATACAGTGTGCAGAAGGTATTTTATTGAATTTGCACACCTGAAACCTGTACCCTGATACATTCAATACAAAATAATATGTTGTTAAACATACTTCCTTAGCCTTTTTAAGTGTCTTTTAATAATACAAATTATAAATATTCAAATGGAGATTTACTTTTTTATAAAGTGAACATTATATTGATAACCATTTTATATCATTTCTTATCACCTTCAGATAGCCTAGGCTTTCATCATCATATTACTCAATTATAAATCCTAAGATGGTCATTGTTATAAAAGCAGCTACTGAGATTGGCAAAGCTTAATTAATTTATTTTTTTTTGCCTTTTACCTCTTTAAGAGAAATGGATACATTTTTCTTGGGAAAGATACTGTTCCCTGAACTTATATCCTGAAGATGAAGTTCTAGTTTCTAAAAGTGTTTCTTGTTCTAGTTATACTATCATAACTTGTCTTCCTAAATGTGCATATATTTTGTCAAAATTAATGAAAACATGGGAGATATATATATATATATAATATACGTATGGAGAGAGAGAGAGACAAACAGGCAGGAAGGAAGAGAGATGAAAAGCATCAACTCAGTTGCAGCACCTTAGTTGTTCATTGATTGCTTTCTCATATGTGCCTTGACCACGGGGCTCCAACTGAGCCAGTGACCCGTTGCTCAAGCCAGAAACCTTTGGGCTCAAGCCAGCAACCATGTGGTCATGTCTATGATTCCATGCCCAAGCTGGCAACCCCACACTCAAGCTGGTGAGCCTGTGCTCAAGCCAGATGAGCCTGTGCTCAAGCTGGTGACCTCAGGATTTCAAACCTGGGTCCTTACCATCCCAGGTTGATGCTTCATCCCTTGCACCACTGCATGGCCACGTGAAAACATGAAATATTTTAAGAGGTTTATTTTTCTAGTTTTATGACTACATTTTAAATTGTAGGCATCCCTTGAATTTAAAGATATTAAATGTCAATAAATACCTTAATGTTTTAAGGTCCTGACCTGCTTCTCTATCTGCAGATAATCACAAACAATGAGTATCAAGTAATTCGTTGGACACAGGATGAAGCAAAAATTCTGCTCAGGAAAGCTTGAGTACAATTGAAGATAACATGTAAATGTAAATAAATGTAGGTATACTTGTCCTATGAAGTGCTTATATTTTCAATTAATTCTCATAGCAACCTTAAAAGCCTATGTACAGTTTTCATCCACATTTTATAGGTGTAAAACTGAAACATATAGGTGGGAAACCGAAAGGTAAATAATCAAGAGAGGAAATGGATTTCTTTTGGCTTCAGGAGTATGTTACTTAGCAGATTGGAGTAAGATTTTACAACTGGCGTGTTCTAGGGAGATTTTGTAGAATGTCAGTGGTTGTGTTTGTTGTAGCATAACTTGGCAATGTGGGCCATGGGTTTGAGAAATGGTGGGCAAAGAATTCTAAGAGTGAAAACTAAGTGAACAAAGATTTTAGAGCAGTATTTTTATCAGCCAAATAAATTGAATGGAGGCAAGTGCTTATATAGATAAGTAAAAATCAAATAAATGGGTAAAGATTTAACTGAGACAGAAGATAGTAGAGCAGTCTGGGGTTTACAGTACTGTGTATTTTCTGCTGAAAAGAATTCACATTCATTAAGAAAAAGAAATAGATTGAAAACAACAACAACAACTGCAATACTATATTCTTTCAAACCTATTGGAGAAATATAGTTGAAAACATAAATAAGAAAATATTGGGGAGGGCTTTAAAAAACAGTCTGGATACTTTTGTTAAACAGTTAAGTAATTTATTATAGTAGTTTCTGAATGATTTTTTTCTGATTATTTATAATGGTAATATTTGCTTTAGGGATATGAAGTTCAGACTGGTCATTTTCTGATAGCTGTCAATAAAAAAAAATGCCCAAGGAGAATGAGATACCCTAAATCTTGTTGTAAATTGATATTCCGAAGGCCAAACCGACTGCCAAATCTATTTTTATTATTTATTGCTGCATAGGAAATCATTCCAAAATTTGGTAGCTTCAAATAGCAATAATCTTCTAATTTTCCTTATGGTTTCGATGGGTCTCAGCTGAAAGACTCGAATTTGGGGGTGGGAATTATTTATCTTCTCATTCGCTCACAGATTTGGTGGTGGGGATTGTTAGGGTTTGGTTGGTATGCCCACATGGAGCCTCACCATGGAGCCTGGGATCCCTCCCAACATAGGCTGGATTCTAAGAGCAAGTGTCTTACTTTAGAGCAGGGGTCTCAAACTTGCGGCCTGCGGGCCGCATGCGGCCCGCCGAACAATTTTGTGCGACCCGCAGACTAATCCACGAAGTTCAAAATATTTTGGATAAAATTAAGTAAGCCTAGGGGCCTACTTGTATTTTTCATTTCTCTAGCATCCTAGCTAGATATTAGCTTAGTTAACAGCAGTTGTGATGCAAAACTACAGTTTCTGGTCGTTTTGTGACATTGAGTAAACTGCATGTACTTGTTGTACTGATTTTTTTTTTGTTTTCAACTGCAGTGAGAAAAGTGTTGCGTAACAGTTGCCTTTTGTAGACCTAGTGCGGCCCGCCGAAGGGCTGTGATCTTGCTCTGCGGCCCACATGCTGAATTGAGTTTGAGACCCCTGCTTTAGAAGATAAGCCAGTCTGAGGTCACTTTGCTTTATATTTCCCAGCTTCAGAAGTCAGGCAGCTCTCCTTCCTTTGCATGGTACTGGCCAAAACAGTTACAGAGGTCTACCAAGGTTTAAGGAGGGGACATAGTTTTCACTGGTGCATTGTGTGACATTTTAATTGATGTGTGCAAGTGTGGTTGCGTGCGCACGTGCGCACGTGTGTGTGTGTGTGTGTGTGTGTGTGTATACTGTTATACTTTTAAAATACAATCTGCCATTCCATCCGAGGGTTTTAAAAATGGTCAGGGCCTGATAACCACGTGGAAAGCAGTGAGTCACATTTGTCTGTTGGAGCTACTGGAGATATTTTATTAAACAAGGGGAGACTTTATTTTGTTTCTTTTTAGCTGTGCATTTTGGTGAGGTTTTCTACTGAGAAACTGGAATTTGATTTGTGGAACATAACTGGAAACATCTATAAACAAAACAACTTTGTCAAGGATGAAATAACCGTGTCACGAATGGTATTACAATTGTTTGTAAATCTCATGAGATTTGGGCATGTTGAACTGCCAAGGCCTGACACAGAGACAACTCTGGAGATTGGTAAATGCTTTAGAATGATGTTATTTGTTTTTAGAATGAAAACTGCCTCTTTAGTGTTGGGCACCCTGAATATAGGCTCTTCAGTGGCTGCCCAATGTTAGGGAGGGTCCTCAGAGGCACTGACAACAGCAGCTATAATCATTTAGGCATTTGACCCAAGGCTGTACCAAATAGTTCAGGGATCTGTTTGGAAGATTCAAAGCTTGTCCTGATTTCCTTTACTGGTTCAATTTAACATTTGTTAAATATCTGTTGTGGGTCAAGTGCACTATGTGCTATGATGAAAGTTCAGAGACAAACAGGGTACCTTTTCTCCAGTAATGTCTCTATCAAAAAAGAAAAACACTTTATGCAAATAAGCCATGTTATGGACAGACGGAAGTGCCCTCATAAAAAGTAAATGAAAGGGGAGTCTTCAGGGTAGAAGGGAAAGCATTTGAAAACAGTAGATACACAATGCCACAGGGAACTAGCTGTAAATTATAGGACAAAGTGGGATGTGATAGGAATTGAGGCTTTTGAGGTAAGTAACAGCCAGGACATACAGAAATTATTATTGAGGCATATTAGCTAAACTGGATAGATACAAGGCCTTTACTCCTTGAGTTCTGATTTAGAATCTGGGTCAGCAATTTTTATAGAAGGGTGGCTAAATTATAAAATTTAAGAATCAGAACAAATCTTAGAGGTCATGAAGTAACTATAGAATTCTAGTTAATTATAGGGTATTAAATTGGCCCATGAAAGTGGAAGGATATCATAATTGATTAATAGATAGAAAAGTTAATTGCTAAAATTTATCTTACTCTTATTTTTAAATTATAAAAGTATTTTATGACTGCTATTTGGAATTAGGTACACTGTGTTTATATTTTTTTCTGTTCTACATGTGGTATATAATTGTATGCTCAAGCAATTTTTTTAAGATAGTCACGGAGTAGATTATCTGTACTTAGTAATGAAGTAAAAGTGTCTATTGAATGAGTTGTGAATATCCCATGATCAAAATTAATCAATTTTTACAATCTGGAGTAATAATTCTGACTTTTAATTTTAAATCACATGTTTAAAATGAACATATGTTTTTTTCCCAAAATAGAATTCATCTATATTTGTTAAGAGCCTACTATTTAGGAGGTCCTCTGTCTAGAATCTACTTGCATTTTAAAAGATCTTATTTAACCTCTCCAATAATCTTGTGAGATAGATGGTATGTACGGTAGAGAAACTGAGAAGAAGACACAAACAGGTCAGTTCCATCGCGATCAGGGCAGAACGGGGCTCACACATGTCCTGTTGGAAACCAAGTCCCTGGCCTTTCCACCTCATCTGATTGTCCCCACTGTTGTCCTGTCTCTCAAAAGTATTCTCTAAAATGAAATGGTAGTGTATTTACTTTTCTCCCATGGGAAATGCCAAGTTTAATTGTTAATACAGTTTAAAAACCAGTGGACTTTGAAATGTTAAATAAGAACAAGACAGATATGTCCGTTTCCCTTCTGTGCTTGATTGATACATATTTTCTTATTGAAGCGAGCCCAGTTTTTACTATTTAAAGTTTAAGTCAGTAGAATAGCAGCACACATCACTACACAAAAAATATTTTTGTTTATTTAGGAAAATTAAAGACAAGGTTTTTTTGCATGGTTAGAAAGAAAGCTTACTTTTGTATGACTTCCTGAGTACTTGCATTCCATTAAAATTTTAGTTGTATTACCCAACAGTTCGAGTTAGTGTTTCAAGCTAAGCACTTAAGTTTCAGGTATTTGTTACCTATGACTATCATTTCTGGGATTGCTCTCATCTTGGAGTTCATGCTTACATAGAAAAAATATAAAAATAAACTTTATATTGAGTGTACAAAATTATCTTAATATTGAAAAGTAAAATGTATAACAGGTGTATGAATTAATAGGCTGAAATTTTTTTCTATCTTTAAAAAAATCTCTTGTTTCAGACATGATTCATAAACAAGTCTATTTAGAGACAGGAGAGCATAGGGTTTTCTTTGTTTCAAACATGATAGGAAGCAATTTTCTAAAGTAATATTTGTAAGCTATATACCTTAATATTAGCTTTTTATTGTGAATTTAAGTAATTCATCATTAAATTAGAGCACAGAGTCTGACAACTCTTAACCTGGGATTCAGATACTGAATTTTTGCACTTCCGTGTTTTTCTTTTTAAAAACAATAGGATGGCCCTGGCCAGGTAGCTCAGTGGGTGAGAGCACCCTCCCAATACACTATGGTTGTGGGTAGGATCCCCTGGCAGGGCACACACAAGCATCAACCAGTGAATGTGTGAGTGAGTGAATGAGTGCAACAGCAAGTCAATGTTTCTCTCTCTCTCCCTTCCTCTCACTCTAAAATAAATAAATATAACCAAAAAACCCGTCAATAGATGACTGGATAAAGAAGATGTGGCACATACACACTATGGAATACTACTCAGCCATAAGAAATGATGACATTGGATCATTTACAGCAAAATGGTGGGATCTTGATAACATGATATGAAGCGAAATAAGTAAATCAGAAAAAACCAGGAACTGCATTATTCCATACGTAGGTGGGACATAAAAGTGAAACTAAGAGACATTGATAAGAGTGTGGTGGTTATGGGGGGGAGGGGGGAAAGGGAGAGGGAAAGGCGGAGGGGGAGGGGCACAAAGAAAACTAGATAGAAGGTGACAGAGGACAATCTGACTCTGGGTGATGGGTATGCAACATACTTGAATGACAAGATAACCTGGACTTGTTATCTTTGAATATATGTATCCTGATTTATTGATGTCACCCCATTAAAAAAATAAAATTATTTAATAAATAAATATAAAAATAATAAGATTATCAGATCCTTCTTTTCTCAATATCTAACATAAGACCCACAGGTTATTCAGAATAAATACCAGTTATAATAATGTAATTTTTTAGGCAGAAACATCTCAGTGCACTTCCTGGATTTGATCTTGCCTTTATAATTTCCTAGCAATGTGACTGTATATTACTTCTGGGCTTTTGTTTTATCTTTGGTAAAATAGGAATAATAATAAAACCCTCTTTATAGGATCATTTTAAAGTTTCACTGAGTAAACTTTTTGTTTTCATAAAGAATAACAGTTAAGTTCATTAGCCTGATTTTCAAGGTTCTTTATCTAATTAAAATACACTTTCTTAGCCCTGGCCAGTTGGCTCAGCAGTAGAGTGTCAGCCAGGCCTGTGGAAGTCCCAGGTTTGATTCCTGGTCGGGGCACATAGGAGAAGCACCCGTCTGCTTCTCCACCCTTCCCCCCCTCCTTCCTCTCTATCTCTCTCTTCCCTTCCTGCAGCCAAGGCTCCATTGGAGCAAAGTTGGCCCAGGCGCTGAGGACGGCTCCATGGCTTCCACCTCAGGTGCTAGAATGGCTCCAGCTGAAAAGGAGCAATGCCCTTGATGGGCAGAGCATCACCCCCTGGTGGGCATGCCTGGTGGATCTTGGTTGAGTGCATGCGGGAGTCTGTCTGACTGCTTCCCCACTTTTAACTTCAGAAAAATGCAAAAAAAACCCCACCCCAAAACACTCCACTTTCTTAAATGTCTCTTCTGCCTTAAAAAAGAAGTATGCTCCAATTAATCTCTGAACATGCCTAATTTTTAGTATTCCTTTTTGGTTCTGACTTTCACACCACTGCATGCCACTCTCTTTAACTAGAATGCCTCTACCTATATTCCCCATATCAGAATATGTTAATATTTAATATCACTTATCCAAATCCAAGGACAGTATCCATAAATTTTTAAGGAATAGAAATATCCAACACAATACAAACTTTATTGCCACTTCTCCACTGATACTTATGTACTATGGAATACTTAGTCTGAGGCTATGAATTTGGGACAGTGATCCTTACACTAAATAGCTAAAAGGGAGCAAGACAAAAGGGTTTTTGGGTTTTGAAGTATCCTGCCAATAAGGTAACCTAGAAATGAGAGTAGTTTTCCCTTTATACATATGGTAATGATTGCATTCCTTACCTACTCAAAAATATGCCTGTGATTCATAGACGACTTGATTTCTTATGTAGGATATTACATTAGCATTTTTAAAAGACTTCATTGAGATCGAATTGACTTACAAAAAGCTGTACATATTTATAGTACACAACTTAATGAATTTGGAGATAGGTGTAGATCTGTGAAACCCTCACCATAATCTATGTCATTAGCATATCCATCATCTCCAAAAGTCTCCTACTGCCTTCTTTATTATTATATTTATTATTAAGAACACTTGATATAAAGCTTTTTAATCCACTCGTCCTCTGACACTTATGTACTATGGAATACTACTCAGCCATAAGAAATGATGACATCGGATCATTTACAAACAACATGGATGTACCTTGATAACATTATACTGAGTGAAATAACTAAATCATAAAAAACTAAGAACTATATGATTCCATACATAGGTGGGACATAAAAATGAGACTCAGAGACATGGACAAGAGGGTGGTGGTTACCGTGGGGGGGGGGAGGTGAGGGAGGGGGGTGGAGGAGGAGAGGGGGACAAAGAAAACCAGATAGAAGGTGATGGAAGACAATTTGACTTTGGGTGATGGGTATGCAACATAATCAAATGTCAAAATAACCTGGAGATGTTTCCTCTGAACCTATGTACCCTGATTTATCAATGTCACCCCATTAAAATTAATAATAAAAAATAAATTAAAAAAAGAACACTTGATATAAAATCTAACCTTAAACTAATTTTTAAAAGATGCCTGTACTCTCATGTTCATTTCAGCCAGTGTTTTTGTTCCAATATCTAAGACACATTTTTCAGAAAAACACTTGGCTGTAAGAATGTTTTCATCTCAACAGAAAATAATCAAAAGGTAAGTGACAATATCAAATAGTCTATTACCTTAACAAGGCCTCAGTTCCCAGTCTCTCCCAACTTGGTTCTTATTCTAACACAGAGTCTTGTCCTCCTTTTTCACTCTTCTCCTATCTGAATGCCCACGGCAATTTGTGCCTATCTTGCTGCACCCATCTAGTCTTGTGTTCTCAAGGATTTGTACATTTGACTTGTCTAACTCAGAAATAGTGAGAAACTTGAGACGGGTTTGCCTCATTTCCTATTTTGATAGTCCTATATTCTGCAAGTATTTGATCAGTAGGAGTTTTTTTTCATAAATATTTTATATTTATTTATTCTGTAGTTGCTAATGTTTGATGCTCTTTCTATAATGACTGATTCAATATTAATGTTCAGTAAATGTTACTTGTTTTAAAAAAGTTTCAAATATTTGAGATGTAACTAATCTAGAATTTTTAACAGTTAAGATTGATGCTTGAACTGTTATTGGGTGACTTTGAAGTCTGACTTCATATCACTATATGACTTCTTCCAGATGTGTGACCTCCCCATGTTCTAGTTTTCATAATTGTAAAATGGAGAAAAAAGAACTGTAAAATGGTTTAGTGAAGGCAGAATGAAACTTTGTAAATTCAAGAGCCTGGCTCATAGTAAGCTTTCAATAAATATAATCTAAGAGAACTTCAAATTATTCCAATACCAATCTGATAATAGTATTATATGTTTTCTTTTCATAGGTAAGTCATTGATTAGCAGAGAAGATATATGTGTAGTTCATATATTCCTCTTCTCTTACCTGTCATGGTCATTTTATTTTAAAAGCAATATAAATATTTTTATAAATAGGGACAACCCCAGAATGATTTCTAAGAAATGGAAAATATATATTAATTTCACAGTGTTCTTAGAACTCGTTATGCATTATAAGTTATCTATGCATTATAAAGTACAAAATTGATTTTTATTTAATTACTAAATGAAATAACTTTTTAGGGGTCTAGGATGCAAAGAAATAGTTCATGTGTTCATTTGTTTTCTGGATTATTGGCATAATTATTTCCTTTTGAACCATAATGACAATCATACTCTAAGTGTCCTAGGTATATAAGTAGTATTTGTTGATTTCAGTTTTTAGGTTTAAAGAAATTGCTATAACTCTCGGGATAAGAGTAGTGAATAATAGTAAACTCATAAAGAATGATGGTTTTGTAAATAAAATTACATTGAGGAGTTTGGAATTTCTTTATCTTTAGTTTTAAAATGGTCTATTTCTAACAGACATGCTAAAACAGCTTTTTTAGAGTAATTTACATTTTCTTTTGATGTGTATAAAAGAGAAATCCTTGGTTTGAGGATGCAGTATTTCTTTTTGTTTTAATGATTTTATTTTACTTATTTTAATTATATTGGTAAATAAAATTATATAGGTTTCAAGTATAGATTTCTATGATACATGATCGATATATTGCATTGCATGCCCACCATCCAAAGTTACCATAATGGTCTTCTATCACCATATACTTGCCTCTTAATTCCCCACCCATTTCCCTATGGTAACCACCATATTGTTGTCTGTGTCTATGAGTTTCAGTTTTATATCTCATATATGAGTGAAATCATGTAGTTTTCAGTATGACTTATTTTGATTAGCATAATATTCTTAAGGTCCATCTATGTTGTTGTAAATGGCAGTATTTCATCTTTTCTTATGGCTGAATAATATCCCATTGTATATATGTACTGCATTGTCTTTATCCAAGCCTCTACTGAATGACACTTTGGTTGTCTCCATGTCTTAGCTACCATGAATAATGCTGTAATAAACATATGGGTGCATATATATTTGCAAATAGATATTTACAAGTTTATCAGGTAGATACCCAGAAGAGCGATAGCTGGGTTATATGGTAGCTCTATTTTTATATTTTTGAGGAATCACCATAGTGTTTTCCATAATGGCTGTACTAGTTTACATTCCCACCAGCGGTGAATAAGAGTTCCCTTTTATCCACAACCCTTCCAATATGTTATTACTTGTCTTGTTGATGACAACCATTCTAAAAGGTGTGAGGTTGTATCTCATTGTAGTTCTGATTTACATTTCCCTAATAGCTAGTGAAGATGAGCATCTATCATATATTTTTTGGTCATTTGTATGTCTCCTTGGGAGAAATGTTTGTTTACATCCTCTACCCATTTTTAATTAGATTGTTTGTTTGTTTGGTGTTGAACCATACGAGTTCTTTATATAGTTTGGATGTTAAACCCTTGTTGGAGCTGTTGCTTAAAAATATCATCTCCCATTTGGTTGGTTGCCTTTTTGTTTGGTGGCAGTATCTTTTGCTGTGCAGAAGCTTTTTATTTTGATGTAGTCCCACTTATTTATATTTACCTTTATTTCCCTTGCCTTTGGGGTCAAATTCATAAAATGTTCTCTAAGACCAAGATCCATGAGCTTAGTCATCTATTTTTTTTATCTATATAATTTATTTTTTCAGGTCTTGTGTTTAGGTCTTTGATCTATTTTGAATTAATTTTTGTCCATGGAGACAAACTATAGTTTTATTCTTTTGCAGGTACTTCCCATTTTCCTAGGACCGTTTATTAAAAAGGCTTTCTTTTGTCCATTGTTGGTTTTTGGCTCTTTGTCAAAAATTATTTTTCCATGTTTATGTGGTTTTATTTCTGGGCTTTTAATTCTGCTCAATTCGTCTGTGTGTCTGTTTCTCTGCTAATACTGTGCTGTTTTGATTAACGTCACTCTGAAGTATAATTTGAAGTCAGGTAGCATGATACCACCAGCTCTGTTCATTTTTCTTGGAATTGCTTTAGCTATTCAGAGTCTTTTGTGGTTCCATACAAATCTGATGATTATTTGTTCTATTTCTTTAAAAAATGCCATTTGGATTTTGATGGGGATGGCATTAAATCTGAACATTGCTTTGAGTAATATGGACATTTAAACTATGTTGAGTCTTTCAATCTAAAAACAGAATATTTTTCCATTTCATTGTATCTTTTCAACCTCTTTTAATAATGCTTTGTAGTTTTCAGTACATAGGTCCTTCATATCCTTTGTTAAGTTTATTCTTAGTTATTTTATTATTTTGTTTGCTATTGTAAAAGGAATTTTTAAATTTCTTTTTCTGAAATTTTATTGTTAGTATATGAAGTGGATTTTTGTAGATTGATTTTGTAACCTGCAAGTTACTGTATTTGTTTATTGTTTCTAATAGTTTTTTGGTAAAATCTTTAGAGTTTTCTAGTATAGAATCATGTCATCTGCAAAAAAGTAACACTTTTACTTCTTTATTCCCAATCTGGATTTCTTTTATTTCTTTCTCTTGCCTGATTGCTTTTGCTAGGACTTCAAAACTATGTTAAATAAGAGTGGTGAGAGTGGACATCCTTGTCTTGTTCCTGATTTTAGAGGAAAAGCTTTCAGTTTTTTGCCTTTCAGTATGATCTCAGCTGAGGGTTTGTCATATATGGCTTTTATTATGTTGAGGCACTTTCGTTCTATACCCATTTTATTGAGTGTTTTAATCATAAATGGATGTTTTATCTTAATCAAATGCTTTCTCTGCATCTATTGATAAGGTCATACAATTTTTTAACTTTGTTAATGTGCTGTATTATGTTGATCAATTTGCATATGTTGAACCATCCTTGTGCTCCTGGAATGACCCTACTTGATCATGATGTATTATTATTTTTTTTACTATATTGCTATATTTGATTTGCTAGTATTTTTTTTTTTTTTAGGATTTTTGCATCTATTTTAATAAGAGCTATTGGTCTATAGTATTTCTTTTTCCTTGAATATTTTTATGGTATTTGGAACATCTATCATTTTCATCAACATAATGGCTGAGATAATAACCCAAGCATAACCAAGGCATTATTAGACTATGTAATAGTTTTGTCATACCTAATGTTGAAGTTGTCATACTACTCTTCCATAAATTTTGATAGGAAACTTAACATGATTGAAGCCTATAGGCTGATTCCAAAACACTCTTTCAATCATAAATTTTAGATGAAAATACACTTATTAACATGAAAAAAGTTCTTCTTGGCCTGGGGAATGATATGCAGAATAACTTTTGAAGAAGTATTCTAGAGAGTAGATGCTTAGTGAATGTTTTTTATTGAGTTGACAGTTGATGCAACCGAGTTGTAAAATATCACATTCAGGACCAATTTCTTTGTGGGTTTTTTTTTCTTGACATATATTGCATCAACTGATATATTACATATATATGAAGTATATGACCATAAAATAAGACTGTTTTAATATTGTGACTTTAGGAAGACAGGTTTTGGCAAATGATGGAACCATAATTTTTTGCAGTGGTTTACTTCAAAAGCAATTTGAAATAAAGCTATTCTACATATTATTTATCTTTCCTTTATTCTGTTGCCCACTTTCTCTGTGCTTCATTTTAAGAAGGAGCATGATTTATTGTTTAAACTAAGACAGTATATATCTATATCTTAGATAATAATTACATTTGGATTTTCATAATACTGCTTATTCTTTTATAGAACATGTGAAAGTATTTTGTTATGTTATTAAAATTTTATTAATGTCTCCTAAGTAATATTCCATTATCTCAGTGATAAACGTAACTTCTAAAGATATTTTATTTGCTTGAGAAACATGAAATAATTAAAGGCAACCTTTTTAACAGATGTAAAAACCTACGATGTCCACTTTGTGATTTCCTTTTTTAATTACTAACGTGAGAAATCACATTACTCTTAAAGAGTCTTAATGTGAATTTGTGACTTTCCTTTAAGAGTCATTTTTTTTTTAGAAATTAGTATTCATTTTTCATAAAAATAATTTAAAGGATTCTCGGTCTCTAATAT
This sequence comes from Saccopteryx bilineata, assembly GCF_036850765.1. Classification (NCBI taxonomy): domain Eukaryota; kingdom Metazoa; phylum Chordata; class Mammalia; order Chiroptera; family Emballonuridae; genus Saccopteryx; species Saccopteryx bilineata. The sequence continues at coordinate 252,716,030 of NC_089493.1, forward strand.
TGCTTTATCTTGACAACAGTTCTAGTTAGACAAATTTAACTGTGCAAATTAAATGAACTCTTAATGTTTTCATTATTAAAAACCACCTAATGCATTTCCTGTCAAAATGTAATATTTTGTTAACACTTTTTCAGTTTGAGATTCTCATAGCAAACCAAAGATAGGCAGCTTCTTGTGAAAAATTAAGAGCCCCCTCATCTAAGAATGAAATAAGAACTACTTAGTACTTAAAGTAGGAGCTGCCTCATTTTAGGAAGCCAGAGCCTGATTTGACTGAAAAGCCTAGAGACAAACATTCTGAAGTATGCCTTACCAATGAAATTTGCATATATTTGGAGCTATCGAGTTAAATCTTTTTTTTATTTTTTATTTTCTCAGAAATCCTATTTTCTTTTTATTTCTTTTGATATAATTAAATATCTCAACTATGGCCAAAACTTCAAAAATGAGATAACCAGCCCCTTTGTATCTGTTGCCCAACTTAAAGCAAATATTTTATTATATTTGACATAAAATTTTTAATAAAAGTTATAGAAAAAAATAGGGCAAGTATGATTTATGTCACCTGTATACCTCCCTAATCCCACTTTTCTTTCTCTTCTCAATTTTACCTGGATATAAACAAAATCCTGAATTTGGTGTTTATTATTATATTTTCTATATTTTCCACATAATAAGCATAATTGTTTTCAAATTTGAATTGTGTCATATACATTTGTTTTGCCAAATAATTTTTTATCAACATACTTTCTATAACTTTTAGTTACAGTTTTTGCATTCTTACTGCTGGAAAGTATTTTATTAGATAATATAAGGGGCATTCAATTATCAAGTTATACCACAGTTTATTTATATATATAGTCACCACTCATTGGCAGTTGTAGGTTTTCAAGTTTTGTTATTAAGGATATTGAAATGGTATCTAATTAATGTTTTAATCAGTGTTTCCCTGATTATACAAGTTCATTGGACATTTGTGTTTTCTCATTTGTTAAAATTTTTCTTTACATAATTTATATTTCCTAGTGGATTACTTGTCTTTTTCATTGATCCATAGAAGATTTTATTATATTTTCATAATTGTACTTTATAAAATATATGCTTTAAAAATACCTCTTCCTATGCTTTTGGTTGTTTTGAACATTGCTTATAGTATCTTTTATAATCTTTAGTAGAATTTATCACTATTTTACTTTATACTTTGTGCTTTTTGAGTCTTATAAATATTTAAGAAATCCCTTTATGTTCCAAGGTCATAAAGTTGTCTTTATTTTCACCAAAAATTGCTAGTTTCCTTTCATGTTAATAAATATTTTTCTATTACAATATTATATTTTTCTTTATTTTTTGAAAAGTGTTAAAGTTCTGACTTATATGTTTACATTTTTAATTATTAAAGATTTAACTTTGGAAGTCATATGAAATAAAGGTAAATATTTTGATATTCCACATTTATTGCAAATTATCCACAATGATTTATTCTTGCCTCCTGTTCATTTATCATGTCCATTCCCCATATGTATGAGTATATTTCTGGACAGTTATTCTTCTACATGATCTATTGAATATAAAGTATTATCATAGACTATATAATAATATTGTATTTTTTGAATTCATATAAGTTTATAATATTTTGATATTTAGGAGGATGATCCCCCCCCAAAAAAATCTATTAGGCTCATTTTTTTTCCTGCTTTTCTTCCTCAAACTTCTTTTAATTCATCTACTGAATATTCTTGACAAAGGCAGCAAAATATAAACAAGTGGGATTTCCTCAAATTAAAAAGCTTCTGCACACAAAGGAAACCATCAGCAAAATTAAAAGGCAACTTACAAAGTATCAGGAAGTATTTTCGAACTATATATCTGATAAAGGGTCAATATCCAAACTGTACAGGGAACTCTTACAACTCAATAGCAAAAATACAGATAACCCAATTTTGAAAAACAGACAAAGGAACCAAATAGGTATTTCTCCAAGGAAGGTGTACAAATGACCAAAAGTATATGAAAAGATGTGCAGTATCACTAACTGTCAGGAAATTGCAAATGAAAGCCAGTGAGATACCACCTCACACCTGTTAGAATGGCTGCTACCCAAGAGCAAATGATGAATGTTAGTGAACATGTAGAGAATAGGGATCCCATGCGCACTATTGATGGGAATGTAAATTGGTACAGCCACTGTGGAAAACAATATAGAGGGTTCTCAAGAAATTAAAAATTAAACTAGCCACTGATTCAGCACAACTCTACAGCTAGGTATATACCCAAAGGAAATAAAATCATTATCTCCAAGAGATATCTGTACTTCTGTTTTCATTATTCACAATAGCATTATTCACAATAGCCAAATATAGAAACAACCTAAGTGTCTGTATGACAGGTGAATGAATAAAGGAAGTGTGAAATACACACACACACGAATATTATTCAGCCTTAAAAAAGGTAATCCTGTAATTTGTGACAACATAGATGAACCTGTAGAGCACTGTGGGAAGTGAAATAAGCCAGACAGAGACAGAGAAATACTGTATGTTACTTATATGTGGAATCTGAAAAAAAAAAAAAAGAGAGTCAAAATCATAGAAACAGTAGAATAGTGGTTGCCAGGGGCGGCAGTGGGAGGAGTAGCGACAGGCTGATAAAAGTATACAAACTTTTAATTACAAGATGAATAGGTCTCAGGATCTAATGTATAACATGGTGACTACAGTTGATAACACTATATTACATAATTGGAATTTGTAGAGAGAGCAGAACTTAAATGTTCTCATACACACAAAAAAACTGAAAAATAGGTGAGACAACAGAATGACAGATGTGTTAATTAACTCAATGGTGGTGATCTTTTCACTATGAATATGTATATCAAATTACCGTGTTTTACTTTAAATATTATAATTTTAATTATACCTCAATAAATGTGAAATAATATACCTTAAAAATTTCAATCACTGGTTTAATAAACTAGCTATATATATATATTATATATATATTTATTCATTTTAATGCAGTGACATTGATAAATCAGGGTACATATGTTCAGAGAAAACATCTCCAGATTATTTTGACATTTGGTTGTGTTGCATACCCCTCACCCAAAGTCAAATTGTCTTCCGTCACCTTCTATCTGGTTTTCTTTGTGCCTCTCCCCTCCCCCACCCATTTTCTCTCCTTCCTCCCCCCCTCCCATTACCATCACATTCTTGTCCATGGCTCTGAGTCTCATTTTTATGTCCCACCTATGTATAGAATCATATAGTTCTTAGTTTTTTCTGATTTACTTATTTCACTTCGTATAATGTTATCAAGGCCCATCCATGTTGTTGTAAGTGATCCGATATCATCATTTCTTATGGCTGAGTAGTATTCCATAGTATATATGTACCAAAGCTTTTTAATCCACTCGTCCACTGATGGATACTTGGGCTGTTTCCAGATCTTTGCTATTGTGAACAATGCTGCCACAAACATAGGGGTGCATTTCTCCTTTTGGAACAATTCTATGGTGTTCTTAGGGTATATTCCTAAAAGTGGAATGGCTGGGTCAAAAGGCAGTTCAATTTTTAATTTTTTGAGGAATCTCCATACTGTTTTCCACAGTGGCTGCACCAGTCTGCATTCCCACCAGCAGTGCAGGAGGGTTCCCTTTTCTCCACATCCTCACCAGCACTTATTCTGTGTTGTTTTGTTGATGAGCGCCAAGCTATATATTTTTATATCATAATTTTCCTACATTTTTTACATCATCATTTTATCTTAAACTTTTATTACATTTATTTTTTTTCATTTATTACATAATGTCATTTATGAACCACCCATCTCATGCTTTTAGTAAAAATTGTGGTAAACCATACCCCCTCTTTAACCTAACATACTTATTGTTGCCTTTAGGTGTTTAGCCAAGCAAATATGCAGAGCTGTGTTAAATAATTTTCAAAATGGAGAGGAAGATTCTTTTATTCTATTAGATTTGTGAGTGAGAAATTTTAAGTATCAGTAAATTATCTTTCATAACTGCATAGTTAGACCTGTGCATAGCAGTGCCTGGTTCAATTGCTTCAAGAGAGTATTTGTGGCAGTAAAATGCAGCCGTGATTTATAACAACTTTGTTCATGTAGCCAGTTGTGAAATATATCTTATTTTATCACTTTTCAAAGGTAATCCCTTTTCACCTTTAAACGACAAGTGAAAATCCGTAGATGTGAAATGTGATCATCTGTATCTTGTCATCACTGAAAGTAAGAAACTAAAAACAAATTGTTCTCATTCTTTTTACTTTTGGAGATGAATATTTGGGATTTCTTTAGGAACTTAATTTGGGATTTTCAAAGATCTGTCAGCACAGGAGAGCTAGGGCGTGAGAGCTGAGCTGGGATTCTGATGTCGCAGTAGGTCCCCTGGCTCCGTGCTACCTCCGAGTTGGGTATCATGTTCATGATCAATCTTTCTTTCAAAGTCACTTCACAGAGATAGCAAGTTCCTGTAGGTGCTTCCCCACTTCTCAACATATATTAAGGAAGATTTTTATTATCTTTTTAAAATTATACCAGAAAGGATTTTTGCGGTACTGGTTTTATTTTCTTCCATTTGTCTTGTTTTTCTGGATTTTTTTTTATTACTTATACATATATTTTGTTTTAATTCTGAGAAATTCACTTTACAGAAATAAGGAAACGTAAAAAATTTTAAATATGCACCCCACTTTTATTGCAACATTATTTGCAATAATTAAAATATGAAAACAACCTAAAAGTTTATTGATGGATGAATGGATAAAGAAATTGTGGAGATATATATATATATATATATATATATATGCTATACACACACAATAGTATGCTACTCAGCCCTATAAAATAATGAAATTTTGCCAATTGCAACAACATGGATGGAACCAAAGGTCATTGTGCTAAGTGAAATAAGTCAGATAAAGACAAATACCATATGATATCACTTATATATGAAATCTAAAACAAACAGCAAGCCAAAATGACAGCTCAGATACAGAAAAGCTCGGCAGTTGCCAGAGGCAAGGGTTGAGGGTGGGGATAAAATGGGTTAAGTGGGTTACTAAAAAAAAGGGGAAAAAATAAAGCAGGACTTCCCATTTTTGTTTGGTTATAAGAAACATGCTCATTAATCTAGCTCTTAGATCCTTCCCCTGAAGATTGTGACTTAGTTGATCTTTGACAGAAGCCTAGAAGCTATGTGTTAAACAAGAAAATTCTTATGATCAGATAAATTTGGGAAATGCAAAAAAATGAATGGATTTGACACATTCTGAGCCATTCTCATTCTTCCCTAACCCACTTCCCCATGTAAATGAAGAAATAAATCAACAGTAGCAAACCTTATATTTAGAGACCTACTTTTAAATGTCATTGAATTGCTACTTTCTTCAACTCATCCTTTAAGTGGGTAACAGATCTTTATAGTGAAGTTCCCAACATGCGGGCAATGGTAATCTTTAGGATGCAGGTCTATAGGCTACAGTATATTAAGCTTATTAGAAAAGGGGGTTATATTTTGGTTGGAGCCTTTACCTTATGTTTTCTGGAAATACGTCCAGTTGTTTCATTTTGAACCTAAATTGATAATGACTAAAGACCAGAGTAGTATGGTAGTATGAAAATGGAATAAGATTTAACCTTCTCTGTATAATTTTCATTGTTACATTACCTCAACCCCTCCGAAAGCACCTGTGCTTTCAGTAAAACTATTGTCTTAGTATGCAAAACAGGTGTTTTAGATTAGCTCACTGGCCCAGCTTTTCAACTAGATTGCTGCCACATTTCCTATGTAGGAATGTTGAAACCAGCACTGATACTCATAATGTAGGATAATTACATTAGTATTCAAAATAGAGGGCAGAAGTGAAGAACAGTTAATGTGAAGTTATCCAGCTAATGTGAAAACAAGACAAAAACAAACACAAAGACATGTTTTCAAGGAGAAGGCTTATTTACTGCTTAATAGACCAAGTTTTGCAGCCAATTTAGTAGTTAGAAAAAATGGCTAGAGTACTAATTAATGATTTAATATACTAAATAAAATTATTTTCATCTATTAATCATAGAAAAATTTCTACAAGGCCAGATTTTACTAACCTATTTTTAATTATAAAACTGCATTTCTTAAAAAAAAAGTGTGATATGATTATTGCTAAGTGTTTCTAAACCTCATCTCTTAATTCCTGCCATGATCCTTAATTATATTTTATCTTTGACCTATAGAAAGTAAAATAGAATTAACGTATATTTCTGGTGGATTTTTGGAATGCAGACTGAAATCTTTATCCCCATTGTACTACTTCTGTAATCATTAAGGTGTCAAAAAGAAGGTTTCTCCTGCAGATCTCAGTGTTCTGTGAAGAAAATTAATCTGTGAATCATCTTATATTCAAAAGAAATAGTTGATTAGTAATCGTAGGAAGAACATATATTCTAAAAATATTTACCTTTCTTCCATAAGAATGGATGTTCTTTGAGTTAAACCACTTGGCTTCTGTTTTCAAATTATTTGGGGATCTTTGACAAATTATTGTGTAAACCAGTGTTAGTCAACCTGGTCCCTACCGCCCACTAGTGGGCGTCCCAGCTTTCATGGTGGGCGGTAGCGGAGCAATCAGAGTATAAATAAAAAGATAGATTTAACTATAGTAAGTTGTTTTATAAAGATTTATTCTGCCAAACAGGGAAAATCCAACATAAAGAACTTGGTAAGTAATTATTATTATATGGTATAACTTGCTGTAACTCTGCTTTATAAATTTTATAAAGTAAAGTTACTTCCCTACTTTATAAATCACCATTACTGTGGAACTGGTGGGTGGTTAGAAAATTTTACTACTAACGGAGATACAAAAGTGGGCGGTAGGTATAAAAAGTTTGACTACTACTCCTGGTGTAAACAGATGATCATCTAAGGATGGTGAGCTATTTATTCAAGCTTTTAGACAATGCAAAGTTTTGTGTGTGTTTTTTTTTTTTTTTTGTATTTTTCTGAAGTTGGAAACGGGAGGCAGTCAGACAGACTCCCGCATGTGCCCGACCAGGATCCACCTGGCACGCCCACCAGGGGGAATGCTCTGCCCATCTGGGGCATCGCTCTGCCACAATCAGAGCCATTTTAGCGCCTGAGGCAGAGGCCACAGAGCCATCCTCAGCGCCCGGGCCAACTTTGGGGTTGGCTGCTGGAGGGGAAAAGAGAGACAGAGAGGAAGGAGAGGGGGAGGGGTGGAGAAGCAGATGGGCGTTTCTCCTGTGTGCCCTGGCCGGGAATCGAACCCGGGACTCCTGCACACCAAGCCGACGCTCTACCACTGAGCCAACTGGCCAGGGCCTGCAAAGTTTTAATATTAAAAACATGGCAATACAGGTAGGAAAGTAGACTCAAAGCAATGCATATCTTATCAAATTATTCCCTTCTCTCCCTAAATAAAATCTGAGTTACTCAATCATTTTTTAGTTTTATTTAGAATTAGGTGTGTGTCAGTAATCTGTGTATTCACTCCATTGTCTTTTCCACTTTCCTGGACTGTTCCTAGAAAATAGTTTAAACTTCAAAAAGCTGCCAGTTTCAGTTTTATTACTACTCTTACCCGCATCTCAGAGTTATGTGTTTGCATTGCACTTAGCTTTCCAGATCTCAGACTCCATGAAAAACTAGTCTTTTTGGTGTTGCGGCCTGTCCTCTGCTTTGCACCAATTCTGCAAATAAGGACACTTAACTTCAGAGAGTTCTGCTACATTCTAATCCCAGATGAGTGTGACAGGTACCACTGGCTCAGTTTAGCCCCCTGAACAAATATGCTGCAAAGGTAGGTGGAAAAGCAGTTGCTAACCATGTAATGTATCAGTTTGTGGGGAGGAGATTTTTGCCATAGTTATCCATCTGTTTATCAGTTCTAGTTGAATAACTTCCCTTGCACTATAGAGCTAACTGGTTCAAAATTCAATAGACTCAAAATACTCTGTTTCAAAGCTGTACTCTCCCTTTATCTACACCATGAATGTCTGGTGTGGCAACTTGAGGTTTTAGTTTTGAAGTAATAGTAAGTACAGTTTATGCTTTAAAGCTGACAAAGGATTTCAATATATACTTATCATTTAATTTTATTCCTTTTACAAATATGCTCTTTTGTGTTCTAAAATTCTAATAAATGCAAATCTTTTATTCAATGAAGTATATATCTAACATTACTTCCAAAAAATCTTGAAGTCCTTTATAGTTTGAGTATTAGTGCAGGTATTTGTTGAAACTGAGCACTCAGGTGACATGATCATATTTTGATCCTGAAAACTCTCATTTTTTATTTTACTGAGATAGATTAGTTAAGAGGTCACTCTAACTGCATTATTTTCTGAAACTGAAAATTTTATGGAACAAAGAGCATTGTGTGTGAAGATTATGGGCAAAGCATTCAGTTTACAGTTCAACAAAGATTGGAAGACATATACTGTAAGGCTGTTATTTACATAGATTTACACACGAAGCATGGATATATGCATCTTGCCCAGGTCTAACTAAATACAGTGAAGGAAACCTAGTAATTATGCATGAATTTTAAAACAGGGATCACATTCTGTTGTTTAATTGCTGGTGTTTTGAAAACTCATAGATTGCACAATTAAAGTTGTATCTATGTTTTATAAATGACAAATATTACATTTTATGGTCTGATTTTATCATTGTCTTATTTGGTAGCAGGCAAGTTTAAATTAGTTTAACTTGAAAGTGTAAATTTCTTTTTTATATTTTGGTTTTTCTCTTAGGTCTTGGAATATATATCTTAAATCCTAAATTATCTTATGAAAAATCATACTTTGCATGTTTTTCAATAATTCTCTAAGCATATTACTAAAATTCATGATTTAAATCACCCAAAGATGTTTCCAGATAATTTATAGGAAAGCTATTTAGACCATCTATTTTACCTTACATTTGGGACAAAATAACTAAAACATAATTCAAAATTTGAGTATTTTATTTAAATCATATGATTGCTTTACAGATATGACCTATTATATAATTAAATTTAGTTTTTTTAATATGTTTGTATTGATATAGCATATCAACAACTTAATGATATGTTAATACTAGATACTTATCTTTTAAAAAAATTTTTAAAGCTGTGGTATATATATACAATTTGTATATATATACAAATACTACTCAGCCATAAGAAATGATGACATAGTATCATTTATAACAACATGGATGAACCTTGAGAACATTATACTGAGTGAAATAAGTAAATCAGAAAAAGCTAAAAACTATATGACTTCACACATAGGTGGGATACAAGACTGAGACTCATGGACATAGATAAGAGTGCAGTGGTTACCAGGGGGAGGGAATTGGGGAAGGTAGTAAAAAGGGACAAATATAAGGTAGCAGAAAATGATTTGGCTTTGGGTGATGGGTATGCAACATAATCGACTGTTCAAAGGATTTTGAAATGTTTACCTGAAATTGTGTACTCTTGTTGATCAATATCACCCTGTTAAATTTAATTTTCTAAATAAAAATATGGAAAAAATGTTTCCATTGATTTGAGAGAGAGAAGAAGTGGGAGAGAGAGAGATAGAGAAGGGAAAGGAGAGAGAAGCATCAACTCGTTTCACTTAGTTCCATTTGGTTGTGAGCTCATTGATTCCTTGTAAGCGTCTGACTGGGGGTCAAACCTGGGACTTCTGGTGCCCAGGTCGATGCTTTATCCACTGAACCACCCAGCCAGGGCAACAAATACTTTTCTTTAAAATACAGTGTGTCTATAAAGTCATGGTGCACTTTTGACTGGTCATAGGAAAGCAACAAAAGATGATAGAAATGTGAAATCTGCACCAAATAAAAGGAAAACCCTCCCAGTTTCTGTAGGAAGATATGGTAGCATGTGCGCATGTGCAGATGATGATGTAACACTGTATATACAGTGGAGCAGCCCACGGCTATGCCAGTCGAGATGTGGACGGCACAAAGGAAAGCTCAGTGTGTTCTGTGGCTCCCTAAATTAGAATCTGTGACTAAAGTGCAATGTGAATATCGACGCCTTTATAACGAAGCAGCACCACATAGGAATAACATTACTCGGTGGGATAAGCAGTTGAAGGAAACAGGCAGTTTGGTGGAGAAACCCGGTTCTGGTAGGCCATCAGTCAGTGATGAGACTGTAGAGGCTATATGGGATAGCTACCTAAGGAGCCCTAAAAATTTGTGCGTGGGCCCACATCGAAGTGCACTGAAACTGGGAGAGTTTTCCTTTTATTTGGTGCAGATTTCACATTTCTATCATCTTTTGTTGCTTTCCTGTGACCGGTCAAAAGTGCACCATGACTTATGGACACACTGTAGTAATGCATCATTTAGGTTATGTTTCTAAAAATGACACTAAACCCTGCATTTTAATTCTTTATATCCAGACAGTTGATGCATTTCATTGGACTAAAATCTAATAGCCAGCCCTCTGCTGCTTAGCCTGAGAGCTATGCTTTAATTAAGTTTGTTTATCAAATAAACAAGTCTCCTTTGATTCTCAGAATCAAATCTCCTTATCTCTTCCCTGAAGAAACTTTTAGTGTAGCCAGTAGGATACTGTTTAGAATTTGATTGGAGCATTCCTTAGCCAAACCTTCACACATGGATTAAATTGATGCATATTTGTAACTTGTGGATTGTGATTGTGTGTTTGATTCCTAGATAAACTTCATAGCTTAATATAGAGACATCTTTTTTTTTCTCTAACCAGACTGTAATTCTGTGCATGTGACACATTTTACAAATGTATGTTATTGATCATAAGGGAGACGAGATAATGAGATAATGTAGCAAGCTCAATGTAAGATCTACGATTCCTGAAAAAAATCTCTTCAAAATCCATGCTTTTTTGCATCTAGTTGTTGCAAAGATAAACAAATAATCAGGGTGGAATTATCAAAACAGATTGTAGATGTTGACCAATTCTGCAAAGGCCAAAATATAAATGCACATTTGTCAAGACTTCAGGTTTGGTCCTCTTCTAACAAAATTAGACCATCTTCTGTCTTTTCACATAGTTGATTCCAAGTACAAAGTTTTAGACACTTTTCTTCTAAAATGGGCAATAATACTTTGTATAATTGAAACAGATTAATGATTTGCCTTAAATATTTACCAGATAATTTTCAAAGCATTTCCATTTTAGGTTTAACCTAGGCTGGGACTGTGTGTGAAATACATGAGGGAATGAAGGAAGGAATTGTTCAACTTGTACTTGGCAGAAAAGTTCTGTTGCTGAATAAGATCACAAGTTTTGGCTGGAATGGTTTGGTAATAGCTTTTTCCACTGTGCAAAGCTAGACAATCTCTGCCAAACAGCAGAACAGAATCTATACTGTCAAAATGGGAAAAAGCAATGGCAGTTATGAAGCTGGGGGATTCTGGCAGCACATTAAGAATTTGGCATTTGCACTTCGCTGTGAGGAGGGACGTAGGGGCACCAACTATGGCAGCATGGTCTGCTGCCATAATGCGTGGAGATTGTTTGACACTGAAATTAATGGCAAAGCTTAAGGGCTGGGTTCAGAACTTCTTATTCAATGTATTCTGAGAACCTCTGTCAAGATTTTGACATGCATTGTTACTGCACTGCTCTTCAATTTGATAACAGAAATGATAGCAAACTCTGAAGTGCTTTAAAAACTGTGAAATCTTTTCCAGGTATTATTAGGTCATTTAATTTTCTTATTAACACTATGAAGTTAGTGTGACATTTTATCTCCCTTTCAGAGATGAGAAAAGAGAGCCAATGGGGAAGTAAGTACCGTGCCCTGTGCCACACAGATGGTGAGTCTGTGTATGGAATCCCTGCTTCAGCCTCCATTCTCCAGGGCCTTGGTATTAGGAACGATGTAGTCATGTTTAACCGAAAAACCTGTATTCCCTTTCTTAAGGCCTGGTACTCTTTTTTTTTTTTTTTTTTAAATAGCTTTTTTGGACAAAGATATTTGGGATGGGGAGGGGAAAAGAACAGAGGTATACATAGTCCATCAGAAGTATAAATAGGAAAGCAAAATTTTTACCATTTCTTTGCTTTTCCATTCCAACATTATAATTTTATAAATCTCTGAATTTTTGCCAATATTGTTAGGAGTGTTTAATGTCGATTTAATGTGAAATGTGGTTGGATAATTTGATTATTCAGCTTATTTTTGACTGTTCACTTTGTTAAATGTTTGAACCATAAAATTGTTTAATACTGAGTAACAATTAAATAGTGCTTATATAATACTATTCATTAGAACATATTATATATATGTGTATATATATATATGGTGAGAGAGAGATAGACAGACAGACAGGAAGGTAGAGATGAGAAGCATCAACTCATACTTGTGACACTTTAGTTGTTCACTAATTGCTTTCACATAGGTGCCTTGACTAGGGGGTTCCAGCTGAGCCAGTGACCCCTTGCTCAAGCCAGCAACCTTAGGTCAAGCCAGTGTCCTTGGGCTTCAAGCCAGCAACCTTTGGGCTCAAGCCAGCGACCATGGGGTCATGTTTATGATCTCATGCTGAAGCCTGAGTTCAAGCCTACTACCTCTGGGTTTCAGCACCTGGGTTCCCAGCATCCCAGATTGATGCTCTATCCACTGCACCACCGCCTGGTCAGTCTCAGAATATGTTTAAAATTAGTGTTTTGCATTCAGGCTTTACAGCTCAGTATTAACCAAAATGTTTCCTATAATCTACATGTATTCAGTGAAAGTGCGGGCAGAGATTCTAGGTGTTTTATTCCCAACGACTAGAAGAGTACCTGGCACATAATTGTTGCTCAGCGAGTATTTGATGAATGATCATTCATTATGACTGGATGCCTGTGACATTAAACACCTTGAGCTTATTCAAATGTACAATTTTACTTTTTCTCTACTAAGTTAACAAGGTTTCTGTTGATGAAAAATCTCAGTAATGGCACGGAAAGCAACAGGAGCCGAAAACATTGTGCCCTTCCTCAGCTCCTGACCCAGGCTAGGTCTTTTGGAGCTCCTTGAGAAAGGCATCTTTCTCTTTCATCCCAGCATTCCTCGACTGACAAGCATAGTGAACTATAAGTAGTGTAAGAGTGAGTGGGTGGGGCCCCGGCCAGTTAACTCGGTCAGTGAGAGCATCATCCCGAAACACCAAGGTTGCAAGTTCGATTATTCTACTTATTCTACTAAGTGGAATAACAAAATGAATATTTCTTCTTCCTCACCTTCCTTCCTCTGTCTCTCTAAAAACAGTCAATATATTTTTTAAAGTGAGTGAATGATTGTAGAAACTGAATGACTTAAGCTCCTGTCTTTTTTATTACAACCTACTTTAAAGAAGTCTGAAGTGCAGCCACTGCAGTGTTGAGGGAACATATACCCAAAGGGTTAAGGCAACAGCGAGGGATTGCACATTTGGGGAGCATCCACCTAGCATCCCTGGATTGGGTGCAGCAACCTCGTGGACTGTGGGCTCTGTACTTAGACCTCACAAGACTGGGGCTCTGTACTCTGTATTCTACCCTGTGGTACTTAGAGTTCTGATGGTATCACTACCAAGAGATCAATTTGGCTCTGCTGTAACCAACTCTGTCATTCAGATAGTATGGTCTTTGGTTCACAAGATCTAGAGTATGTTTCTCTGAGATTGGCTCAGCCTGTTAGCACCTCATACAATAAGCTTAGGATTCCTGAGACAGACATCCCTTTCAATATTTTAAGATAGCTCTTCATTTCAAGAGGTTGCTCTACACCACCACTTTACTGGGGTTATTTATATCAGTTTCTATGACAGGATTGACTGCTCTTCCCTTCCTGTCTATTGTCACTAGAGCTGGTCCTCATTTGTTTGTTAGTGATCATTGGGCAGCAGTACTTAAACAGTATTGATTAATGAGTAAGTGCTAATGTTGGGAAAAATTCCAGTTATTTGCTATAGCATTCTCTTCTCAGAAAGAATAGTTGCTCAGCGAATGTTTTTGAAGACTTGTTTGATTGATTGGTCTGTATCACAGTTCTTATGTTTTCACTCACGTTATGTAGTCCTTCACATAGATATTTTTCATATACATGCCTCATATATTAACTCCTTTTATTTATTACTATGTATCAATACATCTCCATCAGGATAGTCTATCCCTTCATACTGATTAATGCACCCCATTCATAATCCCCTGCACTGTTCAATTCAGTGTGTTTTGAAAAGTCTAAAGTAAGTACAGTATTTTTAAAAGCTCTATAATTTTTTAACAGAAGCTCCATAACCTATTCCCATCTTCCCACATGATGAAACAGAGAAACAGAGCGCAGGCAGAGAGCGACAACAGGACACCAGGAAATGCCCAAGAAGGTCAGCCCCACCTTAACATGATGTTTGCAGGCATTTAGACAACACATACTGGCCTGACCTGTGGTGGCGCAGTGGATAAAGCGTCGACCTGGACTGCTGAGGTCGCCAGTTCGAAACCCTGGGCTTGCCCGGTCAAGGCACATATGGGAGTTGATGCTTTCAGCTCCTCCCCACTTCCCCACTTCTCTCTCTCTCTCTCTCTCTCTCTCTCTCTGTCCCTCCCCTCTAAAATGAATAAATAAATAAATAATTTAGACAACACATACCAGCATTTCTGAGAAACTTGGAAGTCTAATGTATCATTTGTTATTTGATACAAGCTGCAATTAACAATTACATCCTTTGAGTATTAAAGTTACTAAGTAATGACCATGAATAACATGATTTACCACAGGAGTAGTTATCATCATATATATTATCATATTTTCAGTCTATCTGTTTCACAAAGGAAAACATATATTATAATGTCATGAAATTTAGCAATGCTTTCTTTGTTTCTGAAACTCTGAAAATATTTTGAGGAATAGATATAGTGCTTTTTTAAATGGAAGGATTTAACTTCCAAGGTACCAGAATTAATGAGTTCATGAATATACATGCTTTCTATATTTTTATATTTTTTCTTTATAGACCTTGACTATAGGAAACTAATAAATTTGGCCACTAAAAAGTAATAAATGTTATATAAAATAAATGTTTATTTAGAGTCAAATATTGAGTTAATGCTATTTTTTTCTTAAAAATTAATTTGTGGTACATAAAATTGATTCATAATTCAAGAATAATTTTGTTTACACTATATGTGACCATAAGAAGGATCATTACCTTTAACAGCTGTGACTTCCTAATGAAGTTAAAACATGTACAGTTAATATCAACAGTGCTCTTTTGTTGCAATTTTCTGTTTTCCCACCATAAACAGCTGCCATTAGAGTTCATTAGTCCAGGTATTTTTCTGTATATGAAAGGATGTATGTTTATTTCCTATTAAGCCCTAATGCTTCTGGAACTATAATTTAATTTCAACACTCTTATCTGTATAGGATTCTAGATATCATTTGTTTTAAATATGGGTCCTAAATCTTTCCACATCTAGATAAAATCTGAAAGATTTCATAAGTCAACTATTTAATCTGAAGAGTGAATTTATTATATCTAAAATAAAAAGATACTGTCTGGAAAATGTCAAATATTGGGGATATATTGACATGTTTACAATTACTATTTTTATTTTTTATTTTATTTAGAAAATTAAATTTAATGGGGTGATACTGATCAATAAGAGTACATAGGTTTCAGGTAAGTGTTTCTATAATGTTTGAACTGATGATTGTGTTGTGTGCCCATCACCCAAAGTCAAAGCATTTTCTGTCACCGTATATTTGTTCCCTCCCCACAACCCCTCCCTTCGGTAACCACTTTACTTTATTTATGTCCATGAGTCTCATTTTTATATCCCACCTCTGTGTGAAATCATACAGTTTTTAGCTTTTTCTGATTTACTTATTTCACTTTGTATAATGTTCTCAAGGTCTATTCGTGTTGTTGTAAATGGCAATATGTCATTATTTCTTATGGCTTAGTAGTATTCCATTGTATATATGTATATCTTTTCCTTTTCCAAGTTAAGAGAAGGGGAGATAGAGAGACGGACTCCCACATGCACCCCCCAACTGGGATCCACCCGACAATCCTTGTCTGGGGCCAATGCTCTGCCCACCTGTACCATGCTCACAACTGAGCTATTTTTAACACCTGAGGCAGAGGCTTCGCAGAGCCATCCTTAGTGCCCAGGGCATATGTGCTTAAACCAAGTAAGCCATGGCTACCAGAGGGGAAGAGAGAGAGAAACAGAGAAGGACGAAGGGGACAGGTGGAGAAGCAGGTGGTCACTTCTCCTGTGTTCCCTGACTAGGAATCAAACCTGGGATATCGACACATTGGGCTGACACTCTATTGAGCCATCCAGCTAGGGCCTGTATCTCTTCTTTATCCAATCCTCTATCGAGGAACACTTTAGTTGTTTCCATGTCTTGGCCACTGTGAATAATGCTGTAATGAACATGGGTGTGTGCATGTGTCTTTGCTATCTTTCTTTAATCAGTTATATGGTGTGTCATGCATTTGGGAATATTCTATTTGAAATTAATTCTTCTGAATAGTATTGGATTTTGTAGTTGAGAATCTGTTAAATAAATATTCAGTATTTAACTGTGAATTTAATAATGTAATTAGTAAACTATTTCCAGTTGTGGGATTATAGC
This sequence comes from Saccopteryx bilineata, assembly GCF_036850765.1. Lineage (NCBI taxonomy): Eukaryota > Metazoa > Chordata > Mammalia > Chiroptera > Emballonuridae > Saccopteryx > Saccopteryx bilineata. The sequence goes on from NC_089493.1 coordinate 252,732,659, forward strand.
AACCTTGCTGTTTTTTAACAATTTGTTAGAAACTATGAATTAAATCTTTATTTTAACATGACCTAATTGAAATACAAAAAGAAAATTTTGTTTGGAATGTAGCTACACATATCTACTCTATCCAATTCTACTTTAAAGGTACATAAAGTAGAAATTATAGCACATTATACAAATGGAAAAATATACTAAGAAGAAAGTAAAGGTAAGTTGTTGACTAAATCAGGATCAAGATTTTTTTAAAAAATCTATGTCTTTATTGATAGGCAAGACACATGAAGAAATACATAGAATTGTTTTTAAAATTTTCTTTTCTTCTGTATAAGTAATATAAATTGACCATGGTGCTATGATGTATCCAACATCAAATTATGTGGTGAATATAATGTAAGAGCAGAAATTTAGATTTCTCAAATTCAAATTCTAGCTCTACTATCAACTTGCTGGTCATTATTTTGTAAGTCACCTATTTGTTTGAGTTTCTAAAGCTGAATGGGCCAGAGACTTCAGGATCTAGGTTTCATGTATTCTATTTGACATGATTTTTACAGAGAAAGCAGAGAGCTATAGGCTCAGCATTTCTATTGGAATATAGTTTTAATAGTCTACAACCAGATAGTGCCTCATGTATTTCTCCAGTGAAGTATTGTGCAGCCTTTGGATTTCTGGTGCCCTTATCAGACCATGACTAAAACTCTCGAACTCATTTATAATTTTTTTTTGGAAAAAAAACACATTCAAGTCTAATATTTAACTGTTTAAGTTGAGTATAGTTAATTTAAAAAGGTAAATTCACCATTGAAATAATTACAAAGTTCACTAGTAAAAATAGTATAGAATTTTCAAGGTCTTTCTCTAGTTATTATAGAAACTATAAACTTTTTAAAATATAAGAAGCTTTGGCCACACTGAGCACAAATGAAAATCAACATTTTCATTTGCTATTGAGTTTAATGACATCTCTAGTTCCTGAGAACTGAAAAGTATTCAAAGGTCAGTTGAATAGAAGTTATTATACAAAATGGTTTGTTATTTTACTGCCATAATAATGAAAATTACAAGTCCAAGTGAAAAGTAGATAGGAAAATTGGGGGGACTTATGAATCTCAGTAACAGGATCATTTTTCCTAAGTATCTAATTTAAAATATAATAAGGCAGTCCTTTGATCTCATTATCACTTTTGTCAAACTGAAAAGGTTTGAACCACTTTAATAGATTACTTTATTCATTTATTCATTCAACACCTGTTTATCATGTACTTAGTATGGGGCATCTACTAGAAATAAGAGATATGAAGATTAATAAGACACAGCTCTGCCCTTGATATGTTCAACATCTTGTAGAAGAGAAAAGAAAATAAATAAGACTAGCTAGTGAGAGGTGAATCAGGCAGGATACAAAGTAATGAATTGAGTTTATGAAATAAGGAGGAATAGTGACCACAGAGAGAAACAAAAATTAATATGGGTCAAAAACTGAGATAAGCACTGTTTGTTATCAGAATTTCTGAAGAAGGAAAGTACGATAAATTGGCAAGTCATGGCCAAATCTCTGCTCTTTTAGACTATGAGAAATATCCATCAGAACTTTGCAAGATTGTATAATTCCATAACAAAGCAATGAATGAAATCCATCTCAGATTTATTTGTCATAAGAATGACCTTGGATATGATAACAGCAAAGACTTATGGGGCATAGTGACAGCAAGACCAACAGTTTCGATGGTGAAATAGGCAGATCAGCTTCACAGTTATGTTGCAGTTCTCCACAGAAGTGTGCAGTGATTGATAACCTGCAGGAAAACGTGCTTATGAGATGGTCTTGCTTGATTTTTTTTGTTAAATCAAAACACTGTAGATGTGCCTGACCTGTGGTGATGCAGTGGATAAAGCGTCGACCTGGAAATGCTTACGTAGCCGGTTCGAAACCCTGGGTTTGCCTGGTCAAGGCACATATGGGAGTTGATGCTTCCAGCTCCTCCCCCCTTCTCTCTCTCTGTCTCTCCTCTCTCTCTCTCTCTCTCTCTCTCTCTCTCTCTCTCTCTCTCTCTCTCTCCCTCCCTCCCTCCCTCTCCTCTCTAAAATAAAAAAAACACTGTAGATGTATTAGAGAGCTGTTGTTTATATGTAGCCTCAATCAGTAAACAAGTAGTTCTATGATGTAAGTCAGTGAACAGGCTATACTAGAAATGCTGTAGGTGAAAAATGCCAGAAAGCACTACATTTTGGTTATTGTTAGAATGTTATCTGTCAAGGCTCTGTGCATAGAACAGGTAAACTGACATTTTCCCTCTAGCTCACTGGCCACCCCTCTTTTAGTGTTTTGTTGTTTTTGCTGAATCCTTCATGATTCTTCAATCTATTAATGTTGCAGGGCCCAAATACTCAGTCTGAGGTCTTACTCTTACTTTCTGTCTCTCTCTCTCATTCCTTCCACTTTCCTTCCTCATTCCCTCACCCAGTCATCCCCTCATCCCAGCCACCTCTCCACTTTACTTTCTCCACCCTCATATTTCATCCTTTCTGACCTTATCTAGTCCTAGAGCTTTAAACACCAGCAATATATAAGTAGTTCCAGAATTTATATCTCTACCCCTGACCTTTCCTTGAGCCCACTCTTCATCTTCACTGGATGTTTAATAGGCATCTCAGACTAATTATGTCAAAAGCAGAAATTAAGACTGTATATCCATATGCCAAGGTTGTAGGTTCAATCCTGGTCAGGGCACATACAAGAGTCAACCAATAAATGCATGGATAAGTAGAACAACAAATTGGTGTTTCTCTCTCCCTACCCACTCCCTTCCTCTCTCTAAAATCAATCAATCAATAAATAAAATAATGTATACCCAGGCCCACAACTCTCTTTGTTGTTTAATTTCCTTGGGGTCACACCATCCTCTAACCAGTTTCCTGGACCAAAACTCTTGGTTTTACTCTTGTTTCCTCCCTCTTACTTATCCCTCATAGCCAATCCTTTTCATCAAATCTGCCTCCAGAATTCATCCAAATCCTTCTGTATGCCATCCTCAGTGCATCTACCTTGGCTGTCCTCACCTTTTCATTAAACTGGGCTTACACAAATTCCTGACTGGATGTTCTCCCATGCCCTCCTATAGTCCATTTCACCCCGAACAGCAAAAGAAGGAATTTGGAAGTATAAAAGGACCAGTGCCATCCCACATTCAAAACTTTCGTGGTTCCCCAATGTTAAGAGAGCTTCTTAAATCTCCTTACCTTGGCTATCTCCCTTCTGATTAATCTGTTTGTGACCTCTTCTGAACTTGTCTCTGTCACTCTACCATACAAGCTCTTCTTTGGGTTTCTCTGGCTTCCCCAAATCATTCCTGCTTCTGTTCGTTTGCACTTAGTATGCACGTGGCTGGCTCTTTGTCTTACTACAGTCTTACTTAGTATATTACCTTTTCAGAAGTGCTCGCTCATGCCCAGCCTGAGATTAAGTTATCCCCACTTGTCTCCCTCACTCCACTCACACGCTCCATCTCAGCATAGCATCATCGTTCAGGGTCTTTCTGCAGTTTTCTCCCTGGTACTTGCCACTCTGTGATATCTTCTTCATGTGTTTGATTTCTTATTTCTTGAATGTGTTTCCTCCCTGTCAAATATAAGTTCCTTAATGGCTTGGGATTCATCTGCCCTTTTTAATGTGGAGTTCTCAACATCCAGAAGAATAACAGTACAATAAGTATTGTATATCTATGGAGTGAAGGAGAAAGACTCTAAGGATCAATTTGTTTTTTTTTTTTTCATCTTCAGATTCTCTAAGGAGGTTACCAAGAGATGAAGAAGCTACAGAGAGTTTAAGAAAGGCCTTACTTATCATTTTGCTATTGTCTTCTGAGAACAGAGCATGAAAAGTATACACTTTTAAGAAGTTGAATTTCCATATTTTAGCAACCGTTTGCAGTCTTTAAATCAAGTGCTCTTTTGCATGATTCTTTTTTGCCCTTTAAAAGGCTATATGTCAAAATAGAAATTGATTTGCAGAAAGTTAATGTTAGCACTTTGAAAAGTATGCAGTAAGGAGAAAACAATGAAAAAATGTACACTGTTCTCTTACAAACAATACATTTTATATCTTGGGATTAGGGATTAATGTATGAATAATCCATCCATAGAAAAATGAAAGAAAATATGAAATAGCGCTTTGACTGCAAATATATTTTATTATTTTTAATTGTTTACAGAATATACCACTATTTGAAAATGTGCTGTCACTGCAGTTATTTTAGGATGGGGAACAAAAAAAAAGTTATAATCACACTCCTTAATAAAGAGAAAAAGTGGCATATACTAGTGGAAAGGTTTTATAATAGCAAAAGTATTAAGACTTAACATGTACAGCCTGACCAGTCTGTGGTGCGGTGGGTAAAGCATTGGACTAGGACACAGAAGACCCAGGTCAAAGCCCCGAGGTCACCGGCTTGAGTGTGGGCTCATCTGGCTTGAGCATGGGCTTACCAGGTTGAGCGCAGGGTCACTGGCTTGAGTGTGGGATCATAGATGTGACTAGCTTGAGCCCAAATGTCACTAGCTTGAAGCCTAAGGTTGCTGGCTTGAGCAAGGGGTCACTCAGTCTGCTGTGGTGTCTCAGTCAAGGCACATATGAGAAAGCAATCAATGAATAACTAAGGTGCTGCAATAAAGAATTGATGCTTCTCATCTCTCTCTCTGCCTGTTTCTCTGTTCCTCTCTCTGACTGTCTCTGTCTCTGTCAAAAAGTTAAAAAAAAAAAAAGAGTTAACATGAGCAAATTATGTTGAATAAATGCCATCTACCATTACTATATTTTTCTTGGTAGTTTTCTACCATTACTATATTATTTATTCCTAGGGTTTCTACATGTGTGAGTGATATGATTGCCTGGGACACACTGCGGCAGTTCAGTATAATTTTTAGAATATGGATTCTTGATTTAGAATGCCTGGATTTGAAGCCCAGCTCTAAACCCCTTATTAAGTGTATTCTGTGAGCACAGTGTTCAGTTTCTTGTCTTGCAAAATGACAATGGATAATAAATACTTCTTTTGAGGTGGTTTTGAGCATTAAATGAGAGAATTCAAATCAACTCTTAATGTCTGAAGCATGATAAAAGCCTAATAATGTTAGCAAACGTTTACACTATTAGCATCTTTACACTTACCTAACTTATTACACAACTGTCAACTTTCCCATGATAGGTCTCAAAGATTGTCTTAAACTAAGGTTTCATCAGAAGAATAAAGATAATTATGTTCATTTGTTATGCATTGGCTAGACATCTAAACAGTGTTTTCCTGTGTAGGTAAACAGGTGTGACAGAGGGGAAAAGCTGATTCTGATTCTGTCTGGAGAAGTTCTTTTAACAGAAACATAGTTTTAATATTTTGAGAAATACTACAGTAAACAAATTTAGTGAGATGTCTGTACATCAGAGCCTTTAAACCTTAATGTAGAGCTATACTTAATTTATCTGTAGGTTTTAAATCTTAAAAGTGTATATCTAATTTTTGTGCAATTAAAAAGTTTTAAAATGTTAATATATGTCTTCCAAGAAGGGCATAAATCATGCAGTATTTTTTTCATGATTTGGATTTTTTTCACCCCAACAAACGGTCTGTTTTCTCAGTTCACAGAGTAAGAATGATTGTTAAGTAAGAGACTGTATTTATGGTCAGGTTAGGGATCCTCTCTGGACATTTCAAAAACCTCATCATGAACTTGAAAAGCTTGACTTGGCCCTGGCCGGTTGGCTCAGTGGAGAGAGTGTTGGCTCAACATATGAATGTGCCCGGTTTGATTCTAGGTCAGGGCACACATGACAAGCGATCACCTGCTTCTCTTTCCCTCCCTCCCAACCTTCTTACTCTCTTCCCCTATTGCAATCATGGCTCCGTTGGTCTGAGCATTGGCCTCGGGAGCTGAGGATAGCACAGCTGATTCAAGCATCGGTCTCAGGTGGAGGTTACCGAGTGGATCCTGGTTGGGGCACATGTGGGAGCCTGTCTCTCTGTCTCCCCTCCTCTCACTTAAAAAAAAAAAAGAAAAGAAACACTTGGACTTGTTTAATATTACCTTTATAGAATATGGATAAGGAAATTTAAGATAATCTGAAAATAGAGTATCATTTCCACCTTCCTTGTTTCACTCATCAATGAAAGAAGCTTCTTCTTGTGGCTTAAAGTTAATCAAATAGTAAAAAAAAATTGGTCTGTGTGTTAAACAAAACCGATCATGCTTTTTCTACTTGTCTTTCCTGAGACCATGTCTTACTTCAGTCAGATGTTTCTTCTAGTAAAAGAAGTTGTAAAGCGTAGTGGTACAAACTAAACGTTGGAGCTAGGTTGCCTGGTTTGACAGTCTGCTCTGTATTTACTAGCTGTGTGACATTAGTCAAATTACTCAACCTTTCTGTGCACCAGTTATCTCTGCTAAAATTGGAGACAATAAATACTACTTCACAGAATTGTTATGAAAATTAAGTGAGTTACTACTTTTAGAGGATTAAGAGCTATTCTTTTCCTAATATACAATGTATATTTGTTAAATAAGTAAATTAAGCTGAAGAAGCTATGGCATTAGCTTTTCTATTTTTTTCCATTAATCTCTTCTGTCCTGTGTCTGATGTCATGTGCAAGAGAATTTAATAACAAAAAGAATGAATGTTCACTGGTAGAAACCTACTTCTCTCTGAGTCCAGCAGTGTTGTGTCTTGAAACAGAGGGTTATTGGAGATTCTCTCCCAGCCAGTAACTGTGTGGTGATAACCAGACAGGCAAATAGGTATATCCACGCTCCACATAAAACTATGGGGTATTTGTGCTGGAGAAAGGTAAAGCAGGATGAAAACCAAATTTAAAAATGTATAATCCATTGTAATGTTTACATTTTTCTTTCCTCTCTTCATAATTGGAATAAAAGATAGAGTCATTTTTATGTCTAGCATGAACAATAATAAATTTTCAATAAAAGAGGAAGTTATTATTTATTTAGAACTTTGTACTTATATAATCTCATTTTGATATAATAAACTAAGTATCTGACTTTGGAAATATGTTTAGTTTCTCTACATCATTTAAAGCTTTTCTCTTCATATGGAAATGTTTAAATGGAAGTTGCATCATAGTTATTAGATTCATATATAGAAGAATATCTGCAAAGCAGAGTAGAAACTCACTATGTGTAGCCTGGATAGGTAATTAATAGATCCCTTTATAATCAGTAACCCAATTTCATTATGTTCTGTTCTTTGCTTTTCCCTTATTCTACTTTGTGAGATAGCAGAAAATTCATTTATCATTTCCCCCATTTTACAAATTAGGCAACAGAGGCATTTAAGGATTAAGCCCAAGTCATGTAGCTTTTAAATGGCTGAGGCACACCTACTACTCAGAATTCCTGAATACTAGTCATGTACATATAACCCATAAACCATTCTAATACCCTGTACTCAATATTTAAAATAATAGATATTTAATGAGTGCTAGCTGATTAATTCTGTAGAGGCTTGACAGATATTATAGTTGGGTTCTTAAGCCATTTCATTACTATCATCTTATAATGCAGTATCATCTTATATATGCAGTAAGTTGGAACTGCATGCAGTAAAAATTTAAAATGTGACTTGGTACTACTGATCCATTGTAATAGTCTGTTGGGCATTATCTGACCTCTTACAGTGGACAGATAAACGTATGATTCCATATATACCATACCTGTTTGAAAATAATATTCCTGAGTGCATCATTTATCACTTTTTATTTTTTCGTCTCTGGGCTTCAAACTTTCCAAAAAAGAAAAAAAAAAAACTTAGGGAAGTATAATGGGCTATTTAACTATTTGCTGGCTTGCCACATCAAAAGAAGAGAGACACACTGCTGCTTTTAAATGGGGAATTGGCTCTGATGTACCTCCAAGTTATTCTTCTCCGGGAATATTCTGAATAGCACATTTCCTGATGTTTAAAAGCCTTAGATCTCAGTCCATTTCCAGTGGACTCAACAACTTACTGTTAAAGCCAGATTTGTCAAAAGCTCAAAAATCCAATCTATCCCCCCTCTTTTAGTCCCTTTCTTAAACAAATAAAGGAACCGTTCGTATGTTTTTGTTTGTTTGGTTTGAAACAGTATCTCCTGACCTGTTCTATTACAATTACGTTGCTTAATTATATTCCCTTTCTGTTGTCCTGATTCAGCTGGCTATACTTCTTCTTTTAACAGCAACCTGGGTCCTATAATCATTTCTTCAATTGTCCAGTTATCTTGTGAATTTATGTTCCTTCCACATGAAGATGGATTGTTCCCTGGAAGGCTGAACATCCAGCCTAGATGTTTTGTTTCTTATTTGCAGTCCTCCTGTTTTCACTTCATGGCTTTTTTTTTTTTTTTTTTTTTTTTTGCATTCACATACTGATGTGCTGACAGCAAGGGAACAAAGATGGGTATCTTTTTCAGAAAGCAGTGTGCATGGGAACTATGTAAACATTTTTTTCTGGTTACATTTATTTTGTTTCTAAGACAGTTGTTTTTTTGAATGTAAGTGAGACTGAGTGGGGTGGACTTAATGTAAAGCACATGTATTGGCAAGTTTGCAGACACTTGTTAGAGCTCTCTGCACATGTGTGGGATAATGGATTCTGTTTCTGTTACGTGTTTCTGGCGGAGGCCACCACTGTGCCTTTTAAAGTCTGGGGAAAATGTAAGTTTATTGGAACTCTTTCTCCCCCTAAGGCTGTAAATGGGAAAGGATTTAAAATGTGGGCAAGCGAGATTAGATTTCTCTAGAATAAAGCAGGTTTTTTTATCTTTTGTTGTATGAAATTGTATCTCTGCCTTTCCCATCCAACAGTAAGCATCTTAAAGTCAGTAACCTCTGATTTTCATTGTTGAATTCCCTCAACTTGTTTAAAATATACTTTTTTTTCCTGTTCTTTGGAGACCACATTTCACTTTTAACATGCATGCTTAGGCATATATATGAAATGCTAATTTAACATGCATAAAAGTATTTCTAGATGTCTCTAGACGAGTAAAAGGATCTTAGAATGTTTTAATTCTGTTCACTGCCTTACTGTCCAATATTTTAGACTTATCTTGTGGTATATGCCTAAAGTGATCACTATTATACTTATTGTTTTACACTAACAGTGCTTACTTTAGATTGACTACTTTCAATCTCTTTGCACACCATTGCTTCACACTCCTTTCTGACTCAGTTTCTATATCACTAAAGTACATCTTATATTTCTTTAGTTATGAACAGCTAGTAGAAGACTCTTTGTTTTTGCTTTGAAAAATATTTATCTTTTTTTCTTTATTTTAGATGACTTACCGGGCATAAGATTTCAGGCAAAAAGTTATTTCACTCCTTTGTAAAATAACATTAACCTATCATCTTCTGTTTCTTCTGTTGCTTGTAAGAAGGCAGATAAAGGCTGTCAACAGAACTTTCATTCTTGAGTATTTAATCTGTCTTTTCTCTTTGTTTCCTTTCAAGATCTTCTATTTTCTTTGGTCATTGTTCATAATGATGACCCCAAATGTGGCTATTTTATAAAAATTGCACTCACATCTCATTTTATTCGTTCTAGGATTCATGTTTTTCATCAATTTTGAAAAATTCTTAGCCATTCTTTCTTTAAGTAAAAACTTAGTGCTATTTTTCTTAACTTCATTCTATCTCCCCCCAACCAAGAACTTTTCTTAAATGTTGTTCCTTATTCTATCATTTACATTTCTTAAACACTTTTTAATCTTTCAAAACCTTTATATCACTCTGCTATATTTTTCTGTTTTCTAATTCACTGTTTTCTTCTTTAGCTGTGTCTAATCTGATGTTTAACTTACTTATAAGTTGATTTACACTTATACACAGTATCTTACTGTGCTTTTATGTATGCCGTTAGTCACTTTAAACATATTATGTCATACTTATCTAATTTTATTATCTTAAGTGCTTGGATTTTTATTGGTTTTGTTTGTTCTTTGTACTGATTGTCAACCATAGTGGATTATTTCATTACAGCTTTTGTTATTTTTCCATTATAGGGTCATCTAAATCTTTAAAATCTCTTAAGATCAAACATACTTCTACCTCTGCCAAATGCTATCACTAGCTCCCTGCTACATGGGCATTTACAATTGCCTGGGTTGGGATTGCCAGAACGTGCAGGTTATATAAATTTAATTCCAGACTCAGGTAAAGTTTTTAAAAAGTTAATTTTTTTTTTTTTTTTGCCTGACGTGGTGGCGCAGTGAATAAAGCGTCGACTTGGAACACTGACGTCACCAGTTCAAAACCCTGCACTTGTCTGGTCAAGGTACATATGGGAGTTGATGCTTTCTGCTCCTCCCCCCTTTCTCTCTCTCTCTCTCTCTCTCTCTCTCTCTCACTCTCTCTCCTCTCTAAAATGAATAAATAAATAAATAAATAAGTTAAAAACTTTTTAACTTTTTAAAGCTAGTGTAAGTAACTTGTTAAAGTAAGTGAAAAAAAAACACTTTGTTTTTTTCTGCACCCACAGTACAGAAAAATATATTTGCATTTTACTTTATTGAGATAAGTCTGTTTTTCTTGCCTGCCCCTTCACAGAGGGTACAGCTTTTCTGGGATTCTGATGGCCGCAGGTGTTTTCTGCCTCATTAGCTGTGGTCCAGTCAAATCCCAGACCCCTTGATCATCAAACAATTACCTCCCCCCCCATCCCCAGCACAAAGTTTTTTTTGATACCAGCTCATTGGTTTACATTTCTATTTCTGGCCCCTGGACAGTCTTCCTTTTTGATCAAATCTAAATATATATTTTAGAGAAGTTTCAGGTTTTTTAGTCTATTTAGTCTGGTATGTTGTGAGAAACAGAAGTCCCGCTATTCCTTAGTTGCTTAGCTATGTTTTCTATAAATATTCAGGATTCACCCACAGATAAACTGATTTTTAATGTTAGGAGTTGACTGTTATCAGAAAGAAGCCAGTGAAAATAGAATAAGCTGATAGTAAAGCTTTATTTAAACCATTAAACTTTAGAAGGAATTTTCTGGACTCAAAATAGAAGCAACCTCATCTTTATAGATTACCATAGTGAGATAGAGATGATATTTTAAAGTTGATTCTAGGGCTTACTAAAAGCCCTAATTATATCTGTATATATATCATATAGACCTAAAATACTCCTTTTCCACTGAGCATAAAAAGAAATGGCATGTGAGGAAAATTATTTACCATTTGAGTATTGAGTTTTTCATGATTTTTTCTTTTTTTAATTTATTGATTTTAGAGAATGTGGAAGGAAAAGAAAGGAAGAGAGATATTGATTTGTTGTTTCACTTATTTATGCATTCATTGGTTGATTTTTGTCTGTGCCTTGATAGGGGATCAAAACTGTAACCTTGGCGTGCTGGGATGACACTCTAATCAACTGAGCTACCTGGCCAGAGCCATGTAATTTTTTTTTCATATTGAATAAATCTACTTCCTCTATTTTTGACTTTCCGTATTGTTTTCTGCTTTCAACTTAATCTCTCCCACAGACTTTTAAAAAAGACCCCTCATAAAGGGAATTCTGATTTGATAGTATTGTAAAGGTTTGCTTTAAAAAGCATGCAAAGTAACACATAAAGGTAAAACAATTTTGCTACCATAATAATATGTCATCCCCCTTCTTAGATATTTTTGATAGATTTATTAATTATTGAACTCCTCCTTCAGTGTTGGCAGGCATCAGAGCAACCTTTTTAAAATATAGAAAAGGCACCACAGACATGTTACCTCAACGTCAGTCATGAAGTTATAGCATTGTAATATTTTAAAACACCAGTGAATCCAAAAGCTGTCTAAGCAGTGTGCTTGATGCTGTATTTTTTAGGATAATTTATGATACAAACAGGCTAGAAGAATTTGTATAGTAGTAATTTATAATATAAAAAAAAAACTGTGAACTAGGGACTCTTCTGAGATTTTTCCTTTTCTTAAATTTCTAACCCATTTTTATTTAATTGCAGTTGACATACATCCTCATATTTGTTTCATGTGTGCATCCCCATGAGTAGACATTACATAACTTACTAAGTGATCATACCAATAAATCTCATACATCTGACATCGTACATAATTATCACAATATTATTGACTATATTCCCTATGCTATAATTTACATCCCTATGACTGTTCTTTAACAACCAACTTGTACTTTTTTTTTTAAGTGAGAGGATAGAGGATAGACAGACTCCCGCAGGCACCTGACCAGGATTCACTCAGCAACTCCAGTCTGGGCTGATGCTCGAATCGGCTGAGCTATCCTCAGTAGCCAGGGCTGACACTTGGACCCATTGAGCTATACCCAGGGCCTGGGACCAATGCTCAAACAAATCAAGCCACTGGCTGTGGGAGGGAAAGAGAGAGAAAAGAGGGAGAAGGAGGAGGAGAGAAAAAGGTGATCACTTCTCCTGTGTGCCCTGACCAGGGATCAAACCTGGGACATTTGCAGCCCAACTGGCACTCTGTCCACTGAGCCTACTGGCCAGGAAAATTTGTGCTTTTTAAACCCTTCACCCTTTTCACCCATCTTCCCAACCCTCCTCCCATCTGGCAATTATCACATTTATTTTCTCATTGAATTGTAATAAGTCTACGAAATTCTATTATAATCCTATATAAAGGCAAGGCACTCTTAAAGGTCCAGTTCCTTCTCAACATTATGTAGATAGGAGATAATGAAGCTGAAATTTACATCCGGGTCATCTACAGTCTGGCTCCACAGTTAAGCTGTGAAGTACTACTATTCTACACTGTCTCTTACTTCACACACACACAACCCCCACTACACATACACCCCAATATACATACACCAACACATCCACACACATACACACAGCCTATCATGTGATAATTAACATTAAAACATCTCTACCTCTGTCTGCCTAGCTTTCTATATATCTCTGGAAAAAGAGAAAAGGAGTAAACATTCTCACTATTCAGTTTATGAATTTGACCCCAATATAATAAATTATCCGGTCAGCAGCAAACGCGCCAATCCTAATGACAGTTGTTATTTTAGAAGAATTGACATGCTAGTTTCCTGGATTAAAGCCAAGGTCTTAGCTGTGCAGCCGACTTCAAGGAGTTCTGAAGTCATTTTTGTTATTATGAAAAAACAGATTTTTTTCATCAAACTTCAGTATCTAATGACATAACTCAGCATCTGTGCCTTACACTAAATCAAAACAAGCAAATGAAATACAATTTTCATTATAAGTAGCTTATTTTTTGGTGCTTAGCTCTCTTATACATCATGATTACCTATTAACCAATATTACATATTTAATTATCATTTTGAATTAATGTATTTTTATTATTTTAATAATATTTAGTTTGTTACTGGTAGCTTTTTTAACTCATAACTTTTGAGAAACATAAACATTAATTTGAATAAATTTTTAGCAAGAAGATTATAATAATGGAAATAAAGTTCTAAAAAATAGGAAAAACATTTTGCCTCCTTTTATGATATATCAGTGTATATATCACAATCTATTTTCCTCTTTAATTTGACTGACTAAGCTCAGAGAAAAATTCTATACCTTTTTTTTTCTTTTTTCTTTTCATTTTTCTGAAGCTGGAAACAGGGAGAGACAGTCAGACAGACTCCCGCATGCGCCCGACCGGGATCCACCTGGCACGCCCACCAGGGGCAACGCTCTGCCCACCAGGGGGCGATGCTCTGCCCATCCTGGGCGTCGCCATGTTGCGACCAGAGCCACTCTAGCGCCTGGGGCAGAGGCCACAGAGCCATCCCCAGCGCCTGGGCCATCTTTGCTCCAGTGGAGCCTTGGCTGCAGGAGGGGACGAGAGAGACAGAGAGGAAAGCGCCGTGGAGGGGTGGAGAAGCAAATGGGCACTTCTCCTATGTGCCCTGGCCGGGAATCGAACCCGGGTCCTCCGCACACTAGGCCGATGCTCTACCACTGAGCCAACTGGCCAGGGCCCTATACCTTTTTTTTTGACAGAGTCAGAGAGAGTGACTGATAGGGACAGACAGACAGGAAGGGAGAGAGATGAGAAGTATCAGTACTTGTTGAGACATCTTAGTTCATTGATTGCTTTCTAATATGTTCCTTAACTGGGAGCTACAGCAGAGTGAGTGACCCCTTGCTCACCCCAGCGACCTTGGGCTCAAACCAGTGACCTTGGGCTTTAAGCCAGTGACCTTTAGGTTCAATCCAGCGACCATGGGATTCATGTCTATGATCCCACGCTCAAGCCAATGATCCCGCGCTCAAGCTGGTAAGCCAGTGTTCAGGCCGATGACCTCGGGGTTTGCGAACCTGGCTCCTCTGCATCCCAGTATGATACTCTGTCCACTGCGCCGCTGCCTGATCAAGCTATAGATATGTTTTTTATATGTTCAAAATCCAAAAACCCAAAATGATAATAGCTTTTCTGATCCTCCTCACTTCTTCACCTTAAAATATCTTCACTTTTACTTTAAATTATTGTTCCTAATTTCAAATCCGTGACATATAAGTCACAGGATTATTACATTGGGCATTAACATAGTTGATGCCATATGGAATGAGAAACATGATACAGGTATACATGAATGTTTTGTGCAGGCAGTCCAGAGCTGCATAATAGCTTGGTAACTCACCAATAGCAGCTTAGAAGGCTGCATAACAATAGGAAAGATTGTGCTTATTTATGCCCTAGCCATGCACACATGGATAGAGAACTAGAGTTATATTTAGAATGGTTGCATGTGTCTGTGAATGCCCCACAGGATTGTGGGCCAAATTTAGAACATGCATTCTATTGCTGTTTTCTTTAGAGGGTAAATTTGGTCAATTCTTTCATCTTTATTAAAAAGGTAGTCATATAGCAGTGTCCAATGACCTCATGATGCTCAAAACAAAGCAAACAAGACAAAGCAAAAAAAAAAAATGCTTCCCCTGCTCCACTAACTGAGTTTCTCACCCACAAACCGCCGTTGGGCTTTAACCCTAAGGTTGGGACAGTTTTCACTTTGCCATGCTGGACATTGGCAGTCTACGAATTGGCTGTCAGTTACTTGGCTGATTTCCTACAGAGCTGAAAGCCAGTGAGTAAGAGAAATATCCATTACCTAAAATTTAAAAAAAGAGGTCATTGGAAGTCCAATGCTTCGACCACCAGATGAGCAGAGTAGGGGTAACGATGTGGAAGGAGCAGAAGGGTAGTAACAAACAAGTAAATGAAGACAAACGGTGAGAGTGAGAGCTAAACCAAATTTTCATCTAGTTGGAAATTGTGCTGAGGCTGAGCAGATTATGACCTGTTTTCTATATATGCAAAGAAAAAAAAAAAAAAGAAAGAAAGAAAGAAAAATCCTCCTCATTTCATTCATCCAGCACATGTGTACTGAGCACTGAACTATGTGCCGTGTAGTGTGCAACAGCTGGCGAGTCAACCACTGTAACCGCGAGTAACAGCACCTGGTCTGGGGAAAGGTAACCGATTAATGGCTGAGACAAAAGCCATAGTTACAGTGCAGTAGATAAGTGGCAACAGAGCTATGTAACTACTACGTAGTCTCTAAAATATGCATGGGAAAGGGAAGAAAAATTTTTCTTTCTCCTTTTCTTTTTAACAAGTTTTCCAGGATTTCTGTTGTAAGAAAGAACCCCATTTTCAGGGAATATTTTCATAGTTTCACACTGTCATCCTCACACACTGTTCTTACATAAGTACACTATCTTTGCAGATAGAGAAGAAATTTAACACCATCCAGGCCTACAGACATCTACCTGCCCTTGACTTTGTAGGAACACCTTGAGCATTCTTCTGTTCTGCTTGACGTTCATTCCTGCAAGTGAACACAGCAAGTAGAAGAAAATATCACTGTTTTCTCTGAAAAGCGTGACAGGGACAACCCATCCATATGCAGCTTCATTTTTCATCACCAAACTGAGGAGAGCATTCACCTGAATCTGTAGGACAGTTTTCAATCCTGACGTCAAGGCTGACATCCTTTGTATATTGGTTATACTTAACTGGTTATCCCCAGAACCTCAAACCCAGTATGTTAAATGCGAAGTGCACCTAGTTCTCTAGCGTTCCTGGCCCCAGCCAGCCATCCTTTCGCTCTTTAGGTATGTCTTACATTGTCTACCCATGTACTCCAATCAGAAATGCCAATGTCTTTCTTAGCTTCTTAACTTTTCTTTCCTAAGTAATCACTGAGTCCTGTTTGTTCTACCTCCCAAACATCTCCACTGTTTATTTATTCCTTATTTCCTTCAGGAAGTTGTCAATTTCTCACCTGGACAATTGGGACAGCATCTTGACTCAACAGTCTCAGCCCTGTCAGCCACCAAGTCATCCTTTTGATCTCCAAATCTGGACCCGTCATTTCCCTGTTAAAAATTCTTCAAAGGTGGCCTATTTCCTATAACACTGGTTTGCAAACCTGTTTTCAGTATGAAAAATCATCTTTCAATGATATTTTATGTAATATCTTAATTACATGGAGTCGATTAGATGTGAAGTTCAATGTGTTGGACAGGGACGTAAGAGAGCCATGATCTCAGATAGTTATCACCATTATGGCTTGCTGGATGACCTAAAGTACCTCAGTGTATCTGCAGAGCAGAACAGAATGCAGCTTGAAAGTCATTGATCTATAGAAAAAATTATAAGCTCCCTTGGGTTACCTATAAACCCTTAATTAGCCACCTGTCCAAGCTCATTTCCTACACTCTGCGTCTTTGCACTTCGTTCTACAACCACATTGATCTATTGCTACTTCACAGGCTTGCTGAGTTCTAACAAGTCTCTCTGTCCTTGAGCACTGGCCCCTCTGTCCAGGTTGTGACCCTCTGACAAGAACTCCAAGAAACTGACTACTCATTGTCTGGATCAGTGAGTATCATCTGTTCTTTTTCTTTTCATTATTTAGAAATTAAATTTAATGAGATGACAATGCTCAATAAGAGTACATAGGTTTCAAGTGAACATCTTTATAGCATTTGAACTGCTGATTGTGTTGTGTGCCCATCACCCAAAGATCATTTTTCGTCACCGTATATTTGTCCCTCTTTACTGTCCTCCCCTCCCTCTGGGTAGCCACTTCTCTTTTATCTATTTATATGAGTCTCAGTTCTACATCCCTTCTATGTGTGAAATTGTATAGTTCTTAGCTGTTTCTGTTTACTTATTTCACTTAGTATAATGTTCTCAGGCTCTAGGCACACTAAAACTTTCCTTTTCTATGTTTCCCACTGCATTAAACCCTCACCTCTATAGTTTATCGCTCTGTGACTTTTGTGTTCACATCTGTTTATCCAAGATATTGAGGTCTCTAACTGGGTCTTCATTGTTGATTTTTCAATACCTGCCATCATTTTCAGCCTATAATGGGTCATTAATAAAAAATTTGTGATGTGAATAAATAACTGGCTTCTTGAATTTTTGTAATTAGAGTTAAATTGATTCCAGAGATAAACACACTCTTCAAATAGTGATATGTTATTTAATTTTTTAAACAGAATAAGAATTTTAATCTAAGTTTGTTGATAATGAAATTGTTAAAAGCAATAAGAGACCTCTAGGTAAAAGGGAACCAAAAACCTTAAGTTGTCATTTAAAAACCCATTGGGATCCATATATTAGTTGTAAAACTGTTTTGACTTCTTTAGCTTATTAGTAGTAAATTTAAAGCATTAGAAAAGAGCCTGCCCAACTCCAGACCGTCCAGAGTTTCTTTTCTCAATGCGATTGTACTGTGAGCTCAGGTAGTTCAGACTGAGTAGTGTTAGAAAATGGGAACATGGTTTAAGAAAAAAGATTCATTCTTTTGTTTTAGTCACAATGCTACAAATTTTTGGTAAAGTGAATTGTAAAGTATGCTGGTAGTGATTTATCTCTTTGTTAATATTAAAGTTTAAGTACTGTTTTATATTAAGAACATGATGAATATTTCAGAATATGTCCCCAAAGTTTAAAATGGACCAGTGAACCCTCACTATAAGCTCAGAAGCTGCTCTCTTTTTCCAAGTAGGGCTTCAGGAAACCTATATGAAGTGGTGGAGGTGGGAGGAGGTAGCCTTGGGGCTAAATCATTTTATCTGAGGCCATAGAAGTCCTTGGTTAGAACTCAGAGACCTAGATTCCAGACTTGTACATTCTTTTTTTTTTTTTTAGAAAGAGAGACAGACAAACAGAATCAGATAGAGGGACAGACAGGCAGAAAGGGAGAGAAATGAGAAGCATCAAGTCTTCATTGCAGCACCTTAGTTGTTCATTGATTGCTTTTTAATATGTGTTTTGAACAGGGGGCTCCAGCCAAGCCAATGACCCCTAGTTCAAGCCTGCAACCTTGGGCTTTAAGCCAGCAACCTTTGGGCTCAAGCCAGAGATCACGGGGTCATGTTAATGATTCCACACTCAAGCCAGATGAGCCCACACTCAAGCTGGTGACCTCGGGGTTTCAAACCTAAATCTTCTTCATCCAAGGCTGACGATCTATGCACTGCACCACCTCCTGGTCGGGCTGTACATTGTATTACTAGCTGTGTGAGTACTTGGACCATTTACTTAACTTCTCTAATCTTCAGTTTCTACTTTTGGAGAATAGGAATGATAATAACTTACTTCTAATGATGATTCATTGAAATAATATACATAAGGTACTTACTACTTTGTTTCCTACTGCATTAAACCTTCACCTATGTTTCAATTCCACAGACTAAGCTGTCAATAAATACTGACTATTATTTTTATTTGACTCCAGTATATGGAATGTCATTCCCCTAGAAAGTGCTGATCTTTCTGATCAGCAGGGTTTCTGAGGAGAAAATGCCAAAGGAAATGCCTAAGTATGTTAAGAACAAGAAGCTTGGACAATGTCAAATACATATTATAACAGACGATGTTTAATTTTGTTCATATTTATAATAAAGTAGCCTGGTGGGATTAAAGATGTATAAGGCCAATAGATAGCACCGGTGAGTGTAAATGGGAGCACAAACTGTGTTTGCCTGAATATTTAAGAGGTAGCCATTGCATTTACACCTGAGTCAGCAGAAAATTGAATTACATATTTTCATTTACTGTAGCCTCTTGGGTCAAAACATTTCATAAACTTTAAAGCTGAGGCTAGGCCTGCCTCGTTTTTTATGATGCATGGTCACATTCTTCATTTGGCCTGGCATTTGGAAAGGCATTTCAGTTTCTTTCTTTAAGTAATGGATGTCGCATGTATTTCTCAGATAGAACATTGTCATTGAAGGTATTTCGTATAGTGAAATATTGTTGCTAGTTTATATACATCAGTTGGTTTATACTGTGAGTTCATAAACCATATGGGAATTTAAATAACTTGAAATAAGACCTTTGATAGAAAGGCTTCATACCTGACTTTCATTTATGGTTAAAAGATTCATCTCAACAAACTATGCATCTAAAGCCAGCTGTTAACTAAACCCAAGTATTTATTTATCCCTGTGGCTCTCTTCTGACTATGTGCCTGGACAACATTTGTATGCCTTGTCATCTCTGAAGAGTGTTGGATATTTTCAACTTCTATGACACCAACACCTTTTATATTCTCTTTAAAATCACAAATTTGTTGGCTGTGTTTATAGCGTGTTATGGAGACAAGACTTGAATCCTTTATTTGCTAAAGGAAAGATTAATGGAAGTGAATATATACTTGCCTCTGTGTCTTTCTATGTCATCATAAGCGTTCGACCTGTGTATGGTAGCATTATAGAAATGCTATTCCAGTTGAGCTGAAACTCTAAGCCCAGTACTCTGTAATGCTTAAAAGCTTGAATATGTGCACATATACACATGTATGTGTGTGTGCGCACGCACACACACACATACAGAGGCAGAGAAAGAGAGAGAGAAAATATAACAGATAAGGAATTTAGTTGAAATGTAACTTTAATTTTTCCAGCCATTTTTTATCAATTATTATGAAGAAAAGTCAAGCCAGATAATATAGAATCTATGGAGATGAAAAAGATATATTTCCCATATTAAGAATGTTTATAATCTAGTAATATGATATATAAGTATTTGCTGCACATTACTGGATTATAAATAGAGGAAAAACTTAAGGTCACTTAATAAAAGGTTTATGGATGAGTATGTCTGTGGGAACTGCACAGTTGGGCAGGTCAGCAGTGCAGGGAGGTCATCAAGAGCCAAGATGCTTTCATTGCTCCATTTTGTCATTCTTGCTTTTGGTACTAAGCTCACTCACTCTGGTGACTGATTATCTGCAGTACTCCCATGCATTACATCTTGACTATCAATGACCAGAAGAAGAAAGACATACTATGTAATCTTGTGGTTACCTTTCTTCAAGACAGCATTTTTTTGTTGTTGGTGGTGGTGGTATTGTTTTTCTGAAAACAACCTAGCAAATCTTTCCTTTTATGTCTTTTTTTAAAAAACAGGAACAGAGAGAGAGTCAGAGAGAGGGATAGATAGGGACAGACAGACAGGAACAGAGAGAGATGAGAAGCATCAATCATCAGTTTTTCGTTGCAAAACCTTAGTTGTTCATTGATTGCTTTCTCATATGTGCCTTGACCATGGGCCTTCAGCAAACTGAGTAAGCCCTTGCTCAAACCAGCGACCTTGGGTCCAAGCTGGTGAACTTTTGCTCAAACCAGATGAGCCCACGCTCAAGCTGGCGACATCAGGGTCTCGAACTTGGGTCCACTACGTCCCAGTCCAATGCTCTATCCACTACGCCACCACCTGGTCAGGCTCCTTTTATGTCTTATTGCCCTATGTGGAGGCCATGATTTATTTAAACTTATCATCTGAGATGAATGCATGTTCAGGCATTATTCAAAATCTCCAAAATAGAAAGATAACTTCAGATTGAAAAAATATATAATGCAGACCAGGTGTGATAAATATTATACAAATATTATTAAAATATGAAAAAGCATGAGATTTAGAGACAGGAAGAAAAATGACCACTGGATCTTTCTGGTTTTGAGAGACAGGTTTTTTTTTTTTTTGTCAAAAAAAACTTTCAGTCATATGTTTTATAGATTTTAAAAATATTATAATGTATTTGTCGTCACAACTCTCAAAATTGAAGCCAATTTTATTTATGAGTATTTGTTTATTTTCTGCTGTTCCCTTCATACTGGAACTTCATAAGGTAAACCAACATCTTATTCATAAGTGTCCATCTTTTTTAAATGAATCAAAGAATGAATGCATAGTCTTGGAAAAGTTGTAGGATTTTAGCAGGCAAGGGGACATTCCAGTGAAGGGAACATTACTAGCAAAGTCAGAGGTCAAGAAAGCTCAGACAGCTGGCTGAAACTTGGGGTAAGTAGAGTAGAAGGGTGAGAAACTCTGCAGGGGTGATAGAGGGTGAGATGCACAGATGTGTTTAGTAATCATTAAAAGAGAACTAAATGTTCCAGAGTTGGATGGTGATGTGCTAACGACTCTGCTTTAAAACAGAACCTTGGCAATGTCAGATTGACTACAAGGGCAAGAGTGGGTATGAGACTGCTGCCCAGACACTGTGTCAATAGTCGACCCGTTATTGTAATTCTGATGGCGGTTAGCAGAGGAATAAAAGTGCAATAAATGCATATCTAGCAATTTTACAGATGAGAAAACTGAATTAGCAGTGGGAAAACCAAGAGAAGCATGAAAATAGAATTGTAGATATAAGAAGCAGGCATTGCATGTTGTTTGGCTTTGTTTTCAGGGAATGTGGGTTGCAGATATAACATGTGGTGAGAAAAGGCAATGATTCTTATAGGTGGATGACAGTTCTAGACACCTGAGGCTGCCATGTAAGAGATGTTTCATACTGAAAATTTTATAGAATGACAATAACAATAATAAAATTTATATTAAGTGATTTCTTAAATACTAAAGTGAATTATAAATGATTATAAGAACTTCAAAAGGAATTTAAGGTTAGGAATGGATTATATTAAGATCATGACAGAATATGTAGAGAATGATAATTTTAAGGAAATATATATTTACTACATTGACAAGTTGCGCTCCACAGTTTAATTGTTGTCTAATGTGTGTCTTGGATTTTAATGATATATATTTGTAGGCTAGAAGAGAGCTTTATGATGGCGTCTAGTAATCCCTCTTACTTTCAAATAGATGACAATTAAAATATTCTAGATAAAATTGGCTAAGTTTTTGAAAAGAGTTTAAAAATGAAGAGATTTCATAAACAAGGCCACTTTGTATTTGAATGATAAGTATCAGTTGCTGCCAATAAATTTTCCTGTGCATTATACTTCAATATGATTAATCACTTATATTTGGTCGGTGGCTTGATTGACTGACTGTATTTGATCAGTTCCTTTGACTGCTAAGCCTTAACTAATTGAAGTCCATTATAATGTCTCCCTTTTGGTTACTTCTTTAATAATTCCAGTCTCTAAAAGAGTTATTCATCAGTACAATTTTTAAAAAAATCTATAATTGTTTTTGGCTGACCTCTGAACCCTCTTTAAAAGCATATAACCCTTTTAAATTCTATATAGCATAGAATATGTTTATGGCCTTTGTGAAAGTATCTAAGTGTCATGCCTCACTTTAACAACATTTCCTAAAGGATTCTACAAACAACTACTATTTATAGTTAACATAAGGAAATTACCAGATTACATGATTTTGTTTATTTGTTGAGGAGAGATTTTGAGATCTTGATTTAGAGGCTATCAGAGAAATAAAACTGTAATACATGTACATTTAGTCAACATGTAATTACAGAAATAGAAGTGAGAGTTCTTATTGCATTAGTAGACACAGCACTTTGGAAAGGAATGAGTTAGCAATGCACTGAAATTGGAAAATCAAGCAATATATAAGAAGTTTTAGGAACACTGCCAAATACATTTATTTAGGTTTCTTATATGCAGAACTTCTCTGAGCTTTGTTATGCTAATAATCAATGTAACTTTACAGGGAGAGTTTAGAAAATGCAGAACTACTTTGTACTTATTAGGTGTTTTGTATTTTTTCAGTGGGGATATAATGCCAAACCTGAACCTAGGTGTGCACTATAAAAAACAGCTAATATTTACTGAGCATCTGTTGTAACTTAACACTTTTCATTCACTTTACTCTTCAAAATATAACATAAAGCTTTACCAACTTTTTTTTTTTAATAAACAAGGATTTCAACCTTAGATTAAGTAATTTCCTAGTGTAGCAAGTGGTAAAATTTGGGTCAAACGCATTTCTGTCTCCCACCAGCATCTTCTGCTTTGCATTTTTTGCATACAAGCTTTATATCTCCTTTACATTCTGAGTGTGTCATACTCACACAGAAGCTTCAGAATTTTTATATCTATTTAGAAGCTTTCTTCCTGAGAGATGGTTGATTGGAGTGACATTGTTTTTCTATTTTCCTATCAAAGGAATATAAATCTGTTATGTTTAAATGAATCAGTGTTATGTACAAAGTTGAAAGTTTCCCCAAAACAAGTATTTTTAAAAGAACCAACACTGTCATCCCAATAAATTTTTTTAAAAAAGAAGAACCAACACTAAAAATTTTGTTTGGGGAGAGGGGATAGAATAGGCAAGGAGGAGAGTTAAATGTGAGGTTGGCCAGTGCTGTGCTCATAAATGTTTAACAACCAGCTCTCTAAGAAGGGGAGGCAGAACACTGGTCTGTAGAATTTGCTTATATTCATGGTATAAATGCTCCCACCATGATTTATTTCAAGCTACCAACCTGATGTCACTGGATATGGAATTGGGCAGGGATGCGTTAAGCAGCACACTGTATGTAGAATTTCTACCATACATAATAGTTACAAATGACCTCAAGAACATACATAATTGTAAAATATTAGAAAGTGGTGAGTTTTGAATATTTATTACATTTAGTTTTTAATTTTAAGTTTATGTAATTTAATTTTTAATAATGACTATGTTTAACAATAGGCTCACAAATTCCAAAATTTCTTAGCAAATAGCTATTTCAAGGCAGTGTGGACTACCTGTAGAAGATCTAATTTAAGTCATGCAGTAAACAAACTATTTGGAGAACATTTTAGCTCCATCTCAATATAGTTTTCACCTACTTTTTGTAACAAACTATAGAAATGATCCCTGAAAGTATAGTCTTTTGCCTACTTTTTTGAAGCTTAGCATGAATATCAGTTTTAATAATGGAACTTGATAGTGAATTTTTCTGGGAAGATTTCAATACATTTCCTGACAATTTAAATTGAGTATTCATATTTATGTTTTATAACAGGGATGCCCCCATGATTCAAAATTAGCGTGAAGATCAAGAGTCATATTGCCTCAGGGATGAATAAAGATGCCAGAATTTGTTTCTGACAATCACTGACATTTCTAGTACTACTGACTATACAGAAGTTAGGAGTTATCCAGCATTTTATTTTTACTTTAATTCAAAAATAAGGATGAAAACTGGGTTTAAGCATAAAGTGAAGAGATGTAAGTCCAGCCTCTGGCCATTTGAAAAGTACCATACTTTCAATTATTGAGTGGCATTTAAAATTGAGGGTAGATTATATCATTTACAATATATATAAAAATTATGCTGTATAATGTAATAAATATAATAAAATAAACTGTGTTATTTTCTGGGTTGTTAGATTAATAAAATATTTTACAGGAAATTCTTTTTTTTATTTAAATAAATTTTTATTAATGTTAATGTGGTGACATTAATAAATCAGGGTACATATATTCAAAGAAAACATGT
Organism: Saccopteryx bilineata; assembly: GCF_036850765.1. Lineage (NCBI taxonomy): Eukaryota > Metazoa > Chordata > Mammalia > Chiroptera > Emballonuridae > Saccopteryx > Saccopteryx bilineata. Next base: position 252,757,382 of record NC_089493.1, read on the forward strand.
CTAGGTTATCTTGTCATTCAATTATGTTGCATACCCATCACCCAAAGTCAGATTGTCCTCCGTTTTCTTTGTGCCCCTCCCCCTAACCCTCTCCCTCCTTCCCTCCCGCGTCCTCCCTCCCTCCACCCCTGGTAACCAACACACTCTTGTCCATGTCTCTTAGTCTCGTTTTTATGTTCCACCAATGTATGGAATCATGTAGTTCTTGTTTTTTTCTGATTTACTTATTTCACTACGTATAATGTTATCAAGTTCCCACCATTTTATTGTAAATGATCCGAAGTCATCATTTCTTATGGCTGAGTAGTATTCCATAGTGTATATGTGCCACATCTTCTTTATCCAGTCTTGTATTGAAGGGCTTTTTGGTTGTTTCCATGTCTTGGCCACTGTGAACAGTGTTGCAATGAACATGGGGCTACATGTGTCTTTACGTATCCATGTTTCTGAGGTTTTGGGGTATATACCCAGTAGAGGGATTGCTGGGTCATAAGGTAGTTCTATTTGCAGTTTCTTGAGGAACCACCATACTTTCCACCATAATGGTTGTACTACTTTACAGTCCCACCAACAGTGGATGAGAGTTCCCTTTTCTCCGCATCCTCTCCAACATTTGCTATTACCCGTCTTGTTGATAATAGCTAATCTAACAGGGGTGAGGTGGTATCTCATTGTAGTTTTGATTTGCATTTCTCTAATAACTAATGAAGATGAGCATCTTTTCATATATCTGTTGACCATTTGTATTTCTTCCTGGGAGAAGTGTCTGTTCATGCCTCTTCCCATTTTTTTATTGGATTGAATACAACACAATTTTATGTTTAAGACTCTCAACAAAATGGGTATAGAAGGAGAAAGTATCTCAACATGATAAAGGCCATATATGATAAACCATCAGCCAGCATAAAACTGAGGACTTTCCACCTTAAATCAGGAACAAGACAGGGCTGTCCACTCTCTCCACTCTTATTTAACATGGTGCTAGAAGTTCTGGCCAGAGCAATCAGACAAGACAAAGAAATAAAAGGCATCCATATCAGAAAAGAAGAAGTAAAGGTATCACTTTTTGCAGATGATATGATCCTATACATCGAAAACCCGAAGGACTCCACAAAAAGATTACTAGAAACAATAAACCAATACAGTAAGGTCACAGGATACAAAATTAACATACAAAAGTCCATAGCCTTTCTATATGCCAACAATGAAATATTAGAAAACGAACTCAAAAAAATAATCCCCTTCACTATTGCAACAAAAAAAAATAAAATACCTAGGAATAAACATAACAAAGAATGTAAAGGACCTATATAATGAAAACTACAAAGCATTGTTGAGAGAAATAGAAAAAGACACAATGAGATGGAAAAATATTCCTTGTTCTTGGATAGGAAGAATAAATATAATTAAAATGGCCATATTACCCAAAGCAATTTATAAATTTAATGCAATTCCCATCAAAATTCCTATGAAATTCTTGAGGCTTGGTCTAGACCCAGTCTAAGACTATTTCTATAGACACACACTGATACAAAGATTAAGTTAACATACTACAGCATGGACAAAAGTAGGCTTACAGTTGTGAGTACACAAAGCCCAGTTTCTTCTTGTATTATTTATTCTTGTATTATATATTTTTACATACAAATAACTGTAAACCTACTTTTGCCCACTCTGTGTTTTGAGTCAATTTAGAAGATTCTGTGAGAAAAAAACATGTTTACAACAGTGTCTGTCTTTTCTGGATATCTACATGGATATCATAAACTAGATCTGTGATAAATGTCCTTTTGTATAGATTTCTGTGTAGTAGAGTAGTTAAGATAATGTGGTTTGAAGTCATAAGCTTGTTATTTTCTACTATATATTATTTTCTTCTAAAGAGTAGGATAGGAGAGGGAGAAAAAAAGGGGGTAATTTTGCAGTGGAGAAACATGACAAACTCTACCTGAAGTCAAGTGATTCAGCCTCACATCACCAGGGATAAGTCATACTGATAGTAAATACCCTGTATGTGATGTGATAACAATGGCACTTCACCTCCATCCACTGCCTTCTTCCCCAAAACACATTTCCTTAGTCTAACCAGGAGGAAAACATCAACCAGATCCCGCTTAGTTGACATTTTACAAAATACCTGACCAGTAATCCTCAAAACTGCCAAAGCTATGAGAAACAAGAAAAATCTGAGATATTGTAACAACCAGGAAAACCTCAGGAAACATGATGCTTAAATGTAATGTGGTGTCTTAAATGGGACTGTGGAACAGAAAAAAGAGAGTAGAGAAGACTCTGGAAATCTCAAGAAAATACAAGCTTTAATCAATAGTAATGGTCCATTCATTGTAACTAATGTGCCGTACAAATTTAAGATTCTAACAACAGGTAAAACTGTACTATTTTTATAAAAGTTCAACAAATCAAAAATTCTTTAAAAAGTAATTTAAAATAAAACTCTGTATTTAACAATGGGGAAATAACTTACATCCTCATATTTAGCCAAAGAAGCTAGACACGAGAGTGCATATGGGATAAGATTCTATATTTATGAAGTTCAAGGATAAACAAAACTATTTCATGCTGTTGTAAATCAAGAGAGTGATTTCACTTGGGCGAGGGAATGGACCAGATGGGGCACAAAGGATCTTTGGGATGCTGATTATATTCAGATTCCTTAACTAGATGTTGGTCCCCATGGGTACGTATGTTCACCTGGACAGAGCCCATTGAACTGGACTCAGGATTTTTGTATTTGTCTATACATATGTTAATACTTCAATAAAAATTTTTAAAAATCAGTGGGATTATTTGATTTTGTTAAGTGACATTTGGACTACATAGATTATAGATTTTTTTAGCACTAAATTAAACAGTAAAGTGAATTTTATGGGAAATGATTTAAAAGAAAATAAAACATAAGGAAAGGTACAGTATTAAATCATAAATGTAACACGTAATTGTTATGCTGGGAAATTCCAAACTGACTCTAGGATGGGTCAGACATCCCTCCCACACTTTCCTACAGAGCTCTTATAAACTTATTGTTATACGTACTTGGCCATTATATTGTAATTATAATTTTTAAATGTCTCTCCTCTTCAAAAGAATGAGATCAGGGAGAGCAAAAACATTATTTTATTTTTTTTCTCTCCAGTGCCTAGCATATGTTCTGACAGGTTGTATGTGATCAGAAATTACGATTGGTAAAAGTGATATAAAGATTGAATATATGCATACTTCAGTAAGCATATACTGCATATATGCTATATATATTTACTGTTTTGAATGTGTTCTCATAGTATGTTTGATAATTCTCCCTACTCATTCCTTTCTTTTATCTTCCTGATAATACCTAGGAGTTGATTTTAGGATATTCCCAGTTGACCTTACAGTGTTTTCTTTTCCTTTTCCTTTTCTATTTTCCATTTCAGTCATTTTGTTAGACTTTTTGGGATTTTATCTCCCAACCCTTTTACTGGAGTTTTAAGTATGGTAATAAAATGTTTAATATATGAGAGCCCTGTTTTATTTTTATTACATATTTTATAGAACGATATTTCTTTTTAGTGGATGCAGTATTTTCTCTCTACCTCTGAAGATATTTATAATTGTATTTGAGATTTACCTTTTCTCTCCATTATATTTCTAAATTCTAAATTCTTTCTTCCTGGTTTTCCCCTCCTAGACTAGTGGGGGTGGGAGATAGGTTAAGACTTTATTTTAGCTTTAGAATTTTTCTGAACTTTTCTGGAGCAACAGTTATGGGTCAAATAATATATTATGTCTAATTTTGTCTTCTCCTAAAGAGCCCATTGTCTAGTTTCCATGTAAAGGAACAGAGGTTGAATAGAGGTTGGAGTAGACCATTTCAGACATGGAGACCAGTCTCTCTTGCTGTGTAGAAGTAAGAAAGGCCAAGCTCTGGGAAGTGCTTATAGTTGCGGTACAGAGTGCGACTGTAGGAGTGATAAAAGATAAAGTTAGAAAATTAAGCAGAGACCAGATCACGGAAGGTATTTTCATTTGGATTAGGTTTAACTGATGGACTAACTCTTAAAAGACCAGGAGTTTAAATGAGTTAGAAGTCTTAATTTTTTTCTCATATAAAGTAGGGAGTATAATGTATGTTCAGTGTGCATCTTCCATGTTCTGGTCCAGCCACAGGGTCAACATTCCAACCAGCAGAAAGAAAAGTGCAGCAGCTCACAAAACTCGTCCCGTTAAGGGTATTTACTACCTTCCATTGTCTTGGACTACATTATATGTCACATCTACTAGGTGCACAGGAGCCTAGAAAATGTAGGCTTTGAGGAGAGGATAACCATGTGTCCAGTAAACTTTCATGTGTTCTTTTGCTGATGGAGAAAGGAGAATTTGTAAGGGATAATTCACAATCTTGCATAAATGTTTAGAATTTATCTAGACACTGGGGATGGTCCCTGAAGAGGTTCAAGCTAAGGACTTTTTTACCTTAGGAAGGTCCCCTGGCTGTGACATAAAGGATAAAGTAAGGTGAGATTAAAGGTGGTCTGAGCAGTTAGGCAACCATGAGAAGCACCTACATGTGAAAATTGTAACATGATATGGCTCTGTTTATAAGTCTGGAGAGAGAACATCCTGACTTGGTGACATTAAAGGACTATGCTGATGTTGATTTTTTTATCTGTAGAGTAGTACATTTGATTTGAAATTATTTATAGAAGTATATTCACCCTAAACCTAGGTCAAAGAAATGGCAATCAATGTTCTTAATACCCCTTCCTAAATCTAGAGCCTTTTGGTCCTGTTTATATATTTCCTTTGTTTCTTTAAGAATGTATATTGTGATATTTTTTATATAGGCACATACATATGGTAAAAATTTAAATACAAAAAGACATACCAAAAAGTATGTATTTCTTTACATTCCAAGTATATTTATTTTATATTCCAAAATCCTAAAACATTATCAGTCATATAGTTTATCCTACCATTTTATGGAAGGTTTTATATACAGAGCATTCTCTTAAAAAGTTGATGTGGAGAAGTCTGCATGTACTGCATGATTGACATAGAAAAATCAAGAAGCTGTATGTTTATTTATTGATTTTAGAGAGAGGGGAACAGAGACAGAGAGAGAAAAAAACCCATCAATTTGTTGTTCCACTTATTTATGCATTCAGTGGTTGATTGTTGCATGTGCACTGACAGGGGATCGAACCCTTCACCTTGGTATATCAGATAACGCTCTAACCAACTGAGCTGCCTGACCAGAGCCCACAAGAAGCTATGTTTTTAAGCAACAGCAAAAATATGGAACAGTGCATCTAATAGGATCAAGTTTACTATGAAAAATTTTTAGAAAGGTTCACACACACACACACCCTTATTTTTTTTGAAAAATAAATTATTTTAAAGATTTACAACATAGTTGTTTGACTTAGACATTTAGTTGTGTACACAAATGCAGCATAACAAGGAATATTGGGACCTAGGTTTAAATATGCAATCTATTCATTAGCCATATGCTCAAAAATGGGACATAAATATTCTGTCTCTAAAGCTAGTCTCAGTAACACCTGCTCTCCCCAATATTTTATAATACAAGCATCACTTTAAATTGAGTGTGATTTTATTATTATAGATGTGCACATTTGCATTATTATTTTTATTTTACATATACAACATGACTTTAAATGCAAGCTAATTACCTGATCTAGTGCTTAATAAACTAGTGAGCGTCTTTCAAGGTGGAGGTGAAACTTACTGTGTTAAAATTTTGGAAAAATGATATATTAGTCTCCAACTTAGAATCTTCATTAAGGATTTTCATAATAACCTTTATCCCAGTTTGTACACTGTTCTGTATTTTTGCCACTGCTTAAAACTACAATACCTTAATCTCCCTGTGTCATCATATCGGTACATGCCGACCTTTCCATCTGAGTTTATTCAAGAGCTGCACTGTGTATCCATCCATGCTCTGTTGATGTTGATGAACATTTTGTTTTGTACTTCTTTTTCAGTTTGTGAGAATTTGTTTTGTTCTTATTCTTTTATTCTTACAGTGTTTAAACAAAAGATACTTAAATTAGCATTCTCATGTAGATAATGAGAGTATAAATATATTTACATGTACATACATATATATCCAATGGTACTTTAGTGAACATGTGTGAACCTTAGATATTTAAATACATACATATATACATAGATAGGGTGAAATCCTAGTGGTAGAACTGAGGGCCAAATGGTATGTTTATTTTTCATTTTGATGAATTTAAAATTACCCACCAAAATTTTTATACCATATGTTCCTACACAAAGACTTCCTACTGCCCCAGGTGGGTAACATAAATAAATGCATTGAGCAGCCTGTGCATAAGGAGTTAAGCTACTTGTACTGAGACCAAGCAACCTATTTATATTCCTTTTAAAACACTGGCTACCAAAGTCTCAAAATAAAATGCCCCCTTTGGGTTACATGGTTGCCAAGCCTATATTATAAATGTTCTCACTTTTGTATTACTCTCATTGAAAAAGATTTAAATAAAGTTGAGCAATATTTATATTCATGGGTTATATTTTTGTCTTTATTTGTGAACTTTTCCATTCCCTTTTTGAGCTTTGACAATGAAGATGATGAGGGCACAGGTGTTGCAGATCCAATGCCAGTAAAAGAAAGAAAAATGTTGGGAAAAAAAACACAAGATATATGAGCCATCAGTGGAGTCTGAGAGTAGACAAGAAGTTGGCAGAGAAACAGAAAATTTCAGAAACTTCACAAGGCAAAAGGACTATGCTTCTCATTGTTCATATTTCGCTTTATTTTTCATTGATGTACCAGCCTTCCCTCATAACTTTGCTTATTTATTGTTTATGTGAACTCTGGCCTGTGGTAATAATGACTGCTCAATAAAGTCATACTTAATAACATAAATGCTCAGTTTCTGTGAGTGTATATATTAGCTTATTCACATTAAGTCTATAAAATTTACTTGTACAAATAATCAAAGGGATGGAAATTTATCAGGTTGACAGGAATTTCAATGGATGGGTTTTCTTGAAGTCAATAATTGATTTTTTCAAAAAACAGATTTTATGACACTTCGTAATTTAGTGTGTAAAGAAAATTATGGGAGGAGGTAGATCTATTTAGTCCAGACATATATAGAAGCTTTTATAAAAAGGATAGGAAGGAGGAGACATAGTAGTTTAGTAGTACTTGAGGACACAGTGTGATGCTTCATTCTCCCCCCAATATTTATCTATTTAATTTATAATCTACAAACTCTGGGATGTGATGTATGGGGTTGTCCATTAAAATGCCATAGTATCAAACATAATCCAACAAAAACATGCCCCTTGCTAATGCAATCTGGATGCTAGTGAATTTGGAAGATTGGTTTTCATCCTCAACCTAACCTGCACTTTTAAAGAAAGTGCTCAAATCAAGAGGCTGGATATGGAGGGATGTGTGAGGCCCCTCTTGGGGCGCCAGGCAAGTTGAGGAAAGTCTTCATATGTTTGGTATTCATTCTCTCTAACTTCCTGGATAGAGAGAGGTGATCAGACAGGTGCCAACTAACCGGGAAATTCCCAAATTACAGTACCGTCATTATCTAGGAAATCCCAGTTAGTCTGGGAACTCAGCCTTTTCCCCCTTCTGCATTTAAGACATTGTAGAAAGCTGCCACCAGGTGGAGCTAAATTTTAGTTGGGACTTGATTGATTTGGATAACACAGTCAGACTCATAGACTTCCAAACCAGCTAGCTGGTTACACTTGTCTAGTTCAGTTCATTATCCTTAAAATATTATTACCACTTTTTCCACAGATTAATCTCTTGGACCCTACTTGATACATTATGACAGAGCTTTATTGTACTTTAATTTCTGCTGACTAAAAATCTGCAATTATACTAGCACTGGACATCATTGAGGAAGAAGCCAACCAGTCAGACAACTTAAATTATGTAGTTAATTTAAAGAAATATATTTGTGGGTTTGGGCTCCGTTTTCTGTTCACTTCTTAAAGCACTTTTTTTTTTTTTAATTTTGTAAAGGTGAAGGGTGGAACTATTATATGAAAAAAAAAGTTGAATTTTTCTTTCCATAATCTTTCACTCATCATATTAAGCTACAAAGAAAGTAAGATGACTTTCTAATGGTCATAATGACTGAAGAAAAAGTTAGGTACTTATCAAACATACCATAATAGGAAAAAATAATTTTGAGTATAAATGTCAATATCTAAAAATTCATTAAGCAACTATGATTACAAATAAGCGATAAAAGGAACATATTTAAGTGATATGTTTATATACACCTTGTCAAAGTAGCTTATTATCAACTTTTTATAATAGCCACATATATAATTTGTCTACTGTAACCAATATAAATAGTCACTCTTGATTTATTTTGTACATATGCCATATATAATTTTTTTTAATTTTTTTAAAATTTTTTTTAATTTTATTTATTCATTTTAAAGAGGAGAGAAAGAGGGAGAGAGAGAGACAGAGACAGGGGGGGAGGAGCTGGAAGCATCAACTCCCATATGTGCCTTGACCAGGCAAGCCCAGGGTTTCGAACCGGCGACCTCAGCATTTCCAGGTCGACGCTTTATCCACTGTGCCACCACAGGTCAGGCTATAATTTTTTATTTTTTTGGTATTTTTCTGAAGCTGGAAACGGGGAGAGACAGTCAGACAGACTCCCGCATGCTCCCGACCAGGATCCACCCGGCACGCCCACCAGGGGCTATGCTCTGCCCCTCCGGGGGCGTTGCTCTGCTGCGACCAGAGCCACTCTAGCGCCTGGGGCAGAGACCAAGGAGCCATCCCCAGCGCGCGGGCCATCTTTGCTCCAATGGAGCCTTGGCTGCGGGAGGGGAAGAGAGAGAGAGGAAGGAGGGGGGGTGGAGAAGCAAATGGGCGCTTCTCCTATGTGCCCTGGCCGGGAATCGAACCCGGGTCCCCTGCACACCAGACCGACGCTCTACCGCTGAGCCAACCGGCCAGGGCCACCATATATAATTTTTTACTTAATGTTGCAGTATTAACTATTTGGAAATCTATTTCATTTCATCTACATTTATCATGTCTGTGAAGAAAACACACCCCAATGTTTATAACAGAAATATTTGGCAATAATAATAAAAGGACTTAATATTTTTATTCCCAGAGGCTTTAGAATGGGAAATGTCAGCCAAATGATTCTTAACAAAAGAGCCTCAGTTATTTGAATGTGGGTTGCACATTATATTATTATATATATGAAAATGTCCTACACAATCAAAAAATCAAATTTATATATATATTCATTTTCATTTGCTAAGTGTTTAGTCGGGTTCAGTTACTACATTGCTCACGGAGCTCTAAGGGTAAATTAGAAAGGGTCCGTATATTAAACCTCTAGATATTTTATTATTTGAGGGAGACAAATGATTAGTACTCCTCTTGGCAACTCAGGTTTTAAACCAATTGAGAAATTAAACTTCACGGTAAGCAGATTGGAGCTAAAATACCACCTAAGTTACTGATGAAAGGCAGCTTGAAGGAAGACAGGAAGGTGCAGTATTACACTTGAATCAGCTTTATAGGGACTGTGAGGTTGTTCACATACCTTCCCAACTCCATTTTCAATGACATCATGTTGGTAGCTTACTCTCAGCCCTGGTGGAAGTATTTACAGCATGGAAATTGGTAAATGACATATTTTGGAAACATTTTCTCTCCTAGAGAGCCAGCTGTTAAACGATTAACATTGTACCACTGTCTGAATGGATGAATCAGTCCAAGCACTGAATTCCAGGGTTACCCCCTGAGCGCCTCCTCCCCAATGGAGGCAGGGAGATGCTCTCCTGTACCAAGAGCTAAAATAATACGGACTTTGCATATAGCTTACTCTCTAGAGGAAGGGAAAAGGAAGAGCTTTTTCTCCTACATATTTCAAGTTCTTCAAGAAACAGAAGAACTGAGGGTGTGAAGAACTATGTCTTCACAGGAAAAAAAAACATTAGGGGCCTTAAGGTTCCCCCATTCATTGCCCCTAAACCTTTGCTTTTTGTTCTTCTGTCCATAGTACTTAACAATTAACTATTAAGGGGTATGAATGTTCCCTATAGGGAGGAAATTTGTATTTCATTAGGACAGTTCTCTTCCTACCTTTATGAGGCTACTATGTCAATACCAACCACTTTTTCTTTGATACCCACTAGATATACTAGTTATCAGTTATCTTTTCTTGCCAGAAAGCTCTATCTACTGGACCCATATCAGATAATAAAGTCATAGTGATTTAAATTTTATTGTTCTATATACAGAGTCAACTATAAAAATTTCTTGTACATTTTCCCCCTACCACATTACATGATATTATGCTGGAAGGCACTCCTCATACTGCATTGAGAAGGTCATGGCTGTGTAGTTTTCTGGTGTTATACATGTCTGTCTAGTATATTAACTTCAGCCACATTTAGGTTCACAGGATTTGGGTATTTTTTGCAGCTGTTGTACTGTTACTAGTGGAATGATGAGACCTCAATTCTTGTCTTCTTAATGGAAAGAATTCATTCAAGAGACAAAGTGCTGCAAGTAAAGGAAGAATTTATTGGTTGAACAGGGATACACTCAGAAGGGACTGAGAGAAAAGGAGACCTTGGAGACAGGTCAGGGGTTAGCCTGGGACAAGCTGCCACCACCCACTGCTCCCCTGGTTGCAAGTCGCCTGGGGTCCCTTTGATTTTAGGAGAAAGAGAGAGACGAAGAAAGTTCACCCTGGGAGGAGGAGGGGGGGAAGGCTCAGTAAGAGCACACTGGGTCCTTCACCCTAAGGGCTTAGAAAAGTGGAAAGCTTAGGGGAGGTCCCCTGGGTGGATCTCAGGAGATGTACCAGCTTCCCAGGTGTGTCCTTAGGGTTGTGGTCTCCACTGATTAGACTGATTAGACGGTGCTGGGACAGGGGGTCATTAGTCAATATAGCTGGTCCAGAGGTCGTGGCATCACTTCTCTGATTTTACTGCTTTTTTGTGCCTAGAGCCAAAGCACAACTGAGGCCTAGATGTATTTGATGTGGGTCAGAACTTTATTGTCCTGGGAGCTTCACGCTTAAGGGCTGTTCTCCAGCCCCTTGTTCATTCATCCACATGACTAGCAACGTGCCAGGGGAGGAAAGGTCAGAGAGGGTCCGAACCACATGACCAGCAATATGAAATCAGAGGGTCTAAACCGTATGACCAGCAATATGCTAGTGGAGGGAAGGTTACCCTGGAGATGAGATCTTTTGTTTCCCAGTTTTGCCCATTGCTAGGCACCTGGGACTTTCTGCCCTGGTGACCTTGTATGCCTGGCCTGTAGTTCTTGATCTGCTCATGTCTGTCTAACTGCCTGCCACAGTAGCAGTGTCCTCTGGGTAGTCAAAGATGTGCTCTGAAGTCTTGTTCTTCATGGGGCCCACAATCTGTGTATGCCCAGACAGCAGTAGGGAGAAGATGAGACAAATAAGAAATACCGATGTCCAGCATTCCACTGTCCCCAGAAAGAGCTGAGATTGTTCAGAATAGTACAGTAATTAAATCAGTTCCAAAGACTTTTTGTTCAATTCTGAAAATTTATTTGCTAGTTTCTTTCTCATCCCCAATATCCCCAACCACGCAGAAGCTTTGTAATATGGTTAACAGATAAAAATAAAATATTCCAATAATACATAAGCATATAGAACTCCAATATATAAATGTAAAATGCATAAGGATTCCAATAACAAAATGCCAATAGTAAGGTGCCCCACATTTGTTTATAAATCTGCCTCTAGTTTCTAATTATTTGAGGACAAAAATGATTTGATTTTTTTTTTTTTTGTATTTTTCTGAAGCTGGAAACGGGGAGAGATAGACAGACTCCCGCATGCGCCCGACCGGGATCCACCCGGCACACCCACCAGGGACGAAGCTCTGCCCACCAGGGGGCGATGCTCTGCCCCTCCGGGGCGTAGCTCTGCCTCGACCAGAGCCACTCTAGCACCTGGGGCAGAGGCCAAGGAGCCATCCCCAGCGCCCGGGCCATCTTTGCTCCAATGGAGCCTTGGCTGCGGGAGGGGAAGAGAGAGACAGAGAGGAAGGAGGGGGTGGGGGTGGAGAAGCAAATGGGCGCTTCTCCTGTGTGCCCTGGCCGGGAATCGAACCCGGGTCCCCTGCACACCAGGCCAACGCTCTACCGCTGAGCCAACCGGCCAGGGCCTGCTTTGATATTTTATCTTCTTTGAAGTTCTCATTCAGACATAGAGTCTAAAATCAAATTTTTTGCTCTTGTTTATCTAAAATTTTCAAGAAACTGTTGTTCTTGACAATTTCTTATTATACTCTTCCTGATTGGAATCAGGTACATGAGCTCATTTGCTCTCATTCTCTCTCTCTCTCTTTCTTTCTCTGGAGAGGGAGTAGCTCCTTTAGGGACTCAAAATTTAGTTTACTTTTCAAGAACTGAAGTAATAGGACACATATGATTATCATAAAAACTGTACCCAAAACATGAAACTTCAAAAGTAACCACATTTGATTCTGGAACCTATCCATTAGAGTTTGTCAGTGACCATATTTATTTTATTTTATTTTATTATTTTTGGCTACAGTGTTCAAGAGATCTTGTAGTCTGTGCTTTCTTAGATCTTGAAAATTTCTGTCAGTTGTCGCTCTAGTTAAGGATAATTTTTAAAATGCTCCAGTAATGTATTTTTTTTTCTCCAGAATGTCTAGAGCTGCCCACAAATATTGTTCTAATCCTTTCATCAGAGTTTTTTCTGGCATCTTCTAGGCCAGTGATTTTCAACCTTTGTTTCTCACGCACTCATAAACTAATTACTAAAGAAAAAAGGGCCCTGACCTCTTCTTCCTTAGTAACTAATTTATTTGTGCCATGAGATGAAAATGGTTGTATTTATTCAGGGGCACTGACCTTAGTAACTAGTGTGTGTTTGTGCCATGAAAAAAAAAGGTTGAAAATCACTGTTCTAGGCTGGCGAATTTTCATGTTGTTCTATTCCAGGGGTCCCCAAACTTTTTACACAGGGGGCCAGTTCACTGTCCCTCAGACTGTTGGAGGGCCGGACTATAAAAAAAAATCTATGAACAAATCCCTATGCACACTGCACATATCTTATTTTAAAGTAAAAAAACAAAATGGGAACAAATACAATATTTAAAATAAAGAACAAGTAAATTTAAATCAACAAACTGACCAGTATTTCAATGGGAACTATGCTCCTCTCACTGACCACCAATGAAAGAGGTGCCCCTTCCGTAAGTGCGGCGGGGGCTGGATAAATGGCCTCAGGGGGCCACATGCGGCCTACAGGCCGTAGTTTGGGGACCCCTGTTCTATTCCTTGGCATTTGGGTCAAAAAGAGACACAGTGAGATCTGAGGAAAGCACAGTTTAACTCACAAAGGTTTGAGAAAGGACTCCTGAGCCAGATTATTTGGTGTTAAAGAGATGACATTTTATAGTTAAGCCACCTTCACCTTCAGCCTACTGGACCAGATAGTAGCATGTCCTTCAGTTCAGACCAACAGCACTTTTTACTACACACATGTTCTACACGTATTTTCAAGTCAAGTTCCTCTACTCATGTCTTAGAATACTTACTTAGCAATCTTGAGGGTGGAGTCTAGGTAAAATATGAGAGTTTCATTGATAACTCATCCTAAATTATGAAGTTGGCATGAGGACAATATAAATACATTTGTCATGTTAGCCAAAATAAACATTTTACATAAAATTTATCAACTTTCTATCTTCTTGCAGTTACTTTTAAACTTGAACTCATATTACTGACAGTTATTGCTGTTTTTTTTTTTTTTTTCATTTTTCTGAAGCTGGAAACAGGGAGAGACAGTCAGACAGACTCCCGCATGCGCCCGACCGGGATCCACCCGGCACGCCCACCAGGGGCAGTGCTCTGCCCCCCAGGGGGCGATGCTCTGCCCATCCTGGGCGTCGCCATATTGCGACCAGAGCTACTCTAGCGCCTGAGGCAGAGGCCACAGAGCCATGCCCAGCGCCCGGGCCATCTTTGCTCCAATGGAGCCTTGGCTGCGGGAGGGGAAGAGAGAGACAGAGAGGAAAGCGCGGCGGAGGGGTGGAGAAGCAAATGGGCGCTTCTCCTATGTGCCCTGGCCAGGAATCGAACCCGGGTCCTCCGCACGCTAGGCCGACGCTCTACCGCTGAGCCAACCGGCCAGGGCTAGTTATTGCTGTTAATCAACACATTTTAAGTAATATATTAATGGCAACATTTTGTTACTAATTTTTTACACTCACAGACAGCATCACAAAGGAAGCTTGCCACGGTGCTCTTTCTGCTTGTCTCTTAACAGAGGATCAGCTTTTTGATAACTTCACATACTATATGATTAAAATGTTCAAAACTTTTACACACTAAAGCAAGCTAATATATTCTTTAGGCTTGGCACTTAAAAAAAACCCTTCTATGTCTGAATGTTTTTAAGCATATAAAAAAGTACAGAAAATTATATAATAGGCACATAGGACCAATGATTGACATTTAACAGATAATCTTGTTTGTCTAGCAACTTTTCTTTTCCTATTTAAACAGACACATACAGCAAAACACGTCTCTTATTCCCAACCCAGTCTCCTCCTCCTTGAAGTTGCTACTGATCCTTCCTGTGTGTGCTTTTGAAATTTTACTTTATACGTACTTATGACAATATGAAATCAATATGTATCTTTAGAATTTGCAAACAAGGAATAATTTAGGAATTCATTTTAAATATGCTTTTATTGTTTAAGGGTTATGATATATAAAAGGCAAAAAATGGATTTGAAATTATTTTCTATATTTGATATGACCCTTTCCTGCCAAGTATATTGTAAAATACTTTTATTCTTGCTTTTCTTTAATGTGTGTGTGCTTGTGTTGTTTTTTTTTTTTTTTTTTTTTCTGATTGAGATAGAGAGAGTCAGAGAGAAGGAAGATAGGAACAGACAGGAAGGGAGAGAGATGAGAAGCATCAATTCTTTGTTGCAGCTCCTTAGTTGTTCATTGATTGCTTTCTCATATGTGCCTTGACCAGGGGGCTACAGCAGAGCGAATGACCCCTTACTCAAGTCAGCAACCTTGGGCTTCAAGCCAGTGACCTTGGGCTTCAAGCCAGCAACCATGGGGTCATGTCAATGATCCTATGTGCAAGCCAATGACCCCATGCTCAAGCTGGTGTCCTGTGCTCAAGCCAGCGACCTCAGAATTTCAAACCTAGGTCCTCCGTGTCCCAGTCCGATGCTCTATCCACTTCACCACCTCCTGGTCAGGCATGTATGTGCTTGTTTTTAAAGAAGTAGTCAAGAGATTCTGTAGTTTGTGTGTTCTTAGGTCCTTGAACATTTCTGTACATTGTCTTTATGCTTGAATTGTAATTTTTTAAATGCTCTGGTATATTTTTTCTTCTTTGGAATATACACACCTGGACATTGAGTATTGATTAATTTTTTTTCATTACTGCTTTTCCAGTCATATTTTGGGTTAGTAAATTTTGGTGTTTCCTATCTATTTGGGGTATGTTACATTTAAGATTAAGTCTGTTGTCTTATACTTGTGCAGCAACTTGGCTGGAAATGATAATCTTCGTCACTTTTTCCCTCAGAACTTATACACATCACAGTTCCAGCTTTGTCTTTTGATATTGCTCTGGGAAGGTCTAATACCAGCCTGATTTTTCTCTTTTTTTTTTTTTTTAATTTATTTTTCTGAAGCTGGAAACGGGGAGAGACAGTCAGACAGACTCCCGCATGCGCCCGACTGGGATCCACCGGCTCGCCCACCAGGGGCGATGCTCTGCCCCTCTGGGGCGTCGCTCTGTTGCAACCAGAGCCACTCTAGCGCCTGGGGCAGAGGCCAAGGAGCCATCCCCAGCGCCCGGGGTATCTTTGCTCCAATGGAGCCTTGGCTGCGGGAGGGGAAGAGAGAGACAGAGAGGAAGGAGAGGGGGAGGGGTGGAGAAGCAGATGGGCGCTTCTCCTGTGTGCCCTGGCCGGGAATCGATCCCGGGACTTCTGCACACCAGGCCGACGCTTTACCACTTAGCCAACCAGACAGGGCCCTGATTTTTCTCTTTTGAACTTCACTTGCTCCATCTGTTTAGAAGCTTATCCTTGAAATGCTAGATATTTCTGGCAACTATTCAGCAATGAATTTACTTGAGTATATTATGAAGTTTAAACAGCCAAATTCAGTAGTTTCCTCCTTTCAGAGAATTGGCCTTTTAAGTGCATTTTTTTTCTGTTGTATACTCATGAAATCTATTTACTAGAAAAACCAATATTTCCTATCATGTATATCAACATGGTATTTCCTTCATGTCTATTATATATTTCCTCTTTAATGTCTGCAATCAATACTGCCTTTAGACCTAAACATGAGAGACCCCCAGACTCTGTGCTTTAGTGTTTCTCAGCTGCCAGTCTGCCAAAAATTTCACACCATTCCATGAGAGATTCTATCATCTTCATACAACATCAGGGTGGTTAATTCTTCTGCATAGCAGTGGTTGAAAACCACTGCTTTAGAGCACTCCAGCCCGGCCTTCTTTCACTAACCATTAAGTTGGAGGAAGCAGCCACATCAGCAGGAGTCAGCATTTCCCATCTAGATCATAGTACGATACCCTAGATTCTGGAATTCCCCAAACATCGGCTTCAAACCCATTTCAAGGACTTATAGTAGTAGCTTCTGGTCGTGATCTTTGTTTCTGAGGACAGACCAAACCAATGGTAGAATTACATTTAGACCCAGGGCTTAGTCAAATGTTGACTGTAGAGACTATCCACAGAGCCTGGAAATCTGTGCTGGGGTATCTACATACGTGTAGGAAAAGTGGGAGGGTGGGCCATGGTCAGGGGGTGGGGCCTGGAGCGTGTCACCAGCAGGCTCAGATGTGGAATGCTGAGCTATCCAGAAATTCTGTATTTAAGCCTGGCCTTTCAGGTATTTTTGACATATTTTATTTATTTATGTATTTATTTTTATTATTACTATTTTTTTAATTTTTCTAAAGTTGGAAACGGGGAGGCAGACCTCCGCATGCGCCCCACTGAGATCCACCCGGCATGCCCACTAGGGGGCAATGCTCTGCCCCTCTGGGGCGTTGCTCTGTTGCGACCAGAGCCATTCTAGCGCCTGAGGCAGAGGCCATGGAGCCATCCTCAGCACCTGGGCCAATGGAGCCTTGGCTGCGGGAGGGGAAGAGAGAGACAGAGAGGAAGGAGAGGGGGAGGGGTGGAGAAGCAGATGGGCGCCTCTCCTGTGTGCCCTGGGTGGGAATCGAACCTGGGACTCCTGCACGCCAGGCCGATGCTCTACCACTGAGCCAACCAGCCAGGGCCCATATTTTATTTTTTTAAGGTAAAAGATAGAAAAATAGATATTTAAAATCATTTATTAGCTTGATATTACCATTATTTAATATTTCATCATATGGTTTTTCACTCTTACCCCAGACTCTGAAAATGTCATGGGCGTGCCTAACTGAAACTTCTGGGTTTCTTCTCCTTTTGCAGTCGCAGTGATTATTATGTCAGGCCTTCAATCCATATCAGTAATTCAGTTTCAATCGTGTCTGTTCTCTACCTTCCTGTTTTCATTTAATTTTATCAGTTTAGTAATGATTGTATTTTAGAACTCAGTTTGTTTCTCTGGCTCTTCAATTCCTCTTCTATTCTATTCTATATCTGGTATATATGTTTCATTAAGTATTTCTTCTACAGCAAAAAGCACTCAGGGCAGCTTTTCTTCCAGTTCTTCCAAACTGAGTTGTTTACCTGTCTTTTGCATTGTGTTCCTTTTCTTCTTCCCCTTTGTCACAATACTGTTTATAGAGTGATTGTACCAATTTTTTTTTCATCTTGCATAACTTGGACAGCTCTGCTTAGAACTACCTGTGGGCCCCGAGCACTGTGAGTGACTTTTCCTTACATTGTTCCTATTATGTCTTAGTCTGGCTCATGTTCCCAGGCAAGCTGGAATTGAAGGCAAGCTTATTTCATGTTCTAGCCACAGTCCTACAGCTCACAGGCCTGGGGTAAATGGGGAAGGAGCCTGGATGGAGGGGAATTGTGGTGCTCTTTCTTTGTAGAACAGGTTAATATTGTGTTCCAGTTAAGTCTATTGCTGCATTCAGGGGATTCACGGGCTTATGGGGAAATGTCTTTCTGTGTTGTGCTATTCCTACAGGTCCGTGTGGCCCAGCACAGCTGCATGCATCACTTGTCTTCCTCTCTTTGGAAGTCCTGCACATTCACAGACCATATCTTTTTTCTTTTTTTTTTTTTTGAGTTGGCATTACTAGTGAAAATATGAGGACTTTTATTACTTCACTGGTATCATTCTGAGGCATGAACAATAGTTTAAGGATTTGTACCAAGTCGAGTTAAAATCCTATCTCTGCTATGTGTCCTGACTGGGGATTGAACTGCAACCTTGGTATATGGGGATGACGCTCTAACTGATCCATCCATCAGTACCCAAATATTTTTTTTCAACTGTGCAACAAGTAACTAGCACTTTGGTGTATTCATATAATGACATTGTATCTCTTAAGCCAGGGGTCTCCAATGGTGATGTGTGAGTTTTATGTCTGCATAAAGATTTGGCTTGACTTACACGATCTTTTTTATTTTAATTGCATCATTGTTTGAAAAAAAATCTACAAATTTCATATAAAAGTCATTTGTTCTGGATTCTCTTGAAATCTTTTAAAAAGGGCAAGATGAGGCCCTCTGTTTGTGTTCATGTCCTCTACTATTCACCATATTTCCTTTCTTTATTTCAATGCATCCGTATACTTTTCTCTCATTATATTTAACAACTCTACTTTGTGGTATATTTGAAATTACCATGTAACTTTATAAACATCTATCATATAGTTCTATGTAAATGTTTAACACTAGCCTTCTGAAAAAAAATGTGTGAATGGCTAAATATTACAAATTACCCAGAATAACTATCATTTTCTAATTATTGGTTTACACACAAGAAAATTGTATGTTCTAAAATCGATACACATAATTTTGCACATTTAAATTTTGAAATTTCAAAACATTTTGTTTACACTATCTCATAATTTAATATTATATGACATATTTTTAAAAAGTGATATTAACTTAAACAGCATAATTGTTCCACTCTTTTATTACATTAGACCTCAGGAAAAGAGAAACATTTTTTTAATAACTGGAATTTATATTAACAATGTAACAAATATAGTAATTATTTTTTTAAAAATAATCATAAAAAGAGAAATTGGAAATTGATAAAGTGCAATAGAACTATATACAATTTTGGCCACTAGAGGGCTTTAATATATATTTTTTACCAGTGAGTATAATTATGAATATGAACAATGAAATTTATATAGCTACAAAGATTAGCTATATAATAACAAAGTTTCAAATGTCATAATGCATCATGCATCTGTGCAAGAATCTAATCCTGACTATAAGCAAAATACGTATTTGATATTACATGTAAGCGAGGCAATGTTTCTTATTTTAATAAGTGAAAAAGTAGCAATAATGTAAATTCACAGGTGTGGTAAGTTTACAGTTTTCATATGTTCATTGCCTTAACATTTTAAAAGTGTTAGAAAAATATTTCACATTTTTTATGGTAATAACATATATAGAATATATATTAATATATTTATAGTACTTTTGCAAATACTTTTTTTAGAACTAAATAATGGGATGAAGTTCTGTAATGAAAACTGTTTTTATAAAGAAAAAAATCATGTTGAAGTCTTTCAGGGATTTTTCAACAGAACAAGAGCCTGAAATATCAATTTTTGAAATTCTAGCTGATTGAAATGACTGCTGGCTGCCTGTGATGAAACTTCTTACTGTTTTTCAAATTATGTGTTATTTATATAAAATATCTCTGGAGCCCTATGACAATGAAGACAGATATCTAGAAGCCAATTCTAAAGGAATTCCAAATTGTGTATTCCTTTTCTTTCTTTCATGTCATATATTGTGGTTCATGAAATCAGACATGAAAGTGTTATACTTAATTTATTTTTCTGTTCTGTTTGTTCACTTATTTTGTTTTTTAGATTCAATTGTTGTTAGTTATGTATATATTAATATTTTATTGTTTATACTTTTTCTCTTCTCCTACTTCTCTTTCTTCTTTTTCTACTTCTTAAAGAAACCCTCTAACATATCATAAAATACTGATTTGGTGGTGATGAATTCCTTTAGCTTTTTCTTGTCTAGGAAGCTCTTCATCTGCCCTTTAATTCTAAGTGTAGCTTTGCTGAGTAGAATAATCTTGGTTGTAGTCCTTATTTTCATTTCTTTGAATATTACTTTTTAGTTCTTTCTGACTTGTGAAGTTTCTGTTGGGAAATTGGCTGACAGTCTTATGGGAGCTCCCTTGTAGGTAACTAACTGCTTTTCTCTTGCCGCTTTTAAGATTTTCTCTTTGTCTTTAACCTTTTGCATTTTAATTATGATGTATCTTGGTATGGGTCTCTTTGGATTTATCTTCTTAGGATTCTCTGTGCTTCATGGACTTGTGTGTCTATTTCCTTCACCAAGTGAAGAAAATTTTTTGTCAATTTTTTTAATAGGCTTTCAATTACTTGCTCTCTCATCTCCTTCCAGCAACCCAATGATGCAAACATTTGTACTCTTCAAGTTGTGCCTGAGTCCCACAATTTCCTCATTTTTTGGATTCTTTGTTCATTTTTTGCTGTTCTGTTTGAGTGTTTTTTTGCTTTCTTGTATTCCTTATTACCAATTTGATTCTCAGCTTTATCTGTTCTACAGTAGATTACCTTTAAATTATCCTTCATTTCAGTTTGTATATCCTTCATTTCTGATTGGTCCTTGTTTGTGCTCTTGAGGTTCTCACTAAGTTCAGAGCATCCTTTTCACTATTGTTTTGAACTCAACATCTAGTAGATTGTTTTTCTTCGTTTTGCTTCATTATTTTTCTGAAGTTTTGTTCTTTTCTTTCATTTGGGACATGTTTCTTTGGCAGCCTCCCTGTGTTTGTTTCTATGTCTCTGGGGCTTGATACATCTCCTTGGGGTTGATAGAGTGACCTAATATAGTAGATGCTCGATAGGGTCCAGTGGCACAGCATCCTCAATCACCCAAGCTGGTTACTCAAGGTGTGCCCCCTGTGTACACCCTTCTGTTGCAGTTGAGCCTTGATTGCTGTTGGCATGTCAATGGGAGAGATTTACCCCCAGGCCAGTCAGCTGACAGGGGACAGGCTGCAACCATAGACTGCTGTGGAGGATCGCTTGTACCAGGTCCCACTCCACAGAGCAGGACTTTTTTTCAGCAGGGCTTTCGTGTTCACTGAGTTCATTCCTTGAGTGTGTCGCTTATGGAGGTGGTGGGGTGGTGGTGTTTGGTTTTGGTCTGAAGTTTGTCACTAGGTGTGCTGACTCTGGGACACTCAGGAGGTGCTGACCAATGCCAGCTACCACTTGTGTTCTGCCTGGGGCCACCCAGCCTGAGCTACAAAATGATCTGTAGATGGCCGCTACTGGTGCTGGGCTGGGAGGTGCCAAGGTGGGCCAAGCTGTGAACCAAGGCAGGCTGCTGCTAGTGCTGGGCCTGGGGCACACTTAGACCAGATGCTACTTGTTTGAGAGATTATAGGAAAATATGAAATCTAAGCCAAGACAGGCCGCTTGTATGGAAAAGCCACTGTAAACAGCTTGGATGGGCCAGAAAGTTGTGTGGGGCATGTCTCAAGGAATCACCAGCGTGGGTTAATACAGTAACCAGATTGATGGAGACTCAGATATGGCACCAGCCTTCCAGATCTGTGGAGAGTAGGCTCAAAAATAGAACAATGGTCTCTCCCAGCACTTCTGTCTCGAAGAAAGCTGCACCCCAACTCTTTCCCTGACACTGGGCAATTCATTTCCTCCTCACATGTCTCTGGTGCCTTTCAGGCTGTTCTCTCAGTGCTAGAATTCAGAGAGAATGAGGCAGAATAAGTTCATGCACGGCCCCTTTTAAAGGAACTTCCTGGGACTCCAGCAGCTCTCCATCTCCTTCGGCCTCAATCCCCACTGGTTTTCAAAGCGAGAAGTTATAGGACTTCTCTTCCTGGCACTGGAATCCTGGGCTGGAGGGCCTGGTGTGGGTCTGGGACCTCTCACTCCTTAGGGGGAGCCTCTGCAGCTACCCCTCCCAATTTTTATCCACCATACATGGGTGTGGAACCAGCTTGTTCTACATCTTGGCCCCTCCTACCAGTCTTAATGTGTCTTTTTATTTAATTTCCTAGTTGTAGGACTTCCACTCAGCCATGTTTCAGTTGGTTGTGAATGATGGTTGTTCTGTAGTTTCACTGTAATTTTGATGTCGTTATAGGAGGATGCAGGTACCATGTTTAACTATGCTGCCATCTTGACTGGAAGCCAGGATGTTATACTTTATTTTTTTTTTTACTTTTTTTATTTATTCATTTTTAGAGAGGAGAGAGAGGGAGGGAGAGAGAGACAGAGAGGGAGAGAGAGGAGAGAGAGGAGAGAGAGACAGAGAGAGAGAAGGGGGAGGAGCTGGAAGCATCAACTCCCATATGTGCCTTGACCAGGCAAACCCAGGGTTTTGAACAGGCGACCTCAGCATTTCCAAGTCAATGCTTTATCCACTGCGCCACCACAGGTCAGGCCAGTATGTTATACTTTAAAATACAACTCCTGGCCCTGGCCAGTTGGCTCAGTGGTAGAGCGTCGGCCTGGCGTGCAGGAGTCCTGGGTTCGATTCTCAGCCAGGGCATGTAGGAGAGGTGCCCATCTGCTTCTCCACCCCTCCCCCTCTCCTTCCTCTCTGTCTCTCTCTTCCCCTCCCACAACCAAGGCTCCATTGGAGCAAAGTTGGCCTAGGCGCTGAAGATGGCTCCATGTCTTCTGCCTCAGGCACTAGAAAGGCTCTGGTTGCAACAGAGCAATGCCCCATATGGGCAGAGCATCGCCCCCTGGTGGGCATGCCGGGTGGATCCCAGGCAAGCGCATGCGGGAGTCTGTCTGATTGCCTCCCTGTTTCCAACTTCAGAAAAATTAAAAAAAAAAAATACAACTCCTCTTACTCCATTAAGAGTGCTAGAACTGATTCCCAGCCAGGGCAACAGGAGAAGGGCCCATCGGCTTCTCCACCCTTCCCCCTCTCCTTTCTCTCTGTCTCTCTCTTCCCCTCCCACAGCCAAGGTTCCATTGGAGCAAAGTTGGCCCGGGCACTGAGGATGGCTCCATGGCCTCCTCCTCAGGCACTATAACAGCTCCGATTGCAGTAGAACAACACCCCAGAGGGGCCGAGCATTGCCTCCTGGTGGGCATGCCAGGTGGAACCTAGTTGGGCGCATGTGGAAGTCTGTCCCCCGTTTCTCACTTTGGAAAAATACAAAAAAAAAAAAAAAAAAAAAGAGTGCTAGAACTCAGGCACAAGGGGAATATCATAATACTTGCATACTTTACTAAAACCAAAGATAATGTCCCCCATGCGTGTTCGCACAAAGAAGCACACGCCCATTGTAATTGAGTTAGACTAGATATTTTAAACTGGGAAAGTTATTTTAAACATGAGCTGTAGAGATTTTCAAATATTTCCACTAATGCAGAAATAATGTTGCATAACCTAATGATTTGTGTAATTTTTCCTAGGTTTTTTATGACAAGAATAATTTTTTAATGACTTGCTTTATGAGAATGGCTTTCATATGCTCAAGGCTTTGTCAAATCATAGTTGCTCACATCATTTTTTTGTTTGAACTTTGACTGTTAACTTACAGGTAAAGGCCAAACTCATAATATTTAGCATAGTATTGAAGGCTGCTAGGCATTCTAGCACCTTTTCACCTGCCTCTCTTTCTATTTGTATCTTTACATACTTTTTCCATTTCCTAGCTCGTACTTTCATTTATTAAACATTCCCCTAAATATGCATCTGTGCATGCACACACACACACAAACACATGCACACACACCCAAACACACACTAACACCATACCCCTTACAGTTTGCCATGTTAGATGACTTTTTCTTCCTGGAAATCTCAGTTTATTCCTTTGCTTTGCATTCTGTTGTGCCTGGAATGCTCTTCCATTATTTTCTACCTGATCCTTCAAAGTCCATTTTCATGATCTTCCGTTTCTAAGACTTCGTTAACATTATTTTTTCTTACTAATAGAATTAATTGTTCCAGTCTCTGTTCTCCAAAATATCATACTTTATATCTACTCATACTTGAGCACTTATCACAGATAACACAGTCAGTTTCTTGCACTTTCTTTCTTCTTTTTTTTTTTAATTAACAAAGTAGAGAACTAACACCAGTAAGGAAAGACCCAGTTTTACCATCACACAACTAATGAGTCAAAATTATAATTACATCCAAATGTCCTATGTGCTAATCCCAGTGTTGTCAATATCAGTATTTTTCATAATATTATTTTGAATGTTTGATAAACCCTGTTATTTCCACATTAGAATTATATGCTTGAGTTATCAAGGAAAGGAGCAATAGGGATTTTCTGACATTTTTGGCAGGTAATTTCTTATTTTATATAAATTCTAAGATAATTTAAATATATAATAGTCCAATAATATTCTAATAATACTGTATTCTTTTAATTTGCTTTATAATAAACTATCATTTAACTCAATATTTGAGATGTTCAATTGAAAACATGTCAAAATGTCATTTTAATAAATATATAAATCTTTCTTTAGAGATATAGATAAATAAAGTGCTTCATAATCTTGCACATTTATTTCAATATCATTTCAATATCCTTTCTCCAACAATTATTTTTGGAAATTTCATATATTTATAAGATATGTGTGTATATGTGTATATTGAAAGACAGAGAAATTAGAAATTCTATGAACATAGTTTATTTATAGCCCTGATCTATTATCTCAAAAATTTATAAACGTGCACAGAACTGAAAGCAATAGGTACCTAATGTAAACGTATTTTGTTACAGTGTTTTCCCTTTGCTTTATTTATGTTTATTATTTATTTACTCAATATGTATTTTTTGATCCAGATATAAAGGCAAGGGATAACCTCCCCTCTCAGAGCTTACATTCTTGCCAAGGAGACAGACATAAAGAGATAGTCACACAGTGAACGAGTCGCTTTCTTACTAGGGTGCGTGCCGTGGAACACAGGCACAGGAACCCAAGGGCTGTGGAACGGGACTTTTCTGAAGTGAAGGTATGTGGCTAAGTTTAGAAGGACAGGTGATATGTGTGTGAGTGTGTGGTTTTTGTGCTCTGGTAGGAAACAGTGAGAATTAACTAGGTCTAGGTAGAGCACTTACACAAAGACCTAGGATAGAAGGTTTAGCATCCTCTAAGCAGTGGAAGAAATGAAAAGAGCATGGAGTAAAGGACGAGTGTCATGGGAGCACACTAGCGTGGAAAGCAGGACCCAGATCCGAGGATACCACTGAAGATTTAATCATTTATATTACCTATATGAAATATATACGTATTTAAACAATGCTCTGTCTGACTACAATACAAAGAATGGATTAAATGGAAAAAAGAGTTCATTAGGTAGAGAAGAGTTTTGTTCTTGCACTCTTACTGGTGGTGTTTACAGAATATTTTTATTGAGCTAGTTTAACATCTATAGGGAGTATAATATACAACCTGAGGTTTATTTCACTTATATTTTTACAAATGTGAAAATATATAGAGATTGAGAACTCTAAGCTGTGTTAAAGTTTACAGTTTCATTATCATGAGTTATAGCTTCCTCCTGAATGTTATTAACATAATGGAATCGTTTTGAAGTGTGCGCTCACAAAATGCAAGTAGATGAGCCTTTTACATCTATTACACTGCTAAAGCAAATTATGATGAAGGGATGCTTCCTTTTCCATGCTTTACAGGCAGCCTCAGTAGAAGCATGTTCCCTGTTAAAATAACAAGATCCCTTATGAGAACAGAAATTAAAGTGCACTGTGACATTTTAGCTGTTATAATCTGTGGGTAATGTTTATTACAGAGGAAAGAAAAGTAGTAAATACTTCACTCACTGAAATGGATAGACAAGTAAACATGGGACTTCGATGAAGTGATCATTATGTGCAGGATTTTTTAACTGTATGAAGCTAAACTGTGCTTTAATAGCACTTTCTCCCTTAGTACTTAATTGCTTTGTTTCTTTATTCTAAACAGGAAGCATTTGGGTATGTGACAATTAGAAATTGTATGTAACTCGAAGAATTTCTACTTCCTTCAAGAGCAACTCAAAAATCCTTACAGTTCTATGAGGAAATGTTAAATGAACCCAGTCCTTTTCTGTTATGAGTTTAAAAAAATTAAATATCCTAGTTTTGCAAATTGTAGAGTTAAAATGTTTGGATCATTTAGTGCTTCAAGTAACAAACTGTTGAAACTTGAGTAATTTTCCAAGGCTGCTGTAGTCCAGTAACATTTTTGGACAAATCAGATCTGTGGTTGAATATTATATTTAGACTTGTGCTACCTATATACACTCCATGCTATGGCTATATATTATAATAATTAGACTTAAGACATGAACCTGCTAAAACATCTGACTTCTTTTGACAGTGTCACAAATTTGAACCTCTTTAAAATTGTAGTTTGAGATACCTACACTTCTTACCCTGTTTTACAGAGCCCCCCACTACCTGGCCTTCATCTTCCTTTTCACATTTACCTTTTATTCCCGTACCATCTGCTGCCATATTCTTCACCAACACACACAACAAAATTATAATTCATGCTTTAATGCCATTGTAGATGCTATAGCTTCTGCCAAGAAATACCTATTCCTTCAAGTGTTAATTTATCATTGAACACATCTGTCGGGTATCACCTGGTTTTAAACTATCTCTATCCAATGCTATCAACTGGCCTCCTTGGAACGAGGAAATCTCCCTTTGTTCTGTTCTCCTATATTTGCCAGTCCTTAACCACTGTGCACATTACTGTATGGTAATTATTAGTTTACATGGAGAATTATTTCCAGCTCATTCTTTTTCTTCAATTTTCCTGGGTATGATTTTAACTATTATCAGGCTAATGCACATGCATCTCAATTTCCAAATCAAGTTCTGTGTATACATGTATTAGTAAAACTCACCTTTATCATCTCCATCTTATATCTAAGCCTGTCCCAAAGAAAAACCCTTTTTAACTTTTTGTTTTGTTTTGTTTTCCAGATAGTCAACTATCTATTATGGTCAGACACTTTTTTTTTTTACTTCAAACCATATTATTTGACTTATCTCATGGAAGATGAAGAATTAGTCTTTCTTCCCTATCCCATTTGAAAAGAAACATTAATAAGCAGCATCTCAGTAATACAAGTGAAATGAAACAATGTTAATGAATTTATAAAGAAATAAGTGTAAGCCTGTGTTTCTAAACTTAAGCCTCTCAAAAGGGAATTCAAGACGCAAATGGATTATTGGCTGCACACCATTATTCTCATCGTCCATGCTGCGATAGTTTACTTCTTCATATCACTGATGTGTGACAACTTTTCATTTATATGACCTGTTAACTATGATTCTTTATTATTTTTCTTTTAGATCCTTTGATTTCCTGTTTTAGTTTAGAATAATTGCTTTTTTAGGGACTGTGGTATAGTTGTCATTCTTAAATTCTTTTTTTTTCATACTTCTGAGTTAGTCACGTTTTGTAGATTCTGTGTGTTCTTTCTTTATTGAATTTCATTATACTGTGTGATAGTATATCTTTGCTTTAGAAGACCAGATGCAAGGGAAGTAAATTCTCTTTGTCCTCAATATCTAAAAATACGTTACTGTTTTCTGAAAACTGGTTGTTAATTTAGCCAGGTATAGAATTGGGGCTGAAATCATTTTGATCCAGAACTTTTGAAGTTACTGGTAAAATATTTTTCATCACCTTAATATCCTGAAGAAACTATAATGATTCTTTGCTTTTCTTTTTTTTTTTTCTTTCTGTATTAATTGTGGGGGTTTGTTTGTTTTTGTTTTTTGTTTTTTGGTAAGTGATTGAGTTTCTTTTTTACTCATCCTGATTAGTACTCAGTTTGCCCTTTCTATCTGAAGCTTCATTTGTATTGTCATCTGTGGACTTTTTTTTAAATTATTTTTTTAATTTGCCACTCCACATTTTTGTTATTTGTTTTCTCAATGCCTTATTTGGTCATTGAAGCTCTGTGATTGATTTTTCTCGCTGCACTCCATGACTTTTAACTTTTCTTGAATTTATAAAAAATTAAGGTATTGGAATATTTTTAAGATTTTATTTTTTATGCTTTCTATCTAGTATTTATATCCTATATTCTAAATAATTTTATTATTATATATTTTTAATAATAGCATATTCCTATTTTATAACTCAATACATTGTCAAACCTCTCTAAATACATTACTTAGAATTATGACAGAGTTCAGTAATAATAGCATCTTCATCTTCATTATTAACCTGTTAATATATATTGCTCCTTATAGTCTTAAAGATTTTAAAAAACAAATAAAAGCAAAGCAGAGTTAACCAAATTCTGGAATAATTTAAATGCTTCCACTTATTAAATTGTTTCTAACATAATTACTCTACCATTCACAAAAAGTTACAGGATTTAATCATATATATTAACTGGCATGCAGTATATAACAAATACTCTGATGTAGTAATGGAACCCCAAGTTGTATGCTCTATGATGAACTTTTCATTTTAATCCTTTCACTAGATTAGTGGCATAGATATAGATAGATAGATAGATAGATAGGTAGTTACATATATAGATAAATATAAATTTTCACAATTTGATATAATACTGAAAATTGAAGTGTGTGAATTATGAATATGAGGGAAATTGCCTTCTTGTCTCCATACTGGGACAACCTGCTGGTCACTCCACTACTTTCTGTTTCATCTATCTCGAGAGGATCTGGCTAGTCTGCTGGTGGCTGTCCTGCGATTTCTATTGGACAAACCCTTGGGTCAGCCTACATTTGGTTTCAGCCACTGAGCATGGTCTAAACTTATAGCGAGGGAATAATTTTATCTCCCTCTTTCTCTTGGCTTCCATTCATTTCTCTATTTAGTTTTTATTTTTTTCCCTGCTCTTGGTAGAAATTTTAAAATGTGTTTATTTTCATAAACCAGTATTAAAGATCTTAGAAGAACTCATAAATCTCCTTGCACAGATTTAAGTTGGAGTTAAATTCCTTCATTCTTTTTATTGAGTTTGTAAGTAAAAATCAGTGGTTGAGCATTGTTACCAAGGAGACCCTAGAGGAAGATTTGCTGAAGTTGAAAGAGGGTTTTTTAAAGGCAGTTGAACTGTACATTTATGTAGTTTTTAATTAAACAAAATAAGTAGGATTTATTTAGAACAATATAGATAAATATTTAAAGATAAATATAAACTTAAACTATCTTTATTTGGAAAGTGACTGAAAGTCTCTGTTGTCAAACTGTGGAGCTTGTGTTTAAAGAAAGGGTAAAGGGCCCTGGCTGGGTAGCTTAGTTGGTTGGAGCATCATCCTCATGCACCAGGGCTGCAGGTTGGATCCTAGGTGAGGGCACATATGGGAATCAACCAGAGAGTGCATGGATAAGGGGAACAATGGCTGATGTTTCTCTCTTCTGCTTCCCCCCCTTACTGTCTCTCTAAGATCACTAAATTTAAAAAAAAATTAAGCAAAGACTAAAAAATAATTCATAGACACAGATAACAGTATGGGATTACAAGAAGGGAAGGAGGGTGGGACAGGTAGGAAAGGGTAAAGGGGATAAATTGTGAGGGCATGAGACTTGACTTGGGTGGTGAACAAAGAACTCAATATATGGATGATGTCTTAGAGAATTGTGCACCTGAAACCTATGTATAATACTTTTATTAATTAACATTACTCCAATAGATTCAATTAAAAAAAAAAGGAGAGAACATAAAAAGGTACTTCACGGCCCTGGCTGGTTGGCTCAGTGGTAGAGCGTCGGCCTGGCGTATGGGAGTCCTGGGTTCGATTCCCGGCCAGGGCACACAGGAGAGGCACACATCTGCTTCTCCACCCCTTCCCCTCTCCTTCCTCTCTGTCTCTCTCTTCCCCTCCCGCAGCCAAGGCTCCATTGGAGCAAAGTTTGCCCGGGTGCTGAAGATGGCTCTGTGGCCTCTGCCTCAGGCGCTAGAATGGCTCTGATTGTGGCAGAGCGATGCCCCAGATGGGCAGAGCATCGTCCCCTGGCGGGCATGCCCGGTGGATCCTGGTCGGATGCATGTGGGAGTCTGACTGCCTCCCTGTTTCCAACTTAAGAAAAAAAAATTAAATTAAAAAAAAAAGGCAGTTCACCATCTCACCAACTCTATCTCTGCCTTACATTTTCACTCTTTAATCCATCCCATTGTGCTTCTGGACCAAATCGAATTAGTGGTGTTTAAGACTTTGAAAATCCCACCCACACTGAGAAAGCTGGGGAGAGATAGAAGAGCAAGAAAATTATTTTCTCTCAGAATGAACATTTATCCAGTTCTTCCACTCAGCATATTATTGTTGAATGTCTACTATGTGTAATCACTGTGCTCTCTGCCAAAGAGAGAGATGGAAACACTTGCTTATGTGGTCTGAGGGGAGACACACACAGACAATTCTAACATGTTAAGGCAATTGCAGTAACAGAAAGACAAAACGCACTGGAAATATATAAAAAAGAGCTTCTAGTATTTTGTCTATTTGTTTATCCTGAATTTTACTAAAATGATAACTCTACATTGTCTTTTTATTTCTGTTTTGTAGTTCAATATTTATAACAATAACATAAACTGAATTTTGTTTTCTTACAAATAACTTAGTTCATATAATCACTTAATTTCTTTCCAAACTGCATCTCTTTTATGAAAATATTTAAATGTGAAAACAAACTTGTGATTCTTAAATCACAATTATCTTTTTTATTTATTTCATTTTTATTTTTATTTTTGAGAGAAAGAGACAAGAAGGGCAGGAAGAGAGAGAGAGGGTGAGGAGCAAAAACTCATAGTTGATTTCACCTTAGTTCTACATGGAGCTTCTCGTACATGGTTTGACCAGGGCCATGACAGAGTCCCCTTGCTCAAGCCTGCAACCTTGGGCTTGATTACATGCCAGTGATCTCTGGGCTCAAGCTGGCGAGCATGGGGATTATGTGAATGCCCCCTCCCCGCTCAGGCCAGCAACCCCGTGCTTATGAGCCTGTGCTCAGAGGCAGCAACATTGGGGTTTTGAACCAGACACCTCAGTATTCTGGGTCCACGCTTTATCCACTGTACCACCACTGGTCAGACTTCATTATTTTTAATTATTCCACAATCTGACCATAGCTTTCTTATATGTGAGGCTAAGAAAACCTGAAATAATCAGACACAATACATTTGTTTAAATCTCTGTTTTACTCCCATTAGTAAAATCCTCTATAGATCAGAGTAGTCACAATTACTTGGACAAATAACTGAACTTCAAGTTCAACATATACATTTCTCCTTTGCACCTGATATATTTAGGAGTGGATGTTCTTAGACTTATGATTGATGTCATGCTGTCTTCTCACCTCCAAATATCTACAAACAGTCTGCCCCTCTAGTCCTACTTTCTTTTGTTTTCACTTTTAATTCCATCATGCCTGTGGTTATGATTTCTTTTGTTGCAATATGATACTTTGAGGTAGTTTAAGCAAAACAGAGAAGTGTAATAATAAGGATACAATGTATTCCTTGTCTGGTTAATTTATTCATCTCTCACTTGGCGGCAATAACCATCTAACTAGCAGAGTAAATAAACCGCAGCACCCTTCAATATGTTCTCCACATGGCAGCTGTAAGAATCACTTCTTTTCTTTCCTTCTAATTTTAACTTGTGTTAAATATTTATTTCATTTTCAAATTGTAAAATATTTCACCCAAAATAAATAATGTAACAGATATCCAAAATAAACATCAACACTTCAATTACTTTATATCAAGTTTTAAAGAAATAAAATAGTTCAGCTATATAACTCATGCCTCCCAACATGCATTCCTCTTTTGCCTTCCCTGAAACTGATGTGTATTATTTATTTTCACGATGTATAAACTAAATTAGCTGTGTCTCTGTATATGAACAATATGCATACTGAATATATATTGAAACTTTTTTATTCAGAGTTACGTTTTTTGAAATTTATTCCTGCTGATACATTGTAGCTCCAGTTACTTCATTAGAACTACTTTGTATTTACTTCTCAACCATTTAATAGAGTTTTAGGTTGTTTCCAGTTCTTTGCTATAGCAAAACAAATAAACCCCTACCTGCAAAGAAAACCCTTGTGCTTTCTCAATGTTTGCACATCTGGTAGAATTTCTTCAGAGTAGTCGAGGCTTTGATCTTAAAAGACCAATACTATAGGGTAAATTCCCTATCCAAATTATTTGACATTGTCAAAAAATTTCTCAACTGAGTGAATTCACATTTGCCGTACTAATGTTCAAAGTTCCCATTTATCCACATTATCATGAACAATTGAAATTATCAGGCATTTCTTTTATTGCATATGAAATATTATCTCATTTTTCTCTAGTTTACACCACCATGATTACTGGTGAGATTAAAGGTATTTTCGTGGTTTTAGGAAATTTGGTGTTCACCTTATGGTAATTCTTTATAACCTTTCTTCCTTTTTGTGTATGTGTGTATATCTATGCATGAATTCTTCACTTTGTTTCATTCAGTTTTTTCTCCTAAGTCAGTATTGATACAAAATTGTTCTGATTAAGAAAGATTTAGATTGTTTTTAAGTGTTAATATAACCGTATCATATTTCATTTAATTACTTGTTTGCTATATCTGATTTCTATCACTTTAAATTCAGTATTTCTGTCTCTTTGAATAAATTGTTTTAATCTATTTATACTTATTATTACTAATATATTTGAAGTTATTTTTTTTCTATCTTGTGCAGTTTCTTTATATAAACTATTTTATTTTAGTTTTCTTAAAATTTACCAGTTTTTGATTTGCCAAATATTTAATTCATTCTTTAATCATTATGTACTTTGGAAGTTAGAATTTTGTCTATTAGTTCTGTAGTCCCTGAATATTTCTATATGTATACAGTTAATCAGTATCAGGTAGCTACTGGTTTCTTACACACACAACAAAAATGCTTTAAACTCTTTAACTCTGATTGTTCTCTAATCAGACGTTTTTTTTCCTACTATTTTAGTTTTACATTTTCCAAAGCCATCTTTCAAATTAGTCATTAGTATATAATTGTCTTCTAATCAGTGTATATTTTGATTTAATTATTTAATAATTTCTTTGTCCACCTATGATTCTTGTATTCCAGTTCTTTCTTCTAGATTTTTACATTTTTCTGAATTTTCATTTATCAGTACTTTTAAGACTGAGCTGTAAGAAGCATGGCAAATATTATTGTCTGGCAATGTCTATTTCACTCTCACAGGAGAGGTGAACTATAATATTACAATTGCAATTACTTTTTTTCAGTATGAAACACGTTTTTAAATTTTCTTCAGGCTTCTATTGCTTGTGTGAAAATCTCCTGTCAGCCTAATTTTTGTTACTACATAAATACTTAGTGTTCCCTTTTTATTGCTGTGAAACTTTTATCACTACTTTCAGTGTTTTGTATTTTCACTATGGTATGTCTGGGTTTGTTTTTATTTTCCTTTTTGAAACTCTGTTACTTCTTTAATAAGATGATGCTTCAACTTTGAAAAAAATACTAATTCATGATTTCTTTGATTATTGCTTCTCTCTCTTATAGAACTCTTTTTTAAAAACCTGGTACTTTATCACAACATAATAGGTCCTCTCACAGCCTAGCTGCTATCTAGTTCTTTAACATCATCTCGTCTCTCCGTGGCCTTCAGCCAACAGTCTTTTTTCAAAGAACCTTTAACAGACTCTTTCCTGAGTGGGCTACTGTGAATCTCTTCTACCAGTTCACTGCAACACAGCCCTCAGGAATGCTTCTCCAACTTTTCTGAGGGTGTTTTTTTATTTTATGATCCTCTTGTAATGTCTTGTATTTTTTATTCAGAGCACTAGGGCCAACTGTACTTTTACAGTTATTTGATTGAGTATCTAATTAATGTATGTCAGGCTCTTTGACAAGATTTCTTGCTCCATAAGGCTAGTAGTTTAATTTTATTTTTTATTCCATTGGCATTTTGTAGGCACTCAGGAAATACTGTAACAATGTTGAGACTAAAGCCATCTAGGAACGATCAAACCATCAGGGACACATGCAGTACTTATTCAGCTCTGAACATCATTTTTAGCTGTCTCACAGTAGATCAGCTCTCTCTCCTTTGTTACAGACATTTAATATGATAAAAGGCTTAGGGAAGTTAACTTCTCTAAATGAAATAGTACGCAGCAACCATGAGCCAAGACTGTTCCTCTAGCTCTCACATTGTTTTTTTTTTTCTTTTATCTATCTATCTATCTATTTATTTATTTATTTATTTATTTATTTATTTTATTTCTCTGAAGCTGGAAATGGGGAAAGACAGTCAGACAGACTTCCGCATGCGCCTGACCAGGATCCACCCGGCACGCCCACCAGGGGGCGACGCTCTGCCCACCAGGGGGCGATGCTCTGCCCCTCCGGGGCGTCGCTCTGTCGCAACCAGAGCCACTCCAGCACCTGGGGCAGAGGCCAAGGAGCCATCCCCAGCACCCGGGCCATCTTTGCTCCAATGGAGCCTCGGCTGCAGGAGGGGAAGAGATAGACAGAGGAAGGAGAGGGGGAGGGGTGGAGAAGCAGATGGGCACTTCTTCTGTGTGCCCTGGCCGTGAATCAAACCCGGGACTTCTGCACGCCAGGCTGACGTTCTACCACTGAGCCAACTGGCCAGGGTCTAGCTCTCACATTCTTTAAGTGTCCTCCCACTTTAATTTCTATGCAATCTAGCGTAGAGCTGGAGAAGTGTCACCAACTTTGTGAATCAATTTTGGCTAAATCTTTTTTTCCCCTTTCTTATTCTAGAATAACTGAGCAATTGTGACCTTTTTGAGGTGACAATACCTTCAAAAATGAAATAAGAAAGAGTATGTTTTGCCTGAATTACAGAAATAACCCTCAGTGCATTTACTTAACAAATATTTGTTGAACTCCTATTGAATGCCACTTGTTACGTTAGACCTCCAGGATACAACAGTAAAAATAGACAAGGTCCCTGATCTCATTGAGATTAGGGTCTAGAGAGGAAACATTACTTCAGTGCTCATACTAATACTAAATCCACAAATCAAAAAAGTGTGTGTGTGCTTAGAATGAAAAAAAATATGGCTCCTTGTGAATATTTAATAAATTAACTTGTCCTATAAGGGATATTTCAGGAGAAGGGTGAAGGTTTGCTTCATGAGTGACTACTAAGCTAAGATTTTAAAGATGAGTAGGAGTTAATAAAACAAAGAGGACAGGTCACAGCATTTCAAGAAAAAAAGTATTAGTATGTGTAAACATCCTGTGGCAGGAAGCAGACTGGTAATTATCTAAAAGAAGACCAGAGGGTTTTGAGAATAGAAAAGAAAAGGAAAACTTATCAGAGTTGAGGATATAGGTTCATTTAGTGAAAGACAATGATGTACTAGCTTATATGGTCTCTAAGGGTCCAATTGTTTTATTTTTAAAGATTTTGAGAACCAGCTATTAAATAACTTTTATTGAAAACCAAAGTCTGTATACAAACTTATGTTAAATAAATTATGTTATAAATAAAGGTTTTCTAATTATTCTTAGTTATTTATATTTATTTTTATTTTTATTTGTGATCCTGAGTTTATTTATATCTATTCTCTTGGTATGGTGGAAACCCTTTATAATGACATGCTACTAAACATTTCTTTCTAACCTCACATTCAGAGATGTTGCATTTACTCACTTAAAATTGACTGTGGTGGAAGCTTACGCTGTGATAACTGACAAAATTCTCAAATCAGGATCCTCCTGCATCCCCAAGAAGCAGCT
This sequence comes from Saccopteryx bilineata, assembly GCF_036850765.1. Classification (NCBI taxonomy): domain Eukaryota; kingdom Metazoa; phylum Chordata; class Mammalia; order Chiroptera; family Emballonuridae; genus Saccopteryx; species Saccopteryx bilineata. The sequence goes on from NC_089493.1 coordinate 252,793,381, forward strand.
GTTAACACCTACCAGCACAACATGACTAAGACCATCCAGGACCTTGGAGATTATGTTAAGAATGATTCTTTATCACCATAGAAATTAACAGGCATTGAAAGGTCGAAGCAGGGAGTTGACAAGGGAGCATTTCTATTTTTAAGGAGATCACTGAGACTACTACAGAAATGGAAGGGGAAGCAGGGTGATTCTGGGTGGCCCATATGGTAAATAATAGTGGCTCAGACTAGGATCAAAGAAATGAAAATACAAGTGAATGGATTTAAAATATGTCTAAGAGTTAAAGTAGAAGGCCAAGTTCTGGCGGTATTAGCAGGAACCAGTCATAAGGAAAAAGTAAAATCTCTCTATCTTCCCTAATTTGTAGCTGGTCATGATGTTTTCACTTTATACCCAATCCTGCCACCATGTATCAAGGAGCCAGTGTCACAGTTGAACAGACTTAAGCCTGAATGAGTGAGTAGGGTGGGAAATGATAGTTGGAAAGCATATGAATTGAAGGAACTATCTCTGCACAAAAATAATTTTTCATGTAATTCATAACTTTTCCATATGCATAACAGTGCACTATGGCAGCCATGAGCATGGCCTCCGAGATCCCTGACTGTGAGGAGAGTAGATGACTGAGGGCCCAGTGGCCGTCCTCTGAAATCCAGCGTTTGAGTCGAGTCATCCTCCCACCAGCTGCCCCCGGGTAGTGACAGAACAGGACAGAGACAAGCCTGTTCTGTTCTAGGCAAGCCTGTTAGAGGAGATGCCAGATTCCTTTGATGGGCAGCTTTAACTCCATGACTTTCCAGTGCCCTTGGAAAATCTTTCCTTAAAACTGCCTTGTCTGCATGCTTTTACCCAATTTTCCTGTCTTCAGAATGATCTCTCCTTCACTTGGGGTACGATCCTACATCTCGGTCTACGGCTCTGCCGACCTTACTCGATTTTCCACCTCTGCCTGCGTCTGGTGCAGGTTCTGGGTCCTGGTTGTGACTTGGGTCCCTACCCAAGTAACGGCAGGCATCTGTGGGGTAGCCTCCTGGGTCCAAGAGAATTTTCAGCCCCCTTTTTCAAAGTCAGTCAGCTTCTGTTTCTTGTCCCAGAGGCAGGAGATATTTGTCTGTGTGTTAGAGGTTCAAGGGCTTTTGCCATTCTCCTAGTTCTTAAAGGTTCTGTTTTGTAAAAGGGGAGGTTCTGAGAAATGGGTGGAGTTTCTACCTGAAACCCAAGAGGGACTCTTCCCAGTTTCTTCTCCGCCCTCAGTCTCCCAAGTGAGAGGCACATGGAAAAGAGACAGGTAAGGACAGATGCCTTGTCTGGGCTGCTAGGAATTCCCAACTGGCGTGACAGCAGATCTTCTGTATTTTATCAGTCATTAAGTGTTGTTAGCTGGTTCTTTTTGTTTTTTTGTTTGTTTGTTTTATTTGCTCATTTTGGTGGAGACTGTCTCCTGTCCTGTGATTTGCCAAAGGTGAAATAATTAATATGTCCTATCTATCCTATGAGGGCTTGAAATTTTTTGCTGTTTTGTTGATTTGGTAATTTTGTGATCTTAGTTCTCCAATGGTCCAGAAAAGTTATGATTTGGAAAATTGGTGTTTTCTCATTTTTAGCATGAGATTAATTTTCTTCTGTAGCTTTCTACATGCTAAGTAAATGTCATCTCAATAAATTTAATAATTTTTAATCAGTTATGTTTCTGCATAAAGATTTCATCTTTGGTGAGTATAGCAGAGTGAGGAGTAAATTGTATTCATAAAAAGTGTATTATATTCTAGGCGTGTGAAATCATTATGTTATCAAGCAGTTTGCACTCTTCTGGTAGCTATTCTGTCAACTCACTGAGTGAAAACATTATGCAGTGTTGGAAAACAAAACTCAATGTTAGTCGGAGCTCCCATAGCAGGTCATAGCTAGACGAGAAGAGATTGTTTCTAGTATATTTTGCTTCGGGTCAATTTTCAACACAAGTGCCTTGTCCTTTCTACCAGGTGGTTGATCAGATTGATACCCTGACCTCTGACCTACAACTGGAAGATGAGATGACAGACAGCTCCAAAACGGACACCCTGAATAGTAGCTCGAGCGGCACCACAGCCTCCAGCATAGAGAAGATCAAAGTGCAGGCCAACGCACCACTCATCAAACCCCCAGCGCACCCCTCTGCTATCCTCACGGTCCTGAGAAAGCCAAACCCTCCACCGCCTCCTCCGCGGTTGACACCTGTAAAGTGTGAAGACCCCCAGAAGGTGGTACCAGCCGTCAATCCCGTCAAGACCAATGGCACCCTTCTACGGAACGGAGGCTTACCAGGAGCACCAAACAAAATTCCCAATGGAGACATTTGCTACAGACCCAGTAGCAACTTGGACAAGGTCCCCATGCAGCCTCTGATGCATAGACCTGAAAAAGACAGGTGTCCCCAAGCAGGTCCTCGAGAACGGGTTCGGTTTAATGAAAAAGTGCAGTACCATGGCTGTTGTCCTGACTGTGACACCCGGCCTAACACAAAAAACCGGGAAGCACATTTACACAGCGAACCTGTCCAGCCCCCAGGAAGGCTTGCTCACCAAGGCCCTCCCCGCCCTCCTCCACCACATCTCCCTGCATTTCCACTTGAAAATGGGGGACTGGGAATGAGCCCCAGTTCCAGCTTTCCCCCTCTCAGATCTGCGACTGTGCCTCCTGCCACCGCACCAAAACCACAGAAGACCATCTTGAGGAAATCAACCACTACAACAGTGTGATGTATGCCATTTAAAAACACTTTTTGTTTTATCTTAATTTTTATATTATAAACATAAAGTTATAAGTAATGAGCAGTTTCTACTCAAGCAATAAAAAGCCCAAATATATTAATCCCGCACTCAGCAAAGTGGCATAAAAATCACCTGGTAAGTATGCAGTACATTATTTATATCCTTGGTGTACACTATTTTAAAAGTTGCATCATCAAAATCCACAGAACATTGAAAGAGCTGAATATATTGTTTTTTTGTAGTTGACCTGTGACTGACCTGCAGTTATAAATCATTTGATTTATTATGAGAGATGGTATTAGGTTCATTTTATTCATGCCTAACTCTTCTGTGTATTATAACATATCAGACTTTGACATAATGCTTCTTAATAAGAAATTTTAACACTGAAGTACCATTTTATTATTTTTTTTTCTAAAGATATTTGTCACTAGTTTTGCATTATTGAGGACAATACCAAAAAGTTTATTTTCTATACTATAAAATTATGATTATGTTCAGCTATATAGATAATAAAAGATCTGGGGGTGTGGAAACATCGTGTATCAATAAACACTAGAGAGTGGCAAAGCCAAATGTTCCTCCTAATAAAAACGAAGCAGTGCAGCTTTTAATCCCATGTGAATGTTCATCATAGTGGATGGAAACACACACAGAGTTTGGAGAAGATGACAGTGAATGTATGTCAGGATCAGGTTCTAAGTAGAACTTGACGTATTTTCATATTATATTGATACTATATTTTGGTACCTCACGGACACTGCCAACTGCTTCGACCCTTCTTGAACTCAGTGTTCCTCTAGGACACCATAACCCAGCACACTGAAGTGGTGGGATGATTTGCCTTCTGCATCAGCAACCTCTCTGCCTCCTCAAGGAACCCCATTTTTAGGAGAAACATAGCAGAAAGTAAAAATGCTTCTAGAACAGGATGCTTGCAGCATTATCCTTAAGCTAGTACCCATAAGAACTGAAATATACCAGGGGTCCTTGTTATTCTATAGAAGGAAGAGAAGAAATCCTTTCCCCTTCACAGCCAATAAAGTTCTTTTCTTCATTCTTATTTGCCAACTTAGGTCATTTACTCACTCATGGACCAAGTTTACTTCCCAACTACTATGAGTTAGACTGATCAGATATTTTGCCCTGGAACTAGAAATGAGTTTATCTCCCCTAAAATCATGCTAACATTTGCATGCCTCAACAATATGTGTCCATTTAGTGGCATGAGTATCAGGAGTCATTATTGGTAAAAATGAAGGCAGTCCCTGGGTTATGAATGAGATAGGTTCTACAGATTTGTTCTTAAATTGAATTTGTATGTAAGTTGGAAGAGATACATTTACCTATTTAAATGCAACATAGACAGATGTTTGTCTTAACATAGTACTTATCTTTATCTTTCTATGCATAAAATGCTTAAACATTTTCAAATGCAACCTTACACAACCTTGGATGATGCAGAACGTGATGGACTTGTTGGAAAGGATGAGACTGGTGTTAGAGAGTCAGGGTTTGATTCTGTACTGGAGTCAGTTTCTTGAAGTAGGCATCAAGGGAGGTTTGTACAGAGGGTTTTTTTTTTTGTTTTTTGTTTTTTGTTTTTTAATTATAAATGACCCTGTAGCATCTGAGGCCTGCAGTAACTATATTGTAACTATATGGTATACTTTGGTGAACCTCTCTGTATCAGGATCTTGTTCCTCTAACTTTGCCATTCCTGCTTAAATGAGATGCAAAGCATCCACTAACTCTTTTGTAGAAAACTTTTTTGGTTCTGGAGTTTCTAGGTCCCTGTTTTCTTCCCTAAATATTATCTATCACCTGCCACTCTAGTTCCATTCAGTCTTCACTGGTTAGTTCTTTGCCATGGGAGTCAGTAACTCTATGATATCATTTTCACTGATATCCAACTGCAGTTGATTACCCATAGCTCTTATGGGGCTCTGTTCATAAGTACAAGTTGTATGTTTGTAAGTCGGGGACTTATTGGATGTATATTGTACAACTTAATGAAGAGTATACTATAATTCTTTTACTGTTTGACCTTTGATATCTAAACTTTAATTTTTGTTCCTATAGGGAGATAGTCTTCAGTCATATTTCTTTGTTGCTTTCTTCAAGCTATACCATGGTCATTTGAAATACTATTTTTAAGTAACTTGTTTTTAAAAGATAATAGTGTATTTTAGACAGAACAACAGATATATGTTATAGGCTTTATTTCTTTATTTTTATTTAGAAATTAAATTCAATGGGGTGACATTGATCAATGAGAGTACATAGGTTTCAGTTGAACATCTCTATAGTATTTGAACTGTTGATTGTATTATGCCCATCAAATCATTTTCCATCACCTTATATTTGTGCCTCTTTATTCCGCTCCCTGTGGTAACCACTTCAATTTTATCGATGTCTATGAGTCTCAGTTTTATATCCCACCTATGTGTGAAATCATATAGTTCTCAGGTTTTTCTGATTTACTTTTGCTTAGTATAATGTTTTCAAGGTCTATCCATGTTTTTTTAAATGGCAGTATGTCATCATTTCTTCCAAGGAACAATCAAATGAGTGAAAGCAAAGAGTATGTTGTGTTAAAAATTTACTCAGAATGACTTTTGTTATGTGTTTGATGGACATGAAAGTAGTGTAAGCAGAATAAATCTAATTTTTCAAAAAGTTACAAAACATAAGACCAATAACTTAAAAAGGTCATAATCAAAATGTATTAGTTGTGTGATCAGTATGTTTAATAAATGTAAGTCAGGTAAACAAATAATTGACTTATTGAATACTAAATAATATATTTTCAAATTTTTAATGCATCCATTCAGCTTGATGTAAATAAACCAAGGGTTTCATTATTTTTCTAGACTTAAGTACTGTAACTACTTCCTTTCAAATGTTCATCCAGTGTTAGACGTTTGGATATAATAAACAGTCTTAGAACACATGCAGCTTCATGCCTTCAGCTCCATCTTTCTTCCACAGCCTGTTACTGTGACCCACTAATTGTCTTATAATTTCAGACATTGACCCCTTGTTGATATCTGGGAATCAATCTAGATCTCTAAGTAGAGCTTCTTAGCAACCACAAATCATTCATAGAATAGGTAACTCATATATTATAAATTAAGTGGAAGAAGTTGAATAATTCAAGCAAGTTGAATATGGATGTTCAGCCAGATGCCTAAGCATAACCTCTGAGGTTTATGTCCATCTCTCTGCCTCACAGTGGAGACAGAGCTCCTCCCTGAAAGGCCATCTTCTTTTTTTTTTTTTTTCTTCATTTTTCTGAAGCTGGAAACAGGGAGAGACAGTCAGACAGACTCCCGCATGCGCCCGACCGGGATCCACCCGGCACGCCCACCAGGGGCGACGCTCTGCCCACCAGGGGGTGATGCTCTGCCCATCCTGGGCGTCGCCATGTTGCGACCAGAGCCACTCTAGCGCCTGAGGCAGAGGCCACAGAGCCATCCCCAGCGCTCGGGCCATCTTTGCTCCAATGGAGCCTTGGCTGTGGGAGGGGAAGAGAGAGACAGAGAGGAAAGCACGACGGAGGGGTGGAGAAGCAAATGGGCGCTTCTCCTGTGTGCCCTGGCCGGGAATCGAACCTGGGTCCTCCGCACGCTAGGCCGATGCTCTACCTCTGAGCCAACCGGCCAGGGGGAAAGGCCATCTTCTTAAGTGTGATTAGTGACATATGCCCACACTACCATGCCTGTTTTCATTTAACACATTTATAAGTAACTATTGGCCTAGAAAGCTGAGTTAAATCTCAACCTTAAAAAAAGGTTTTAGTTATTGACCTTCTTTTCTTATTATAGTTAACTACATCATCAAGATTATATGTTCAATTACAGCAGTGCTGGGACTTTCTTTTGAGTTTATTTGTTCCATATGTTATTTTCTCCCCATTAATGTATGAATATACTGAGCCAATAGTTTTATTTTCCCCCAACTGATGATTTGGTAACCTTGACTGAAACTTAGTTATGTCTTGAAAATATATATAAATTTGTAAAACATGGAACACAATTAACACAAAGCATTATAATATTTTTCTGGAATCTTGTGATTAAAGTATTCTAAGTGGCAGTGAAGTTCCCATAATCAGCCAAAATTGCTTTCAAAATTTAAATTCTGAACCGCAAGCTCTGCACAACATCCATTAAATTATCATAACACATGGTATAGATTTCCTGTTCCTGAAGATGCCCAAGTAGAAATGCTTTCCTCGAATCAGTAAGGGAAGGGTTTTTTTTTTTTTCTTTCGCAATTTGCATTTGAACACTCTCAACCACATAGAGAGTAGTGTTCACAGAGCTAGCTGCCATACTCCTTTGAAAGTGATGTGTTTACAAAATAGGGAACAGTAATTCTGCTTATGACAGCATCCATTCTTAATGAAGGTAAAACATACATGTTTTTATATGTAGTATTCATTAATTAAACTGAAATAGGAAAGGTTTTGCCTTGATAATTTAAACAAAGATTGTCCCACCTTTCTGATGGGAGGTTGTTGTATGCATACTGATAAAAGGTAAAGAGAAAATAAAAATTGACCAATGTTCCCTTTCATCTCCTAATAGTTATAGTAGCTATAAAAGAAAATAAACTGATATTCTTTAGGTCATGCTTAAAGTAAATATAAAATATCTGCTAAAAAATACAGGGACTACATAAGGAGAAATTTTCCAGCTCTTCCAATTTGATATTACTACATTCATACCTCCCCTTATTAGTATAATAATATTCTATAAAAAAAATCTGCGACTAACTGAAGTGGTTTCATTAGTGTAAAAAAACTTGTATTTGAATTATGCCTGCATCTAATTATTTAATGAACAAGGGAATAAAGGAATAAGGCACTGTATTGTAAGGATTTTTTGGACAGATCAGTAGTTGAATTGCTTTTAGCATAACCAAAAGCAGCAGCTATACACAGTCTCTCGAAGTATGCAAGATCCTTTTATCTACAAGTTTTAGTTATGGCTTCTTTTGGATCCTCCATGAAGAAAAGCCAGAGGAGTTAGACGTGTAATTGCACTGGGAATGGGGTAATGAACTGATGAGTCATTGCCTTGACTGAATTTTTTATCCATGGAATATATGCAAAAATGCAATGTCAAGTCTTGTAATTGTCCAATTCAGTTTTTTTTCTCCTAACTCTTTGTTAGTAGCACATCTAGCCATAATGTGCCCTCAAATTTGTAGCAAGAGATTGCATTTTGTACCCACTGATGATTTCTAAGTGAGGGAATAATTTATGAGTAATAAAAATTCATATCACTTAACTAGATAAAGTGCACAGACTCTGACGATTAATAGTATCAGAGAATCACATGATGTTTTTCTGGGTCAGTTTGAGACTGTATTTAAGTTTTTAGAGTAAAAAATTTTGGAGTTTTTGAATCATGCTAGTTGCCTGAAATAATGACAAATGTGATGCACACAGCAGTGTTAAACATAAAACCGCAGTGGGCTGTGTCTTAGTGGGACCACAGTTATGTAGGGTGTCATTTCATTGGAAGCTCTTGGATTTATCATTCTGCTATTTTGAGAAAAAAACTAAAGTATAACAAACATAAAGAAGATTTTCAAATAAATCTCACTTTAGAATGTACTTAAATCACCTGACCGGGTGGTGGCGCAGTGGATAAAGCATCGGACTGGGATGCGGAGGAACCAGGTTCGAGACCCCGAGGTCACCAGCTTGGTTGAGCTCATCTGGTTTGAGCAAAGCTCACCAGCTTGGACCCAAGGTCGCTTGCTTGAGCAAGGGGTTACTCGGTTCTCTGTAGCCCCACGGTCAAGGCATTTATGAGAAAGCAATCAATGAACAACTAAGGTGTTGCAACAAAAAACTAATGATTGATGCTTCTCATCTCTCTTCGTTCCTATCTGTCTATCCCTATCTATCCCTCTCTGACTCTCTCTCTGTCACTGTAAAAAAAAAAAAAAGTACTTAAATCAACAAAGGGAATAGAATTGTGTGAAGGCCAAGGGAAAATAAGGAGGAAATATTGCTTGTAAAACCTCTGGAGTGATCAAAGATAGGTTAGCTAATATTAACTGGCTTATAAACAACATGCATTAGAGTTTCTCTAAGTCTCATATGAATGTGTAAAATATAATAATTATCCTTATTTATGAGTGAAGAAATCTAGGATCTCAGTTTCAGTATTTACTAAAATCAACCTTTTAGGAGTGACATGGTTGATGTTTTAGTGACTGCCTGACTACCCATATTTTCCCCACAGCATCAACATTTAATTGTTCTTCATAATCCTGAACTTTGCAAATGTTTTCTTTATTTTTATGAGTTATTTTGATGCTTAAATGGGGCTACCTAATGTTGTTTTGACATTCTAATTATGTTTGATTTTGCAGAGTATGAAAGTGATCTCAGGCAATTTAGCTACTGTCTAAAATGAATGAGCTGCTGAATAATACAAGTCTCATATTTCTCATGTATTATACCAGCAGCTAGCTTTACCTTTCATTTTTTTTCCTTTTAAGTTCAAAGGCTATTGACTGTTACGGTATTTTTTTTCTTAACGTTCTGATTTCATAGTATTAATACTACTACAACTGACCCTGAATGTGTTACTGCCATAACTGGTATTTTATTTTTTAATTTCATCTATTTAACATTGACCCCCTGGAGCTAAAAAAAATATGAAAGAAAATAAAGACAATAGAATCATTCACTCTGTGGAACCACTAAAAAAACCAGTGTATTAGAGCTGCCTCAAATAAAGTATTTCTATCCTTTTGTTATTCTGTAGATATGACTTTTCATGATTTTATAATGTACTTATCAATTCTCCTAATTATAAAAAGAACTTTGAGTGAGTTATGGTTGATGTTGACAAGACATAATATTTAATTGACCCTTTAAATAAGGACTTATTTATGCCAAACATTCTTCTATGTGTTTGTATTACTTTTTTCTCATAATGTTATTTTTTCCTCATAAGAACCCAGTGTCTTAGACACTATTATTATTTACATTTTACAAATGAAGAAACATTGATACTGGAAACCTGTTGCCCAAGGTTGTAGAGACAGGAGGTGGTCAAGCCAGAACGTCAGAGTAGGCAGGAAGCCTCCACAGCCCAAGGTCTTCACCACCTTTCAGAAATGACTAAAACTCAGCCCCTCGCTTGTATATGGGTCAGCTTAAAGCTGAAAGTCATTTCATTGAAACTTGCCTGCAAGAAGTTCTTGAAAATATAAAAAAAAGAGAGAAATACGTGTATTTCTCTTTAAGGTACGATAGACTAGTCCGTGCTGAGGTAGCAGACAACCCCAGTATTTCAGAGACTGCTGAGCTAAGCTGTGCTCCTTCAAAGTTTATCCTGAGTCCCAAAGACTCAGGATCCAGGTGGGAGCCTTTTAGGGGATCATTCAGGAATATAGGCTGTATTGATTATCTGGAACCATTACCTAGTTAAGCATCCTTTTCCAGGACCACCAGAACATAAGAAGGGATAACTTGAGACTCTTACCTGTGTTTTACCTCAAAACTTTAACCAGACTCATCAAGAAAAAGGAGAGAGTACCCAAATAAATAAAATCAGAAATTAAAAGAAATAACAACTGACACCAAAAAAATGCAAAGGGTTATTAAAAAATACTACAAGCAACTATACTCCAACAAATTGGACAATCTGGACAAAATGGATAAATTTATAGAAATATACAATCTTTCACCTGACTGGTGGTGGCGCAGTAGATAGAGCGTCAGACTGGGATGCGGAAGACCCAGGTTCGAGACCTTGAGGTCGCCAGCTTGAGTGAGGGCTCATCTGGTTTGAACAAAAAGCTCACCAACTTGAGCCCAAGGTCGCTGGCTTGAGCAAGGGGTTACTCGGTCTGCTGAAGGCCCGCAGTCAAGGCACGTATGAGAAGGTAATCAATGAACAATTAAGGTGTTGCAATGTGCAACAAAAAACTAATGATTGATGCTTCTCATCTCTTCGTTCCTGTCTGTCTGTCCCTGTCTATCCCTCTCTCTGACTCTCCTCTGTCTCTGTAAAAAAAAAAAAGAAAGAAATATACAATCTTTCAAAATTGAATCAGGAAGAATTAGAAAATCTGAATAGATAGATTACAACTAGTGAAATTGAAGAAGAAATAATAAAAAAATAAAATAAAAAAAAACAACAAACATCCTGGAATGGTTGGCTTCATCACTGAATTTTACCAAACATTCAAGAGGAGGAAGACTCCGACTCTCATTTTATGAAACCAGCATTATTCTAATTCCAAAACCAGACAAAGACACTACAAAGAAAGAGAATTATAGGCCAGTATCCCTAATGAACAGGGTTCCCAAAATCCTCAACAAAATAGTAACAAACCAGATCCAACAATACATTAAAAAGACATACATTATGATCAAGTGAGATTTATTCTGGGGATACAAGTTTGGTACAATATCTACAAATTGATACATGTAATATACCACATAAATAAAATGAAACATAAAAATCCTTACCATATCATTAGATGCAGAAAAGTAATTTGATAAAATCCAGCACCTGTTATTGATAAAAAAAAAACAACTATCAGCAAAGTGGCAATAGAGGGAACATAACTCAATGTAATGTAATAACTCTTATGTGTAAAAGCCACATATTATATACACACATTATAAATGGGCAAAAACTAGACATGTATTCTAGGAACAAGACAAGAATGTCTTCTTTCACTGGTCTTATACATCACAATACTGGAAGTCGTAACCACAGCTATCACACAAGAAGAAGAAATAAAAGGCATCCAAGTTGGAAGAAAGAAATAAAACTTTCACTATTTGCAGATGACATGATAGTGTATATAGAGAGCCTTAAAGATTCCACCAAAAACTACTAGAACTGATAAATTAATTCAGTAAAGTAGCAGACTAAAAATAAATATTCAGAAATCAGTTGAATTTTTATATACCAATAATGAACTATCAGAAAGGGAAACCAGGAAAACAGTTCCATTCACAATTGCTTCAAAAAGAATAAAATACCTAGGAATACATTTAACCATGGATGTAAAAGCCCTTTTACTCAAAAAATTTTAAGACACTGAAGGAAGAAATTGAAGAAGGGACAAATAAGTGGAAATATAAACCATGTTCATGGATAAGAAGAATTAACATCATTAAAATGTCCATGCTACCCAAAGCAATCTATACATTCAGTGCAATTTTTATCAAGATACCAATGGGGTATTTCACAGAATTAGAACAAATATTTCAAATGTTTTTATGGGACCACAAAAGACCCCAAATAGCCACAGCAATCTTGAGAAAGAACAAAGTTGGAAGAATTATGCTACCTGATACCAAACTATTTACAAGGCCATAGTAACCAAATTAGCATGGTACTGAATAAAAGCAGACATACAGGTCAATGGAACAGAATAGAAAACCAACTAATACACCTACACCTGTCTAGTCAATTAATATTTGACAAAGGAAGCAAAAACATACAGTGGAATACAGTCTATCCAGTAAATGGTATTGGGAAAATTGGACAAATACATGCTGAAAAATGAAACTAGACCACCTTCTTAGACATAAACAAGAATAAACTCAAAATAATGAATTAAAGACAAATGTTAGAATTGCAACTATAAATATTATAGAAAAATACAGGTAGTAAAATCTTGGATATTTCTTGTAGAAATTTTTTTTTAATGTATTGCCTTGGGCAAGGGAAATAAATGGGACTATGTCAAACTAAAGAGTTTTTGCACAGCAAAGGAAACCATTAAAAAAATGAGAAGACAACCCACTGAATGGGAACATATTCACCAATGATACATCTAATAATGGATTCATGTTCAAAATTTATAAAACTCAACATCAAAAAAAAAAAAAAAACTTAAAAAGTGGGCCAAAGACCTGAAGAGACACTTCTTCAAAGAGGACATACAGATGGCAATAAACATATGAAATTAAAACCACAATGAGATGTTACCTCATACCTGACTGAATGACTATCATCAGTAAATCAACAAACAGTAATTGGTAAGGATGTGAAGACAGGGGAAGCCTTGTGCACTGTTTGTGGGAATGCAGATTGTTGTAGCCACTGTGGAAGGCAGTATAGAGGTACCTCAAAAATTAAAAATGGAATTGCCTTGTGAGCTAGCAATTCCACTTCTGGGAATATATCTGAAGAAACCTGAAACACTAATATTGAAAGAATGTATGCACTCCTATGTTCATTGCAGTGTTATTTACAGTAGCCAATATTTGGAAGCAGCCCAAGTGCCCGTCAGTATATGAATGGGTTAAAAAGCTGTGGTACATTTATTTACACAATGGAACACTACTAAGCCATAAAAAAGAAGGAAATCTTGCCTTTGTGACAGCATGGATGGACCTGGAGATTATTATGCTAAGTGAAATAAGCCAGAGAGAGACAAGTACCACATGATTTCACTTATATGTGGAAACTAATGAATGAAATGAATTAACAAGCAAAATAAAGACAGACTCATATAAAGCAGACTGACAGCTGCTGAGGGGTTGTGGATGGAGGGATTGAGCAAAAAAGAAAAACTTAATGGACATGGACAATAGTGTGGTGATTGTGTAGTGGAAGGAGGAGGAGCGTATAGGGGGATAAGTGATGGTAGATGCAGACTTGACTTGGCGCGTTGAACACAATATGGACAGTATAGTGTACGGATAATGGGTTGTAGAATTGTGCACCTGAAACCTGTATAATTTTGTTAACCAGTGACACCCCAATAAATTCAATAAAAAAGGAAAGAAAACATAATTTATTCAGTGAAATAAAATCTGAGAAAGCAATAACTATTATTTTTGCTTTAAGCAATGTCTGTGATATATTTGAGTACAGATTTCAGTAAGGTACCATCAGAAGGACAGAGAGCTGAAGTTCTTTGATCATAGTGATTTATGGCTTACATGTAAGTACATAAATATTGCTAATAATTTGGTAAAATGCTATCTGGAACTATTATTTTCTACCCATTCATATTCTTCAGGACAAAAAACAGAATATTTAAATTTATTTTACCCCCTTTTAAAAACTTCAGAATTGTATCAAGTAACGATTATATTTTGCTTGATATTTGAAATATAGTATTGACTTTTTTTCATAAATTTGTTTTTTCTGATTAGACTTAATATCAGTATTATAGAGAATTAATATTAAAAGCAGCTCCTCCATATGACTTCCCAATAAATAGTCTCATCATCAAAGCCCCAGTTTTCACCTGTATTTAACCTCTGTATCTCTCTTGTTCCTTTTACCCAAGTAATTTAAATTTTTTGCCAACTTTTTTTTGGAATGTCATTTCCAATGACACTCTCCTCTGAGAAGCTTTTATCTCTTCAGTTCTCATGTTACCTTTGCCACTTGCCTTGTCACTCAACCTCTTGCCTGAGATTCTACTACATTTACAGATACCCAACAGAGCAATTTTCCTTTCATCATTTCATCTCAATCCAGAAACTTCAAAGACTCAGGATAATCCTCTATTTAAAATTCTTTTTTTTTTTATTAAGTGAGAGCAAAGTAGGCAGAGACACACACTCCTGCATGTGCCCCAACTGGTGTCCACCTGTGAAGCCCCCTATGGAGCATACTTTGACCAACTTGGACATTGCTCTGTTGCTCGGCAACTGAGCTATTTTTAGCACATTAGGCAGAGGCCGTGGAGCCATCCTTACCCCAGGGCCAACTCATTTGGGCCAATTGAGCCACGGCTGTGGGAGTAGGGAGAGAGAAAAAGAGGGATAGAGGGAGAGGAAGTTGTGTAGAATCAGATGGTCACTTCTTCTGTGTGTCCTGATCAGGAATTGAATCTGGGACATGCACATGCTGGGCCAATGCTCTACCACTAAGCCAACAGGTCAGGCCCGACTATTTAATTTCTTAACTCTGGGCTTGGCTGTGCTAACCAAAAATCCTTCTCAGGCTTTTTTTAATTTTCTTTAGCAAGAGAGAGAGGGAGGGAAGGACAGATAGGAAGGGAGAGAGATGAGAAGCATCAGTTCTTCATTGCAGCACCTTAGTTGTTCATAGATTACTTTCTCATATGTGTCTTGTCCCAGGGGGTCCAGCCAACACAGTGACCCCTTGCTCAAGCCAGTGACCCCCGGGCTCTAGCTGGTGAGCCTTCATTCAAGCCGGCCACCTGGGGTTTCAAACCTCGGTCCTCAGCATCACAAGCCAACGTTCTATCCACTGCAGCATCACCTGTTCAGCCCCAGGCTTCTTTTATAGCCTTTTAGCCTAGGGAGCCCAATACTGATAAGACTGCTCCAGCCAAGTAGTATAAATTACAGACCACTTGACACGCCTTACTTTATTGCCAATGCTATACATTCCCTAGGACATGCGGCCCCAGCCTGAAATAATTTCTTCTTTCTGTTATGGCTTTGTAAATGTTGCTCTGAAGATTTCAACTTCATAAATATCCAAAACCTTTTCTAATTAATAAACTAGTAAAATTTTTAAGAAATACCACAGTGGTATAATGGGTACATCACAGGTAGAAATTCAAAAAACAAGCATAAAAATTTATATGAAAAAAGTACCCAACTAGTAATTAAAAAAACTATAAATTGAGGTGTATATCTTTTCTTAAATTAACAATATTATATAAAGGTAGTTTTTTATTATATCTACTCCAGCCAGCAAATCATAAAATGTTAGAGAAGATCCAGTACCTTCACTTAATAGGTTAGAAAACTGACCTCCAGTAGGATAGAAAAACCATGTAAATTCATTCGCAGAAGTGTATGTTTTCTCGCTTGACATAAACTTTACTCCTATTCACTTAAAACAAGCAGTTTCCATAGGAGACTGATTGCTAATATTGGTGTGTGAGAATCGGAATCTTGGCCAAGAAGAAATAAGCAAGAAAATTTGAACTAATAATGTAAAGTGCTTTCACAGATTCAGAAAGTGCTAGGCAAAAAGGAGGAAGAGAAGTGAAAAGAAAACAAATAAAATAAGCAACTAAAATCTTATATGTAAATATTGATGTGAGTACAATAGAATAAAATGAAGGTTATACACTTAAAATTACTGTGAAGACTTAATAGTACTTTCTACCACAGGTTAAGATTGTATAACATGCTACTCTTATTTTACATGTTTTTGTTATTTTTTAACTTTGAAGATATACCCTACTTTAACATTGTAGGGAAAATAAACCATTTTTTTTTCTTCCTGGGGATAAGGATATAGCTGAAAGAGGGATTTCTGGGAAACAGATGCCTGTAAATGTTCCCTTGAGGATGAGGCTTTTAGTTAGGCTTATATTTTTGTCTTTTATTGCATGCATTTAAGATCCCTGTCATTCTAATCTCTGTTCAAATCACTACTGTGATATAAATGAGTCAAGAATGAGTACTTCCTAGCCGACAAGTACCACATCACCAAATTCAAAGATAAAACAGGTAAACACAATTATTTTAAAATTTTTGATTTTTTAATTTATTCACTTCAGAGAGGAGAGACAGACCGAAAAAGAGAGAGAGAGAAGGGGGGAGGATTAGGAAGCATCTACTCTCATATGTGCCTTGACCAGGCAAGCCCAGGGTTTCGAACCGGTGACCTCAGCGTTCCAGGTTAAACCCAATTTTCAACTGGAATTGTAAAGATGGCATTCTTCTGCAACCACCCCACATCTGTCTCCGCTTACTGAAATACACAAAATTATATGAGTTTTCTTCCCACTGAGAAATTCTAATTATTTTTCTGTGGTATGTTTAGCATTTATATCATATTTATTTTCTAAGCCTAGTGAACTGAAGTCCTGTGTTGTTTTATTTTCTCTAAAGTACCAATCTTGTGAACTGAGAACATGACCTTCTATTGTGCTTGATAGAATAACTTTATAGAAATACAGCAGCTATCTCAATATGTATTTGTTGACTGAATTCTCAAAATGAGCTACCAGATGTGAAGTGTTTATTGATTACCATTTCCTATTTTTATATAGCTTTTCCTGTTGCTCTTATATAAGTTATTGTTCCGTGAATGTTTGAGGAGCTTGGGGTGAGATTTAAAAGGGCTGTTTTTATAGCTTTGGTTCAGTGTGTGTGAGTTTCCTTACTGATAGTTAAAAAGTGTGACATTTACTTAGCTCACAGTTATAAAGATTAGTCGTCATACATTTCCTAATCCATGAAATGAGGGAAGCTATTCTGGATTTTTGTAGCCTACAAGCGAATACAAATTACTGATTACTTTTTGATACACACTAGTTCTTTAAGGAAGAGAAGGATAAAATTGGATTTGTCAGTATATACTGTAAGTTCTCACTTAACGTGTCATTGGAAACTAGGAGTTGAAGCAAAATGACATATAATGAAGCCAATGTTACCATAGGCTAATTGACACAAACAAGAGTTAAGTTCCTGTGGCATATTTCTGGTCACAAAGTCATCATTAAACCTATAAATAAAGCCCCAATATATTTTCAATATTAAACATTTTTTATCTTATTTTTATTAATTTTAATGCAGTGACATTGATAAATCAGGGTACATATGTTCAGAGAAAACACCTCCAGATTATTTTGACATTTGATTATGTTGCATACCCCTCACCCAAAGTCAAATTGTCTTCCATCACCTTCTATCTGGTTTTCTTTGTGCCCCTCCCCTCCCCCTACCCCCTCTCTCTCCTTCCTCACCCCCTCCCCACTCCCCCACCCCACCCTACGTTACCATCACGTTCTTGTCCATGGGTCTGAGTCTCATTTTTATATCCCATCTATGTATGGGTTCATATAGTTCTTGGTTTTTTCTGATTTACTCATTTCACTCCATATAATGTTATCAAGGTCCATCCATGTTATTGTAAATGATCTGATGTCATCATTTCTTATGGCTGAGTAGTATTCCATAGTATATATGTACCAAAGCTTTTTAATCAACTTTTCCTCTGACGGACACTTGGGCTGTTTCCAGATCTTCGCTATTGTGAACAATGCTGCCATAAACATTTAATTGAATATGAGCTATAAACACTTTTAAAACAAATGAATAAAAGCAAATAAGATCATTATTTTCCAACCCGCTTTATTCTAGTTCAGGGTCCTGAGTGGGCAGATTCTCTGCCCAAAGCTTGGGGGACAGGAGGGGAAACCACTCCGACAGAATGCCCTCTATTGCAGGGCACGCTCAGCTCCACACCCACACTACTCAGATGGGGACAGTTTAGACAGGCCCATTCACGTCACCTGCATGTCTTTGTGAAGTGGGCAGGAACCAGGTATGTTGAGAAAACCCACGCAGACTGGAGGAAAAACGTGTGAACTACACACATACAGTGGCCATAGCCAAAGGTAATTTTTCTTTTTCCTTATCAACGTTATAATGAAAGGACATGGAACAAAACAAAAACAAAGTTATTTAAAGGACCTGCTGCACTATCTTAAAGTATCTTTGGAACTTTTCTATAACGAGTTAGATTGTGGTGATACATCTGGGCCTATATAAGGAAATACAGAATTTTATTTTTTTATGTTATGATTTCAATGTCAAAATTCAAAAAAAGACACTAATATGAAAACACAGGTTTTTACACACCTTTCTGGATTTCACAGGACATATAACATCTTAAAACGTGGGGAGTGGAAACAAACACCAGTGAAGATTATGGGACAATATTAAATACACTTGTAGATTCTGAGCGGGTAGCTCTGTCAAAAGCAGCATTTCCATTTGACCTTGGATATCGGGAGTGGTCAGTGATGGGGGCCGTGGTTTCTATGAGTGTGGGAAATTGACTCCATTGGCTTGAGTTACTCTTTTCTCTCCTTTCCTGGCCTAGGAATGTGTTGCAAGTCTGAAAGAATGCCAAGTTTCTATAAAAAGTGGTGCTAATGGTACTAAAGAGAACCTGATTTCATTTTTCAAACACAGAGATGAAGTAATCTGAGAGTATGTGTTCTAATATGATTTAACATTTTATGGACTAGCACCGAGAGTACCATGGCTGAGGAATATTTTTGAAGTCATGAGCCTATTCTTTCGCTTTCCTAATATTCCAGTGTGGACCTCAGAGCTGTCTGGTCATCAGGATCACCTGGGAAGCTTTATACCCTGAACCAATTAACTCAAGGTACTTTCATGGTGGGCCTGAATATAAGTAGGTTTTAAAATCTCCCAGGTGACTCTAGGATATCAGTATGATTACAAACCACTAAATAATTAGTATGCAGAGGATGATAAATCGGGTACTGTTTCATTCTAATTGCAGTACTTTGGAGTCTGCTTACATCTTCCATATTTCCCATATGAGCAAGAGGTGGGGATGTACTTAGAAATCTATATTAAAGTGTTTGTGTGGAGCATAAAAATCTTGTTTTGGTTAATGCAGCAATAAAAAAGTAATTCCTGAACTAGAGATCCATTTAAGGTAAATTTGAAGTGGGGAATATATGTCTTCTATACCAGTGGTCCCCAACCTTTTTTGGGCCACAGACCGGTTTAATGTCAGAAAATATTTTCTCGGACCAGCCTTTAGGGTGGGATGGATAAATGTATCACGTGACCAAGACAAGCGTCAAGACTGAGTCTTAGATGTATGTAACAGAGGGAATCTGATCATTTTTTAAAAATAAAAGGTCGTTCAGACTTAAATATAAATAAAATGGAAATAATGTAAGTTATTTATTCTTTCTCTGCGGACCGGTACCAAATGGCCTCGGGGGGGGGGGGTTGGGGACCACTGTTCTATAGTATATGTATTACCTCACCACTCAAAGTTTCTATAATTCACTGTGTCAATGTCTATTTCAAAAAGTGAAAAGTAAAATATGATATTAAATTGTGACAAAGACCAAAAGTTGAACTGTGTGCCTTTTAAGAATGTCACTTATCAGTAATGTACTCAGGTATTCATAATTCTAAGCCAATTATGAATGTAGAATATTATTCTAATTTCATGACAATAATTTATTATTAGTCAGTAGTTCACATTTGCTGATAGTGTATTTAAGCTAAAGATCAAATATAATATTCTGATAGTGTCAGAAATCTTATATTCTTCATGGCCTTCCTCAAATTCTACTTTCTATAAAGTTATGTTAATTAATTATAATAAAGTCATGCATACTTTGGTATTTTCTACATATGCTTTAAACAAACTATTTATTTTTATGTAAAGGAAGTAGAATTCAATTTTTATTGTTTAAAAAAATGATATTCTTCCTAACCTTTTCAAGATTATATTTTCTATTAATTATGATTATTTTTTGCAATCAGCTTATATTTCCATACTAGCTTTAACAAAATTCAGATTATTCTTTTGCTTTTATGCTCTTTGGCTAAGAAAATAAAATTCACTTTTTGACATTCAGGACATAAGCTAACACTAAGAACACATAACATGAAAAGTATTTAAGTTTTATGTTAAAGATTAAAAATAGCAATCATTGTAAATAATTTACAGTGCTCCATCTTGATTTTTGGTAATTATACTTAGAAACAAATATTGCCAGTTAAAAAACTTGAGCTGTTGCCTGACCAGGCGGTGGCACAGTGGATAGAGCGTCAGACTGGAATGCGGAGGACCCAGGTTCGAGACCCCCAGGTCGCCAGCTTGAGTGCAGGCTCATTTGGTTTGAGCAAAGCTCACCAGCTTGGACCCAAGGTCACTGGCTCGAGCAAGGGGTTACTCAGTCTGCTGCAGACCCACGGTCAAGACACATATGAGAAAGCAATCAATGAACAACTAAGGTGTCGCAACAAAACAAACTAATGATTGATGCTTCTCATCTCTCTCCGTTCCTGTCTGTCCTGTCCCTACCTATCACTCTCTCTGACTCTCTCTCTGTCACTGTAAAAAAACAAACAAAAAAAACACCTTGAACTGTCATAAAATGATGTGAATAGAAAAGAGTTGTAAAATTTGTCAATCTAAAAAAATTATGGAGTATTCCAATGGAGATGGTCCTTATATGTCACTGATGGCTTATTGCATAATAGAAAGGGCATCTTTGAAAAAGCACTTTTATTATCATCACTTTTATTAAAAAACACGTTGTTTTTTTTATCATTCCCCTTTAGCAGTGATGTGGCAAAGTTCAGAGAAATGTAAGCCAATTAAATGGATATAAAAATGGTTCCAAACAGTCTTAGTAATAATCTCACTAAAGAATAAAAAGAAAAGAGACCATTTTTCTATTCATGAAAATCAAGTTGAGGGTGACTTGTATTTTATTAATTTCTAACTTAGAGAGTGACTTGGAAGAGGAAATTTTTTGTTTTAACTCTGGAGCACAATTAGACTAAAATGGACTTTGCAACTTTACATTTAATATTACTTTGACCATATCTCTATGCCTCCTGATGTGATGATGCTGATAATTCTTGCTTTATGATTTTTATCAATTTCTATAGAGAAAACTTGAAGTTTGGCTTTGGGAACATACTGTTTGCCCTTTCTACTTAGAATTTGGTGTGGACAGCACTGGGTTTAGGCTGGAGACCTTCCGTGTCTCTGGCCAGGATGCAGCTGTCAAAGCCCTATCATTGTTATTGGTGCTAATGTGCGGACCATTCAGGCCAGCTCAGCAGATGCTGAAAATAGAACTTGCTGTTAGATTTTTTTGAACCTGTTCTTAAAAAATAATAAGAAAAAAAACCCACAAGGGGTATTCTTTAAAGTTGTTTGACTGCCATGTCATACTACTATACCTAATGTTTGAAAAAAGGCATTTGGGATTATCAGGGAACTCTATTCAGAGAATAGTGTGATTTGAAAGAGGGAGATGGAGACAAAGCTTTATTAAGCAACTATTAACTAATATTTACAAATAGTATATGCAATGTTGGGTATTTCACATATGCTATTTGATTTCATTGTTATAACAACCCTTGTCAAAGAAAAATAACATCAGACAGATTAAACAAGTAAGGATGACTTTATTCAAGATGATTACAATAGGGTTAAAAACTATTGCAATAAGGAAAAAGACTGAATTCAACTCACTTGAAACAAAAGGCAGCAGAGTTTTTAGCCCTGTGGTGATCCAGTGGAAAGCAGCTTCACCTGGGGAGGATGATAAATGAGAATTGGCCATCTCTTTTTCCTAATTGGTGCTTAGGAAAGTTAGGCTCCTCCCTCCCTGAAAGGTTGGGAGATAGAGACAGAGGTGCTATCTTTCCTGCTGGTTACATTCCAACAGAATGGCTCAGGTTGAGAAAGACTTTCCTGGGTTAAAAAAGTGGAAAGGCTGAGAGATTTCTATCTCAAAGGGTGGAGAAAAGTTTTATAATTAAGAGTTTTCCTAAAGTAAATTACTAAGAAAAGGGAGATCAGAGGCCTATAGTCAGGTAGAATTCTTATCTAAAGTTCAGTCAAGCTTGAGGGGAATGTTAAGGCTCTCTTGATCACCTTTAAGGTAGATGTTATTCCCCTTGTTACTGAGAGACTGAGGCTTGGAGAGGCTAAGTTTACTTGCCCGAGGTCTCCCAACTGTTAAGTGACGAAGTTGTGACTTGATCATAACTCTAGTCTGTTTTGAAACCTGTGAACTTCCCAATAAGCTTCAGCCTTGTGAAATTTCCAGGCAAGAAGAGAACACTGGCCACATACAAGAGGATTCAGAGTGGAGTTTTTAATTATTTTTTCAGAGCTTTTGTTACATAACAGAAAGAGATCGTCCACCCAGAGCTAGCAGAGCCAAACACTACACATAGAGTTGTAGTGGAGAACTATTGGCTATTTATTATAAATGGTGCCATCCAGGAGAACAGAAAGCTAATGCTCAAAAAGCCCAACTCTGGAATAGCATGTAGGTTACAGATTATATGGGCAGAATCACAAGACACCATGGGTTCGGGATTCCGGGTTGTGGTGGGAGCAGATGGACAGTAAGTACGGTAAGGGTGGTAAATCGTTTCTTCAGGTCTTGAGGACCGCTCGAGGTCTTTCCAGTTCCTTCTGTCTGCTCCCCTGAGAAAAGAGCCAGGGGCTCAAGTCCACCTTAGGGCTCAGGCACTGAAACATAATTTAGGTCAGATGTGATCTTTAGCCTGCCAGAAGTCCAGATTTGTGTCCATTAGTCAGTTCCGGGCTGTTGTCTTCTGCTGCCTCAGGGTTATTGATTTCATCAGGGAGGGGGAGAAAGTAGGTGTTTGAGAAGACAGAGAGATAGAGAGAGATTGAGATTTCTAAAGCTAGAGATAGGATTTAAAACTAAACTATATCAAACTCATAGGACCCTCAATTTCACTTTCCAGTTCCTTTGAGGAAAGGATTATCTCTAAAAGAGTTTGTTCATTTAACTATTGTATGCTACATGTTTGATAGTTTTGACATTCTTAATATTTCACTGACTTAACAGCAGATGCACCATTTGTGCAAAAGCCATATAATCTGCCTGCCTATTAATGTTGTGTTTTTCCCCCTAATAAAGGCTTCTCACAAGCTGTAAATGATTCTCTCAGGATATTTGTGAAACAGCTTGAGAAAATTTTTATATTTCCCTCTTAAATGAAAATCATTTATTTTTTAGTACTTACGAGTTAAGGCACCATTTTTGATAAGGGAAAGAAGAAAAGAAACATAAGGAAAATAACTATTAATAAAGGGAGTTGTTTTTATTTTTTATTTTTCTTTATTTATTTATTTTTAGAGAGGAGAGAGAGAGGGAGAGAGAGAGAGACAGAGAGAGAAGAGAGAGACGGAAGGAGGGAGGAGCTGGAAGCATCAACTCCCATATGTGCCTTAACCAGGCAAGCCCAGGGTTTTGAACTGGTGACCTCAGCATTTCTAGGTCGATGCTTTATCCACTGCACCACCACAGGTCAGGCATGGGAGTTGTTTTCATTAAGAGAAACAAGGTATGAAGAAGTTGTCAGGGGCTCTGAAGGACAAGAGGTTATTGTGCTGAATATCCGAATTAAACTTAGCTTCTGAAAAGGTATCACAATGTGCAGTCAGGTGGTAGGTTATAACCACTGACGTGTTCTTCACAACTAGTTACTGATCAGTTTCTGGTTTCTAAGAATGTAAGAAAATATATGTTTGTACAAAATCAGCACCCATGGAACTATTTAACATTTTTTTACTTTAATATTAGTCTTGATTTTTAATGTATCAAATGACAGCCATCTATGTTTTCAAGATTTCTAATGACAATAAAAGACATCTCTTACCTCAGTAAAATCTCTTCTTGAATTCAGTAACTGTCTTTTCCTCTTCCAGTCATGCATTTACTGTAAGAAAAGTAGTCAGTGTGGTTCATTATTTCTTGCTTTTAATCTTAGGACATTTGAAAGATAAAAGACTTTTTATTTTTTTTTAATTTGTTTTTGGATAATGAATGCATTAGCAGCTCAGAAAATTCAAATCAAGTGCTCTAGTCATGTCTATCAGTTATTTATGTGAGCTTTTTAATAGAATGGTGATGACTTGCTTTTCTTCCATTGAAAGGGTCATTCTCTTTCATGATATACTAATGAGCTCCTGGTTGGATTTTAATTGTCGGGAAATGCTTTTTTAGGATAACTTGCATGAAATTATCTTAAATATCTTTACTTGAACATCGCATAGTTCTGGTAGACCTCAAACAGGAGAAAGCTAAAATGCTGTTGTTATTATTATTGGGAAAATAAAATGGAAAATATATAGAAGACACTTGTGATTGTATGAGGTGCAAGAAGCCATTGCCAAGGACTATAAACACTAGGAGAAAATTTATTTTGTGTAGTTTTAAGCATGTCTATGTCAAAAGACAACCAGACATAAAGTATATGTACATGCACAACTTTGATTCTGAGTGTGGTAAACTAGAAAGCAGAATTAAAGAAGGTACACGGGCAATATCAAACACAGTTAGTCTAAATTAGCATTAAATCACAGTGGTATCCTCAGACCATTCTTAACTGACCATCTGCATCTGATCCCAATAATTGCAGTAGGTTTTGGATGGAAGAATTTTATCATTGTCTGTTCAAAATATTTTTTTTCATTTATTTTTAGTCTTTAGTGTTCCGTTTAAAAACCCTTATAACTAATTTAAATAATCTCTTCCTGGTAAAAATTATACTGAAAAGAAACATTTATATTATTTTGTTTATGGAGCACACATTGTCATTGTTCAGAGATTGGTCATATCATTCATTACATTTTTTCTCCCTATGGCTCCCTTTAATCATGTGATACATTTATCCTTTTGCCTGGTTGACTTTTCACTCCTCAGACTTTTGTTTATTACAATGCCACTCCTTGAAGGGGCCTTATCTAGCAATCTCTCTCCCTCTGCCATGTCTTATGCTCTTACAGTGGATGGTAACATCTGTTGTAATATTTCAGTGTGTAATTAAATGCCTGTGTAGTTATTTTATACCAAGTATATATTAAGAAACCACCACTCATTAGCACTGTTCTTAGCTTTGCGGAAGCAGCAACAGACTAACAGATGAGTTCCAGCGCCAGTGGAGCCTGGATTCTGATGGGGGGAAGAAGAAAAATCAACAAATACATGTATAATATAAGTATCAATAAATATTTTAAAGAAAAAGTTAAAAGCTGACAGAGGAGCAGATTATCCTTTTACCTTGAAAAATATTATTAGAGCAGACCACTGAGAAAATATTTGGTCAGGGAACAGAATAAGGAAAGGGAACAGGCCCGGCACAATCTGGGGCAGAGTATTAGAAGCAAAAGAAACAATGTGTAAAGCTCTGAAGTGGGAGCCTACTTGCGCATTTAGGTCAAAAAGCAGGCCAGATGGCTGAAGCAGAGTGAGGATCTAGGAGTGGACAGGAGTTGAGGTTGTGACAGGATCATTACTATTTTATTCATTTGTTTGTTCGTTAATTCATTCATTCATTTGAGACAGACAGACAGGAAGAGAGAGAAAGGAAGGGAGAGAGAGAAGAAGTGTCAACACATAGTTGCAGCACCTTAGTTGTTCATTGATGGCTTTCTCATATGTGCCTTGACCAAGGGGCTCCAGCCGAGCCGGTGACCCGTTGCTCAAGCCAGTGACCTTGGGCTTTAAGCCAGTCACCTTTGGGCTCAATCCAGTGAACACAGGTCATGTCTATGATCTCATACTCAAGTCAGTGACCCTGCACTCTAGCTGGTGAGCCCACGCTCATGATTTATTTCACTCCTGACTTTAGGATTGATCACCTTGAGGGCTGCACTTTTAAATGATGTGTTTTTTATTCCCAAGACAGCACAGAATCTAGCACATACCAGGTCTTAAGTGATTATTTGTTGATTTAAAAAAAAAAAAAAAAGCATGACTGAGATCCAGAGGTTAATGCCATTCAGATGTTTGATTAATTAAAGCAGCAGGAACAGAGTGGACCAGAATGTTCAGGGGACCAACAGCCATTTGATGTGGCTGTTTGGGAAGTTAGGGCAGGAGTTATTGTAAGAGACAAGAGAGAGAAGTGAGTTGGTACCAGACCATGGAGAGCTTTAATTTTAAGTATGAGTCTGCTGGTAATGTAAGAGTTGAAATAAAGGATGTAAATGAAAGGAGGAGTCATATATAAAATATAAATTAAGATGGTAGAATCCACAGGATTTCAAATATAAATTTGGGGTTAAGGAAAGTAGTCTTTTCAGACAACAGTGTGGTGATGGCCGGGAGGGGAGGAGAGAGTAGGGAAGGTAAATGGTGATGGACACGGATTTGACCTGGGGTGGTGAATACACAGGATGGTGTACGCATGATGGGTTGTAGAATTATGCAGCTGAAATTGGTATAATTTTGTTAACCAGTGTCACCACCACCCCCCAAAAAAGGGAAAAAATGTAAAGTAATCTTTGTGGCACCTAGTTTTCTGCTTAAGGATCTGATGACAGTAAGCTATCAGAAAGGTAGATCACTTTTTTGTGATTAGGGAACAATATTGTTTATTGTTTTAATTCTTACTTGTATCTGTGCTTGATTTAAATAAGTAGGAAAAGGATTGTATATTGTATCATTCTGTCATCAATTTCTTCTGGTGTGATGATGACTTAAAAATATAATTCTTTATTAAATATCATATTTGTTTAGAATTTTACATAGCAACACATTTTATTAAATGCACATTATAAGCTTGAGGAAAGGAGAAAAAAAGGACTGTGTGACTGAAGTGATATATAATTTTCTCTCAATTTCCCTTGGGAGTAAACAGATGATTATAGTGAAGAGTGTTAGCCCAGAAGAATGAAAGGAGTTAACTGTTATCTTTGCCATATTGTCTGTGCAGCAAGATGATATAAAAATCTCCAAGTTCATTCAAGGGTTTATGAAAAATCCTGAAATAAATGATTTAAACATGTTGCATTAATTACAATAAAAAAATCTAAACCCTAGCCCTGTCCAGTTGGCTGAGTAGTAGAACATCGGCCCAGCCTGCGGATGCCCTGGGTTTGATTCCCAGTCAGGGCACACAGGAGAAGCACCCATCTGCTTCTTCACCCCTCCTGCTTCTCTCTCTTTTTTTCTTCCTGTCCTGCAGCCATGGCTCTATTGGTTTGAGCGAGTTGACCTTGGTCACTGAGGATGGCTTGGTGGCTTCTGCCTCAGGGGCTAAGGAATGGCTCAGTTGCTGAATAACAAAGCAATGGCCCCAGATGGGCAGAGCATTGCCCCCTAGTGGGCTTGCAGGGCAGATCCCAGTCGGGGCACATGTGGGAGTCTGTCTCTCTACCTCCCCTCCTCTCACTAAAAAAATATAGATAGATAGATGATAGATAGATAGATAGATAGATAGATAAAATAAAAAGATTTTAAAAGATCTAAACCATGGTATAGTGTTCTGAATTGTTGATGATATGTAAAAAGGACCAAAAATTTTATTTTCCTAAAGAGGGTAATTTTCATCAGCAGCCTCTATTAAAACATTACTTAATTCTCTAGGCTAGTCTAATATCATAATGAGCATTAAGTTACAATTATTCTGTCAGTTTTTAAAATAAGTTCTTCTACTCATGCCTAATATCTCCCTTCTGGGGAATTTGTCTTGATGTCTAGGTCATTTCTCCAAAATTATAATGTTACTGTGTTGTATTTCACATAGCTATGAAATGAAAACGGGGAGCCATGAAAATTAAATGCCCAATTACTATGCTTTCTAAAATATCGTTATGTAACTATTGAGTAGATGTAACATCTCTTGTACCTAAAAACACCTTAGTATGTTGTCTTTCATCACACAATCAAAGGGAACATACAATATCCTGAAAACGTATTATATATACACAATACTGGATATTTACTTGCCTAAAAATTCCACTGGTTCCAGCAACCTCACAGCTTTTCAACAAGCATTAAACTGGTAAGTTTAAAGCCTGACCTAAGGTGTATCAGACACTGCAGAAACAAAACCAAACTATGACATGGTTTCTGCCTTCAGAAGTTATGTTTAGAATTCTGTTTTAGGATCTGGCGAGGCAGCTCAGTTGGTTAGTGTTGTCCTAACATGCCGAGATTGCAGGTTCCATCTCCCGTCGAGGCACATACAACAATCACTCAGTGATGGCATGAATGAGTGGAACAACAAAACCTATGTTTCTCTCTCTCTCTTTCCCTTCCTCTCTCTCTAAAAATAAAAAATAATTTAATATTATTTTAATATTTAACATCCATGTACTTACCATGCATTTCAAACTTGTAGATATTCTTTAAAACTAGGGATAAATACAGCCACTTAAGAATTTATTTCATGGCCCTGGCCGGTTGGCTCAGCAGTAGAGCGTAGGCCTGGCGTGCGGTGGACCCGGGTTCAATTCCCAGCCAGGGCACATAGGAGAAGCGCCCATTTGCTTCTCCACCCCCCCTCCTTCCTCTCTGTCTCTCTCTTCTCCTCCCGCAGCCAAGGCTCCATTGGAGCAAAGATGGCCCGGGCGCTGGGGATGGCTTCTTGGCCTCTGCCCCAGGCGCTAGAATGGCTCTGGTCGTGGCAGAGCAATGCTCCGGAGGGGCAGAGCATCGCCCCCTGGTGGGCAGAGCGTCACCCCTGGTGGGCGTGCTGGGTGGATCCCAGTCGGGCGCATGCGGGAGTCTGTCTGACTGTCTCTCCCCGTTTCCAGCTTCAGAAAAATACAAAAAAAAAAAAGAAAGAAAGAATTTATTTCATGTGAAAGCTTATTTTCTGGTAAAGGACAAAAAAAAACACAAACTTACATTTGTAACGTTTTTAGTATCAGTTTATTTTATATCATCATTGATTTTCTACATATAAATACAGGTTTTGATATGGTATTTCTCCTCATCACTTTCTGCGAGATATTAGTAAATGCATTTTATAGCTTTGAGGGGAAATGTTCCTTTTTTTTTCTTTCCTCTTTGACCAGACTCATGTCTTGATGGCAGAAAGTTATATTTAATAACTTTATAATAAAAAATATCTTGAGACACCGGTTGCCACCAACGCCAGCCCAGTTTCCCCTCCAACCTAATGGGAGCCCCGTCTCACACTCCCACACACCATCACCAGACTGGCAGCAAGCACCTGGCATCCTTCCTGTGGAATTCTCATGCTACAGTGATCGCCTTCCCCTGCTGGACTGTGAGCCCCTTCACTGCAGAATTATTTTTACTCTTCTGAGTGCTCAAGGTCCTAAGAAAAACATGGTCAAAATTGGTGTTCAATTAGTCTTTTTCCTTGAACAAAGGATCGAATGAATACTGTAGTAAGAAGGCAGGAATACTAGTCATCTAAGGGAGGGGGTGAGCAGGCTCCACCTCTAGTGTGTCCTTAACTCCGAGTCTGAGAAGGAAGAACTGTGGATGAGAGCTAGTCACACCAACATTTTGGGATGTTTGAGGAAAGGGAGGAGGGTCATTATGCTAAACACATCTTTGTACTTATCACTACACTGGTTCATTTTATGCAATAAAAAGTATATTGACACAGGTCAGTATTGAATACAGTGAATAAGAGGATGCCATGGGCTGCATGTGATCTTGGTGGTTCTAGGTCAGTATTGAATACAGTGAATAAGAGGAAGCCATGGGCTGCATGTGATCTTGGTGGTTCTAGGTCAGTATTGAATATAGTGAATAAGAGGAAGCCATGGGCTGCATGTGATCTTGGTGGTTCTGCTTATGCTTTGACTATGAAAAATAAGGGAAGCTGAGTTGTAAAAAGTCTTTTTTTTTTTTTGCTAAACAAAAGAAAATAAGAACAAGGAGTTATCTTCTTCAGATTCAAAGAGTAGTAGTAATTATCTGTGGGCGTCGAGAAGCCACGATCACACATTTGCTCTGTAAGTCTTCTGTGGCAGTGCAGCTGAGGTGAGCAGAATGCTTAGTCACCTGGTGGGATGGGGTAACAGTGATGTCTGCACAACTTTCCTCAATACTCTACAATTTGTTGGGTTTTTTAAAAAAGGTTATGCAAGAATGTTATAAGTTAACGAATTGCAAACTGCTCAAAACCAGAATTCTGCCATTCTCCCCTGGGTTATTATGATTTTAATAGTTATTATTTTAATATGTTTAATAGTTCATAGTTTAATATGTTTTAATAGTTAACAAAGGCTTGGGCAGGGTAGAAAATAAAGGAATAGTTGCTTTTGGTTTTAGTCATTCGGGATGTAGGCTATGGAGAGGTTATATCTGTTGCCCTTTCTGACTGACTTGTCTACTCTTTATGGGGAGGAAATGTTCTGTGCCAGTTCTTATATAGCAGGGATGAATATTGGGTTGTCCGTACTCAGAGGGCTGCTTGGGGACTCCATGGCTAGTTACCTGGCCCTTCTAACCACCTGTGCAGGGGCTTGTTACCATAGTTTATAGGAGAGCAGCAAAATGTCTTTCCTATTTTTCACATCGGTCCTTTAAAAAAATTCTTTCTATTAAATAGGACAGCTGCTCATCAAACCTCTGAAATCCTCCTTTATCCCCAATACACCACTGAAACTTCTCTTAACCAAATCACCAAGTGCCTTTATTGCTGAATAGTCAATGTCCTGTCCCTGAAATTGTCCCCTTCCTTGATTTCTAAGATTTCATCAATAACCTCAGTTGTTTTCTTTCTCTCAAACCTGAGTTTCATTATTCTCTTGTCAATTGTATCTGCACCTCCAAGATTCTGCACTTGCCTCCTTCGGCTTCACACGCTGCATACTGTACAGGATAAATCCTTTCAGGACCATGTCTTCAAGTTTACTTACAAGATGAGGATGCCCAAATTGTTGTCCTTAGAAGAATACTCTTAAAAGTTTCAAATGTGTGTTCACCTTCCTATTTTTACAAGCCACAATTGCAACATAACCCCAATATGTCCAAGACAGAATTCAGTCTTCTCTCAAAAAAAAACCTTATATTGTTATTTTTCTTTGAAAACTCTTACCCACACCACCCTGCCCTGAGAATACTGCTTAACCACTTGGAATAGTTCCTTTTTATGTAAAATGAGCATACTATTTGTCTTGCGGAATTGCCGTGAAGAAAAATAGATTTTACAAATTCTGTCTTTTAAAGATTAATTTTCATATATTTCATATATTTAAACAAAACTAAGATTTCAGATGCCAATTCTTGTTAAAATATGGAGACACAGAAAAGATAAGTTGACTAGTAGAGTCATCCATAAGTTTATTTTCAATAATCATTAAGGAAACTGAAATACATAAAATGGAGGAAATCATTTAAAGATTAGGCAGACAAGTAGTAAAAACACAGAAAAAAACCTCAAAATTATCTAAATGTTCCAAAACAAACTTAAGTAAGCTGTGGAATATCTATTAGTGTAATATTTGGCATTATTAAAAGTGGTAGGTTGGTGTTTGTATTTTAACACATCAATTATGATATAGAATTACATATATTGTTTGGTTAAATTATGCATCAAAGAGCATTGCATAAAATTAAACTTCAAAATATAGTAATTATATATGGAAGCTGAGCTAACTTTTTAAATACTATTTAGTGTAATTTTCTTTTATACATAATTTAGAAAGTGAAATCAAACTGGTAAAACAGCAGTCTCTGATGTAAAGAAAAAACCAGGATAAGTATTTGAACAGGCTTCACTATTTTGAGATACTAACAACAAAAACCTTGTCTTTTTCTTCCAAAATGGCTTTTTTACACAGAAGCCAGGAAGCATTTTGCATATTAAAAAATGGGACACAAGAACAGCAACTGCTCTTCCTCTCTTCATTGTCCAGCGAGGAGGCAGTTTCTAAGTTAAATTTTAAAAAAACAATTAGAAAGTGATCTTAAGGATCTGTTCCTCCATTGATGTCAAATCATACCTGTCTGGCTTATAATAAATACCTATAACATCTTTTTTACCTAAGCAATAAATTAAAGGGGATAATTTGAAACCACTTATGACCCTGAGCTCTGCTAGTTTTGTTTTCTCTTGGGAATTCATGTTGACAGGTTTAAGAAGAGCATTTATTCAGGTTCTACAGAAAACGCTTTATCTGTCTGTCAAACTGAATGATATGTTTTTCCACATCTGGGCAGCAGGAACCTGCAGTCCAGGTGCTCAAGTTCCTTATTTTTTCTATTGTTCACTCTCTTTATTCTCACTATATTCCTGTAGCAACCATATATTACTATTAAAACATATGTTGGTGATTACGTTTGAAGCCCGCATCTGTTATTTGAAAATCTTATTGCAAAGCTATAAGCATTTCAGAATAAATAATTGAAGCTTTAATTTGGTGTTTATGTAGCAAAGAATGCCCCAAGTACCATGTGTTCAGCACACCATTTATGCCATTCCTCTACCTCTAAGCCATTTCATCTTGCAGATGCTGCAGGAGCCCATTCTCTCCTATTGCTGAAATCAGTGGGGCTCTAAACATATTTTGCAGATTCACTGCTTATGATTAAATCCTTTTGAATGCTAAAGTGCCACAATGTAAAACTTCCTGTAGCTTTTTAGAATTTAGAGAAATCCATCTGAGAGATTTGAATTGGTGGACCCTCTATTTTTTATAGCACCAGAAAGCCAATATAATTATGAACATGGATGATTTCTGAAATTGGACATTCCTGGATTTGAATTCAGATTCTGATATACTCCAGCTCTGTGGCCATAGGGAAATTTGTAAATCTCTCTGAGCCTTTGTCTTCTCATCCACAAAAGTGGCAGAATAGCACTTATTTCTTAACATAATTTTGAGAATTAAAATGAGTGGACATTTGAAAGTATCTAGCATTGTGTAGATGCTCACTAATGGTTTCTGAGTGTCTAGTATGAGGCCAACAAAGCACAAATAACAGGGTATTCAAACAGTTCTGGATTTATTGGGGTTTGCATATCTTATAAGTTTCTGTCTCCCCTCCAGAAACATATAAGCTTCATAAAAGCAAATATTTTTTTTACTCACACATGGATGTTTGACTGAATAAATTATTGAATGAAATATCTGATGTAAATCCTAAAACTGAATAGTGAATGGTATGGGTGGAGAAGCTAAAAGGGT
The DNA here is from genome assembly GCF_036850765.1 of Saccopteryx bilineata. Taxonomy (NCBI): domain Eukaryota; kingdom Metazoa; phylum Chordata; class Mammalia; order Chiroptera; family Emballonuridae; genus Saccopteryx; species Saccopteryx bilineata. The sequence continues at coordinate 252,826,541 of NC_089493.1, forward strand.
GCTTTTTCTTCATGAAGGGCTAACATAAGCAACAGGAAATGAGGAGGATGGTATCTAGAGAAACTGCCTTAAGTGTGATTTTGCTGGGCTGTGAGGGGTAAGGTGGGGAGGAGTGGTGTATCAGGAGGGTTTTTCATGCATGCCGAGAAATGAACTTTACCCTATAGTTTAGTAGTATTCAACCTCTGCTATCTGGACCCAAATGGGCTCCTCACAGGACTTCAGAGCTGCTGAGGAAATGAAGGGTGAAACCGTGGGGGTGGGGCTTTAATCCTTCCACTCCCATCTTTCTCCCATAACCCCAGCATTGGGTGCTAACCAGAAATCTTTTTATTTTCATAATATATCTTGAGTCATATTTTGGGGGGTTTTGGGTAATGGTTTCTTTTTTAGAAATGATTTACCTACATTACAATAGATAGAAAAATACTATTTTAATGGCAACACTGTAGCATTTGGTGCAGGGGAATAATATGGGAACTATTATATTTTTGTTAGATCATCCCGTGTGTGTGTATGTGTGTGTGTGTGTGTGTTTCTGAAGTGAGAAGTGGGGGAGGCAGAGAGACAGACTTCTGCATGTACCTGACTGGAATCCACTCAGCATGCCCACTAGGGGGTGATGCTCTGCCCATCTGGAGTGTTGCTTCATTCCAACCAGAGCCATTCTAGCACCTTAAGTGGAGGCCATGGAGCCATCCTCAGCACCAGGGCCAACTTTGTTCCAAGGGAGCCTTGGTTGTGGGAGGGGAAGCGAGAGACAGAGAGAAAGGAGAGGAGAGGGGTGGAGAAGCAGATGGGTGCTTCGCCTGTGTGCTTTGGCTGGGAATCAAACCCAGGGCTTACACACACACTGGGCCAATGCTCAACCACTGAGCCAACCAGCCAGGGCTACCCTGGAAGTTTTTTAAAGGACACATTTTCAGGCTTTTAAGGCAGGTGACAACTTATCATGGTACAACCCCAGTGAGACACACAAGAGGCAAAAATAGATTTTAGGGTGAAGATATAGTACATTTAAGGTCATATAGATCTTGAAGAGCTCCTGAAATATTCAGCAGTAAATGTCCAACTAAAAGGTAGATGAGTCAGAATCTTGGGGAAATTTCTGGGCTGAAGACATAGATTTGAGAGTTGTGTAGGTCATAAAGGCCAAATTATAAGAGTAGATAAAAATCAACCAGTGAAGGTTTACAACCAGAAGCTTAGTGGACCAAAAATGGATCATTGGGAATTACTGTTTTTAGAGACCAAGGTTAAGATAAGAAACCCAGTAAGGAGGTAAAGAACAAATTATAGCCAATGTATAAAGAAAACTCGGACAGTTTGAGGACAAGGGAAATCATGAGTATGTTGAATTGAAAAAGAGATAACTGTAAAATGTAATGTCTGGTGGATTTATCAAATTCAGAGTCAAAATTATTATTATTCATACCAATGAATAGTAAATTATTACTTGCCATGAGATGCCTCTTCTAGCACTTGTGTATCATGTAAATTTTACTTCTCATCAGGCTTAGCAGAGAATCCTTTTCTTTCTTTCTTTTTTTTTTTTTTTTTTTGCCTCTGAATTCATCCATATCCTTAGACTCAAAAATGTTCATTTGGAGATAAGAGTTAATCCTTTTTTCTTCTGTGAGGGTGTAGAGACATTATTAAAGCAAATATTATACACTAGAACAGCCTATCATTAAATGTGGGCCCCTCAACCAATGTTGAAGGGATGGCATTTAGGCTTTACAACATTTGTAGGAGAGTTGATATAAAGGACATGCCTTATAATTCAACAGGTCTGGGAAACTAACAAGAATTCCCATGTGGGCATTTGATAGAATATTTTTCTTAAAAAAAAAATAGAGATCTATCTAAGTAATTGATATTTACATGTAAAAGGGCACAGTAAGGGAAAAAGTGTTATAAATTACGAATATAGAGACCAAGAATGACTGAGCAGTACTCCTCATAAATGTCTTTGAATGGGTCTTAAGCCCTGAATGTGATGACTTGGACTGTTCTTATAAAGGCTGGGATGCTGCTGTTACAGTGGTGTGCTGGGTCTGTCTCAGCTAGACTCACAAAAGTCAGTTGTGCACACCTTTTCTTAATGCCACATGTCGTGATGCTATGTTGGTAGCCTGAAATAGTCATGGTGGGAATATTTGCTCCCATAAAACTTGGCAAACAGCACAAATCAAGGCTTTTTTGTTGTTGTTGTTTTCTCTTTTCTTTTCTTTCTTTCTTCTAATTTTTTTTCTGGACAACTAGTTGTTAAAAGTTACCAGCACATCACTGGCATTGCATCAGTAACAGCAGAGAGTGATAAATGCAATTGGCATTTATCTACTCCTCTAGTGGGGCTCTTTAGAATGCCTACTATGCCTGACCTGTGGTGGCGCAGTGGATAAAGTGTCAACCTGGAAACACTGAGGTTGCCGGTTCGAAACCCTGGGCTAGCCTGGTCAAGACGCATATGGGAGTTGATGCTTCCTGCTCCTCCCCCCTTCTCTCTCTCTCTCTCTCTCTCTCTCTCTCTCTCTCTCTCTCTCTCCTCTCTATAATGAATAAATAAAATCTAAAAAAAAAAAAAAAAAAATTTAAAAAAAAAAAAAAAAAAAAAAAAGAATGCCTACTACACTGAAACACAGTTGCGTAGGACAAGTTATATAGTCCTAATTTCCACAGCAAGGAAAGAATGGTAATGATAGCACATTATGCTACGAATAGTTAAACCCAATGCTGTTTGACTAGCCACCCTTTCCAAAGTATTGCATCATATTGACAGGTATAGGTTCATAATCACCTTTGATCCCACTATTCCACTAAACTGTTATTTTCAGTACAGAACTTATGCTAAATTTTTCCTGTGTTACTGAAATTTATTTTTTAATTAAATGAGAGGCAAGGAGGCAAGGAGGAAGAGAGTCTCCTGCATGCACCCCAACCGGGATCCACCTGGCAAGCCCTCTACAGGGCAATGCTCTGCCCATCTGGGGCCGCTACTCCATTATTCAGCAACCGAGCTATTTCAGCACCTGAGGCAAGGCCATGGAGCTCTCCACAGCGCCTGTGGCCAACTTGCTCAAATCATTTGAGCCATGGCTGCGGAAGGAGATGAGAACGATAGAGAGAGAAGGGGGGTAGGTGTGAAGAAGCAAATAGTTGCTTCTCCTGTGTGCTCTCATCAGGAATCAAACCTGGAACTTCCACACGCTGGGCTGATGCTCTACTGCTGAGCCAATTGGCGAGGGCCTGAAAATTATTAGTTTCTCATGCAATAGCTCAAGAAGATCTCTAGTCATGAGCAATATTAGACCTATGCTCAATTCTCTTGCAAATTTTGCAACTGAGAAGTATCTACAGTTTTCAAACTGTAATCCCACAGAAGCTTTCTGAAACATCTAATCTGATTAATAGCCATCTCAAAATTTTCCTGAACTGGTAAAAAGTTCATTTTATCAATTGTCTTCTTTCTCTCTTTTTATCTACAGTGTTTTCGATGTGTCCTTCAGTTTGGAAAAATATTGAATCCTTTCCAAGTAAAGTGGTTTTACTATTTTTTAATACATTAAAATGTACTTAAAAGTTACATTTTATTTCAAATTATATCATTCCTTATTTAAAGTTATGTGTGTTTCAGGGAATAGATTCTACTAATTCATTAATAAGATTGGCTGATTGCTTTTTATTTTTCACTTTCTTCTTGATTTAATTTTCAAAGTGCTTCTTTATATTAGAACTTTGTTGTGAACCTCTGAGTATGTGTAGCCACTAAGTAGCTTTACTCTTACATTTGCAAATATTCAAACATTTCAATTTCCTTTTAAACCATCCATACCTCAGTTTCCCCATTTATAAATTACTCTCCTTTTCAAAATGTTAAATGTTTCAGTTAGGAACATTCCAAGCACATGTATACTGATTCTTAGAATGCTCATATTTGGAGAATTACTATTTAAAAATTACTTATTAAAGAAACTAAGAATTTCTCTCAAAGTAGCTATTTATTAACCATTATTTTGTGACTAAATCATAGAAATCTAAAGATTTTTAATGTTAGAAATTTTATAAAAGACAATATGTAGTGGTAAGGCTTGGGTTCATAACCCCTAATTTTTTTTAATACCATCTCAAATCAACTAGTTTCTTACAAATTATGTGTTTGTTTAGATTTTAAGACACATGCAAGGAAAAAAATAAGGCTGTAAGGCTTCTCTAAACTTTGATGATAAAATAATCAGCATGCATTAAATTTGAGTATTGATCTACTTTTATGTTGTAAAAACTTCTTGTGTTTCTAGCCATCCTTGCCTACATTGGCCTCGTATATAGGCGTATGAAAACTTCCTAATTTAAAGTAATTTAGAAAAAGAAGGGTAGACAGTATAACAACAGATAGAAACATTAGTGGTATTTTATTTTCTTTGGAAGTTAAAATTGAATAGATTAAAATACATACAATCAAATGTCTGAATCAAATTCAGGTAGCTTGATAAGTATGTGCTGAAGGGTTGTGTTTTTGTCTGGCTTCTGATGGCTCCATGCGCTGGCAAATACCTAGGATAAATCATCTGTGTGTGTGTGTGTTTAAACCTCAGAATAGCTAGACAAATAATGTTATTTTATATACTTATACCAGCTCAATACTGATGTTGGACAATATATTCTAAAAGAAAATTTTAAGAGCCTGACCTGGGGGTGCCCCAGTGGATAGAGAGAGCATCAGTCTGGGATGGGAAGACCCAGGATTGAAACCCTGAGGTCTCTGGCTTAAGTGCGGGCTCACCTGGCTCGAGTACAGGGTCACTGGCTTGAGTGTGGGATCATAGACATGACCCCATGGTCGCTGGCTTGAGCCAAAGATCGCTGGCTTGAGCAAGGGGTCACTTGCTCTGCCATACTCACCTGGTCAAGAGACATATGAGAAATCAATCAATGAACAACTAAGGAGCCACAACGAAAAATTGATGCCTCTCATCTCTCTCCCTTCCTGTCTGTCTGTCCCTCTCCCTGACTCTCTGTGTCTGTCAAAAAGAAATTAAAGAACTATTGGAACTTGATTCAAAAATTAGAAAATTTGTGAAAGAACAAAAGCCTAAGAAAATATCTTTTGGACAAAAGGTGTAGGAATTGGATATGTATAGAGAATCAGAGAGAAGAAATGATTGAAAAGAAGGGAAAAACCTTGTCTATATAGAAAATACTCTCATAATATGTGTAATAAAGAATTATTGACATTCATGTTTAAAGCATTGAACATATTAGAACTATATCTGTGGGAGCTCCTGGGCATAGCAGTGTGCTGATCTTTACTTTGATTTAATAGACTGAAATTAATTCTTCCATATAGTTAGAATGGAATAAATTTTTCTAACCTAAATGTAATATTCTCACAGTATTTTTTTAAAGATTATATATATAAATTAATTGATTTAATGTTATTTCACAGATTATCTTCTTTAATCATCAGAAGTTTTGCTTTTTCACTTTTCAGTTAATAATTCTGACATGAGTGTATTTCAACTTCGTCCACCTGATAATTTTGACCACATCATCATTATGACCAAAAGCCAAGGGATGATGTTGCGTATGTTAAAAAGCCCTTTCAAACTACTAGTGACCTATCTGAACCTAAACCAAACCATTTATAAAATCCACGGGCTCACAGTTTGTCTTAGATTTCACTTCTTAAGCACAGAGCTCAGAATTTGACCTCTACTCGTGGCAGTTGCATCTGTACCAATTGATTTGCCCTCGTCAGAGACTAAGTGACTAATCTGTGTTCAATGCAGTAAATGCAGCTTTTAGCAGGCACTTCCTTCCTGTAAGAGGCTATTTAGCAATGGCAATGAGCAGAGAGGCAGGGCCACCTACTGAGACAAGCAAGCCAAGATCAAGTAGAAGGCACTGATTGGATCGAATGCTAATCTTTGTAGAGATCAGGTTCCTTGAATATTTGTGCAGCTTTATTAATGTCTGCATATAAATATACTATTTACATACTGGCAATACACAAAAAGACTAATCAGAATGGGTCATGTCCTCAGGAAGCATAAATACAGGCAAAACAAAAAGAGGTAAGCAATAGCAAGTAGTATAATTAAAGAGTTATAATTTTGATAGACTTCCCTCACAGAAGAAATTAGCTAAAGACCTGGAAAACTCAAATTTCTATGCTAAATGCTATGTCAAGGAAGAACAATACTTTAGTAAGGCGCTTATATAGAATATGCTTTCTTTATTAAAGTTTTTAGATACCTTTTTAAAATTTGTAATGTTGAAATATGAATATTTAGCTGGCTTCCCAAAGTTATATATATATCATCAAGGTTTATGTTGCTATCAAAAGGCAAGGCTAAAATTGCAGATCACGAGTCCTTACACAGTTATAGAGAGAGTAGTTATGTTTCTTTGTTTAACTCAACTCTGAGAGCAAGTTAAAACAATGCAGTTGTCATGTCTAAGTAGTATATATAAAAAGCAACCTCTCAGAATAGTATATTGAAGCATAAAATTGGGATCAAAACCAAGTTAACAAGTAACTGAGACTATTGAGATTGTTACACCAAATTGATATATTTTATATTGTACAGATGACATCAATCCATAGTTTAAGCCTATCAATGGAATACTTCCTAAGAAACCTTTTCTGTGTACTGTTTTTGCCATAGACATTTCCTTGTCTCTCTAATAAGTAGGAAAAAAATTATTAGAAGAAGTTAGTAACTTAATAAGGCAATAGTGTCTTAGATGTGTTTAAAGAGACATAGATGTTTCATTTTTTCACTTTCTAGAAATATTGCAATCAGTTTTAAGGGAGCAGTATTCTGCAAGTGATTTTTCAGTAAGCTTCATATAACTTCCTATAAAAACTAAAAGGTATTTATTTTTAAATCTATGTATTAAATGAATAAAATTGGAAATGGGAAACTTTTTTAACAGAGACAGAGAGAGGGACAGACAGACAGGAAGGGAGAGAGATGAGAAGCATCAATTCTTCATTGTAGCTCCTTATTTGTTCATTGGTTGCATTCTCATATGTGCCTTGATGGGGAGGAGGGGGTGTTAAGCAGAGCATGTGACCCCTTGCTCAAACCAGCAACCTTGGACTCAAGCCATCGACCTTGGGCTCAAGCCAGCAACCTTGGGCTTCAAGCCAGCTACCTTTGGGCTCAAGTCAGGGACTTTTAGGCTCAAGCCAGCGATCATGGGGTCACGTCTGTGATCCCATGCTCAAGCCAGTGCTCATATTACATTTAAACATTCATCCCGTACTCAAGCTGGTGACCTTGGGGTTTTGAACCTGGGTCTTTTGTGTCCCAGTTCGAAACTCTAGCCACTGAGCCCCTGCCTGGTCAGGCAGAATTGAGAGACTCCTGATAGACTAAATTGTTTTATAGTAAATATACTCATAGGCTCAGATGGCCAGTTTATAATTTATAGATTATAGAATAATATTCAGTATTTGAAGCTTTGGCTTATTGAATGATAGCCTAATGACTTAGTGATTATTACTCTCAAAATAATGACAATATCATTGAATACTTTGGAGACAGATAATTTTTTTTATATACGAAGCTGTGGCACTTGAGCCTGAGCAGAAGCTGTACTCCAATGCATTTTCTTTCTCTTGTGAGAAGAGAAATAGTGATCTATTCTCTGAGTATTTTACGTAGTTATATGCTACCCATCTGGTTTCTGCACTGTAGAGTCACAATTTTTCTCTTTGCGACCAATAAGTACTTCAAATTTACCTGATTTGTTCTTTATGACTTTTGGATTTTGTGCCCTGATTAAAAAGACCATTTCCATTTGAAGATTATAAAGACGTTAGCAGAGACCTTCCTCTGGAACTTTTTGTGCTCATATTACATTTAAACATTTTACTGGGAAAGACCCAACTTTTCCTGCTGTGCTGCAATGCCACCTTTATCAGAAATGAATTGACTAAGTGTGGGGATCTGTTTCCAGCTTCTTTCTTCTGTTCCTTCCATCTGCTTTGTATCTTGTTACGGATCCCACACTGTCTTAATTGCAGCCCCTCTCTGAATTGTGTTCCTATGTTAGAGCAGTCCTCAGCTTCTGTTCTTCTCTCGCCTTGCCTACTCTTAACCTTTTTCATTTCTATATAAATTTAAAAATCAGATTTCCCATTTCCTCAAAAAATCTAATATAGTTATTAGACTTAGAAAATTTCCTTCTTTTCCTTTTTTCCAAAGGGTTTTTGCTTGTAATCATTAACTAATGTTCCTCCCTTCATATGAACATTTGTCTATTTCTTCATTCTTTTACTTACATTTAAGGTCTCTTCATCACAGTGTTTTTAATGCATTTCTTGTAGACGTGTAAGGTTTGATTATTTTTAACACAATACATGAATTTTTAACCAATGAGTGAATTTACATTTATTGATGCAATGCATATAATAGTTTGTGATTCTGTTATGTTTTTTGTTGTGTTTTTAATAAAAGCTTCTTCTACTTTCAATATTTTGTTATTTTTATTTATCTCATGTCTGTTCTTTATAGTTTAGATGTGTGTGTGTGTGTGTGTGTGTGTGTGCGCGTGTATTTTCGCTCTGGTGGTTTAGAAGTTTATAGTGTGTAGTAAAGAAAAAACCCTCATAGACACAGACAGCAGTATGGTGATTACAAGGGAAATAGGAATGGGGTGGAGGAGGTAGCAGAGGGTAAAGGGGGGTAACTGCTTAGGAAGGAGACGACTTGGAGTGGTGAACACGCAGTACAATATACAGATCATGTACTATAGAATAGTACACCTTAAACCTATATAATTTTCTTAAACAATGTCACCTCAAGAAACTCAATTAGAAAAAGGAACAAAACTTTTAATATTATATATAGTATTCTTAGTTAAGATCCTTTATTTTTTTAATGCTGGTTACCACTTGAATTTGTTATTAATTTTCTTATTTTAAATTTTTGTAGTTTCCTCTTATAATTTGAAAAAATAGATTGAAACCATACTTTCTTGATTTATTCATATAATCAATGCCTATTGGTTTTCTTTAAAAACAAAGAACACATGTCAACTACTTTCTACCTGTGTTAGTTTCCTGTTGCTGCTTTAGACAAATTCCCACAAACTTAGTAGCTTAAAACAATGCAAATTTATCTTACAGCTTTGGAGTTCAGAAGTCCTGAATCAATCTCATTGAGCGAAAGTCAGTGTCAGCAAAGCCTGTCCCTTTGGGCTCTAGAACTGTTTCATGATGTTGCCTTTTTCAGGGACTAGAGGCTGCCCACATTGCTTAGCTCAGGACCCCATTCCAGCCAGCCACACTCCAACCTCTATTTCTATCATTATATGACCTTCTTTGACATTACCTTTCTCTTCTATGGACCCTTGTGATTACACTGAACTCACCTGGATAATTCAGAGAAATCTCCCCATCTCAAGACCCTTACTTGAATCACATAGGCAAGTCCCTTGTTGTCATGTAATCGAGCAGATTTATAGGTTTCTAGGATTAGAACATAGATTATCTAAATTCTTTCTGTCCCAAAGATGTCTATCTACCACACCTATCTTTTATTTTCTCTTTCCTCAATATTTTCTTTGCAAGTATTTTTATATAATTTATATTCAAACAATTGTCTCTGTTAGATGGTTCATGGACAGGATGTGACTACCACCTGACCTATGAGCTGGGCCCAGGCAACTGGAGGTTTCTCACACCCTCCTTGTCCTTGGAATGTATATTCTGGTCACCATTTCCACAATGGGAGTGTTTTCAAGGGTACGACCCAGTCACCATTTCCACAGTGGGAGTGCTTTCAAGGGTATGACCCGGTCGCCATTTCCACAGTGGGAGTGCTTTCACAGTGGGGTTGTTGAGACCATATGGACAGTGTATGTGACTAAGCCTAGTTAAGGCCTCTATATAAACTTTTAAAATTTTGGCAGGCTGGTGTGGAGATCTGATCATTGAGACTAGACGTCCAAGACAAGCTTTGCATGTCAACAGGCCCTGCTGCCTACCAAGCTGGACTGGTCTGCCTCTGTCTTCTGTCTCGCCTTGCCCTTGCCCTCTGTCTATGGGGGACAGTTTCAGGTTTTACCTGCGACACTCCTAGGTTGCAAACTAACAAGTCTTCTGCAATCCATTTTCCCAGTTGTTCCAACCTACCATTTATTTAACTAAATTGATGGGGGGGGGGTTAAATCTTAATTAGTAAAATTTAGTTTTGAGAAATGTTGTTTGATTCCTCTCACTCTCCAAGAAGGTCTCTCTAGTGCTGTATTTCCAAGATGATTTTCTTGTGTTTGATGATGTAGGCTATAGTTTCTATTGTGAATGCCAACTTGGTTGGTATAACAGATTTGGGTCAAATTTTCTTTTCACATTTTCAGATTTATTCATCTAATGCAGCAACTTTTGACTGTAATACCACAGCAAACTGGTGTGCCACAGGAATTTTAAAAACATGCAATACCTGACTATTTAGTCAAAGGCACTGACTTCTTTTCCCTTAGATTGTCAAATTAAAAAAATTTAAAGCCCTGGCCGGTTGGCTCAGCGGTAGAGCGTCGGCCTAGCGTGCGGAGGACCCGGGTTCGATTTCCAGCCAGGGCACACAGGAGAGGCGCCCATTTGCTTCTCCACCCCTCCGCCGCGCTTTCCTCTCTGTCTCTCTCTTCCCCTCCCGCAGCCAAGGCTCCATTGGAGCAAAGATGGCCCGGGCGCTGGGGATGGCTCTGTGGCCTCTGCCCCAGGCGCTAGAGTGGCTCTGGTCGCAACATGGTGACGCCCCGGAGGGGCAGAGCATCGCCCCCTGGTGGGCAGAGCATCGCCCCTGGTGGGCGTGCCGGGTGGATCCCGGTCGGGCGCATGTGGGAGTCTGTCTGACTGTCTCTCCCTGTTTCCAGCTTAAGAAAAATGGAAAAAAAAAAAAAAAAAAAAAATTTAAAAAATGACAACAGCCAAAACAATAGCTGTTTGATGTGAATGAATCAATTTTATACCTTTTTTTTTCATATCATCAAAAAATTTGCTTTTTTTACAGAATTTTAGTAATTAGCTTATGTGTGCCATGAGATGAAAAAGGTTAACAATCACTGCTCTAATGTGTTCTGCATTTGAATCAGGAAATGTCTGAAGATAGCCTGATCTTTTAAGAATTGTCAGTGACTTTGCAAAATTCTTTGTTCATGAACTTTAATTACTTAATCAAGATATATTTCATTGCTGATGGTTTCATTTCAGATTTTCCCCCTAGAAAATGTTGTGTGCTTTCATCTTCATTTGTATTTCAAGGAAAGTTTCCACTGTCTCTGAAAGCATTTGCATTTCATTAATGGACCAGCTCCTTCAGGGACAACAGTTATCTTAGGGTAGATCATCTCTGCCTCCCTTCCACACTCGCAGTCATCTCATTACTTGTTTTAATCATGTTGCTTTATCCTGTGCCTTTATTATGAATATATTAATCTTTCTAGTTGTCAATAAAACATTTTTCACCTTTTATTTCCCTTTCTGCTTCTAATATATTTGCTGTTTCAGTAACAGTGTAATCCCGGCCCTCTATTTGTTTTCTTCCTTTTCAATCTTCCTTTCCATTTCTTTCTGTTGTGTTCTAGTTTCATCTTTTAGGTATTGACTTAACTGGAAACATGTTTTCTATTATAATGTTAAAGGTAAAGTATCCAGTTATTTTCTTCTGAAATAGAACTCTGCTTATGTTTCTCCAGTCTCATTTTTAACTCGGATACTTTGGCCACACATTCTATTTGCACTGATACTATTGTGTAAGTTTATGATAAATGCTTGCCTTCTTCCCTTATCTGACTCCTCTTTAGCTTCTCTTAAAGCTGCAGCTAACCTCTCTATGTGTTCTGTATATATCTGAGAGAAAGGAATTGCAAAAAGAGGTGGAGTGGGAGTCAGCTGGGACTGAGGATAAACCTAACAAGAACAATTGAATTGTACATTGTTTATTACTGTCTTGTTCCCCAATTCACTTTACAGAGTATGTACCCTAATCCATGCCAGAATGTCTTCAGGTTTCAAATAGCACTTAGGAATTCGGTATAAAATTTTCAGCCTTGGCAGTCATCAGAGAGCAGCGGCCTAAGTAGCTTTTAACCTTATTTCACCTTATTTCCCCCACAGTCTTTTTTATTAAATTTATTGGGATGACATTGGTTAATACAAATATATAGTTTTTAAGTGTATAGTTAGTTCTATGATACATGATCTGTTTATTACATGTGCGCCCATCACCCAAAGTCAAATCTCCTTTTGTCACCATATATTTGACCCCTCTGCCTTTCACTACCCCCCTCACCACCTTTCCTCTGGTAACCACCACACTGTATCCCACATATGAGGGAAATCATTTGATGTTTGACTTTTCTCTATCTGACTTATTTTGCTGAGCATGATATTCTGAAGATTCATCCATATTGTTGCAAGTGGCTGTGTTTCATCTTTTCTTATGGCTGAGTAGCGTTTTCATTTAAATATGTACTATAACTTCTTTATCTAATCATCTATCAAGGGATACTTCAGTTGTTTCCATGTTTTGGCCACAGTGAATAATGCTGTAGTGCACATAGGGGTGCATATGTCGTTGCGATCAAATGTTTTCAAAGTCTTTCTACTCCTCCACGAGCAAAAGAAGACAATGAGATTGGCAATTTGATTTCATGCGTCTATGTTGAGTCTAGAGTGGGTCAGACATAGTTTCTAGGTCCTTCTTCTTCTTATTGTCTCAGGAATCTCTTTTTTCTTTTTTTATTTATTTTTTTATGTTTAACCAAATTTTTGTTTATGTACAGGATCATTCTTCTGTTACTTTTGTTTGAAATGTTTCTGCTTTTACTCTTTGCTTTCTTCCCATCAGGAAAGCCAAAACTATAATGGTCAACTGTGTTTCCTTTTCTGAGGTCTTCGGTTCTCTTTGATCTGCATCCATGCTTTCCTATTATGCTCTTTCCAACTGTGGAGTTTTCGTTGGATTTTTTAGGATGTTGCAAAATAATCTCCCTCCCCCTGTCCTTGTCACTGGGCTGTAAGGAGTAGCTCGTCGCTTAACCAAGTCATACCTTGTAAATAGTTCTAAAAAGCCTTTGCTTTCTCTGACTTCCAGCTCTTGGTTTGATAGCTTCTGTTTTATTTCTGGAAGTTTTTGTTTGTTACTCGGTAGCTTTTGTTTTGCTTTGTTTTGTTTTGACCTATTTCCACTTATTTTTAGGTTTGGAAGCAGTAAAATTTTAAGATATTTATGAATTATTACTTTTGGTAGTTTATATATAGGCCTGTTCAGTCTTTTCTAAAAGTGGTTGTTCTTTCTATTCAATTATATTACTTTTTTTGTTCCTTTGGACTATTTCCAAGTGGTATTCAATACAGAAATATGTTGGTGAACATTGCTTCGTCCTGGTCCAGGCAACCATAACTACATCTGATGGACTCTGACATGAAGATAATGTTAGTGAGGCAAATGACATCTGCTTCCAAGCCCTGCTCCTATTCCAGTTAAAGCATGATTTGAACCTGGGAAATAGCCTCCCTCTGAAGTTGCAATTGATTTTTTCTATAATATACCCTCCAGGCTCTGAAGAAAATAAGAAATTTGAAGTCACAACAGTAATTCAATGAAAGTGTTTGGTGAAGCATATCGAAACAGGACTTGGAGCTGAATCTAGAACCTACCAATTTTTTTTACTGTTTTTTCCTTAACACCTTACTATTTACGTATGACTAATTTCCTTCAAATGAAACACTGAATTAATGGTTTGCAACCTTTATTGAGTGTTAGGGTTACCAGGGATTTTTAAAAAACAATAGCTGTCCAACTCCTAGCACCAGAAAATTGGTTTCAGTTTGTCTGGGGTGGAACTTGGATAGTGGTATTAAAAAAAAAAAAAAAAGGCTCAAGGCTCCTTGAATCTATGTAAACACAAATTAAAATCATAAATTTAAAAAAAAAAAAAAGCAATCACCACTAACACTTTCTAATGTAAATAAAATCCACAGCAAGAAAAAAGAAAAAGAAGTCTGACAATACCAGGTTTTGGTGAAAATGGGGAAGGTGAGACTTTCACATACTGGTAAAGAAAGTATAAATTAATTCAGATACTTTGGAGAGCAATAGTATAAATTTAAATTTAAAAAGTAAGGCATAACGAATACACTCCAAAGAAACATTACAGGTATACAAAGAGAAATAGACAATATTTTTAATACAGCATTAATTTTATGGCAAAATTTGGAAAGTAAGGTAAGTAAAATAAGAATTCATTATATTAGAAAATTATGCAGCTGCTAAAGTTAATGAAGAAAATACATAATTATCAATATGGATTGAATTCAAAACATAACATTAATTTTTTTAAAATCAAGTCTCAGATAAATGTGTTGTAATTTACCTCTGTATGTAATTTATGTAAAGGTATAATTACATTTAGATTCACATGGTAAATACTTTTCTGAACTGAAATGATATATGCCACATTATAGTTGGGAGGGCATGTGGTCAAAAAGCTTCAAGTTGATCAGTTGATCTATTCTTTTTTTTTTTTTGTATTTTTCTGAAGCTAGAAACGGGGAGAGACAGTCAGACAGACTCCCGCATGCACCCGACTGGGATCCACCCGGCATGCCCACCAGGGGGCGATGCTCTGCCCCTCCGGGGCATCACTCTGCTGCGACCAGAGCCACTTTAGCGCCTGGGGCAAGAGGCCAAGGAGCCATCCCCAGCGCCCGGGCCATCTTTGCTCCAATGGAGCCTTGGCTGCGGGAGGGGAAGAGAGAGACAGAGAGGAAGGAGAGGGGGAGGGGTAGAGAAGCAGTTGGGTGCTTCTCCTGTGTGCCCTGGCTGGGAATCGAACCCGGGACTTCTGTACGCCAGGCCGAAGCTCTACCACTGAGCCAACTGGCCAGGGCATCTATTCTTTATTAAAGAAAATTATTTGAAATAAAAATAATATGTCAACATGTAAAAAAAAAAAAAAAAAAGGAAGAAGCTCCTGGAGGTGCTTAATTTGCTCCCTGAGTTGAAAGCCATTGTAATGGAAAAATCAACCAGGAGGACTACCCATATTCAAGAGTGATGGGAAGTGAATACTGGCTTAGCACTACTGCAATTCAGGATAAATGAAAGTAAATTATTTTCATTTCACAGGGAGCCACAGAAAAAATTATTTTGAGTTATAAACTATTGTCCAATGTAGTTATTGAATATAAGTACCTTTCTTCTGGGGGACAAAAGCAATATTTCCTTTGAAATATAGATGAGAAATACTAAGATCTTACCTTTATAGCCAGCTCAATTTGAGGTAATTTTACTCTATCAGTTGTCAAAAGATTAATTTATTGACTGTGAAGAGAAAGCTTGCCTTCAGACTTATTTGAAATTTGCAATCATTATAGAGAAAAGGAGTTCAAAGTTAAATGTATATTGAAAAGCCCAAATATTTTTTTTTTTCAAAAAAGAAACCAAAACACACATAGCTTTATGCTCAGACATTGGCCATATTTGTGGGGCTAGAGAGATGTCTGTACTTTACATTTACCAGTTAACCTACTGTGTTACTAGAAAAGCTATTTTAGGCATACTCTATATATTCAAGTTTTTTTTTTTTAATTTAATCTGATCAGTAAATTAAGCATTCAAACTTTTGCTCTATTAAGAACCAATGCCACTTACCAGACTAGAGCAAAATATGTCAACTGACATTTTGGTCAAGTTCTAGCTCATGTGAACAGCTTTATCTCTTAGTCAACATCCTAGTGTTAGTAGACCTTATCAGACCAGTGATTCTCAACATATTGTAAGATTGCCAGAGGGAGATGTGACTATAAAAGAGGAGCTATATCTCCTGTTAACTAAGAAAACTGCCCTACTGGACACCTACACCCACAACGAATGCCTGTAGATACACAATCTGATAGAATTGATAGGTATTACTTAGCTATGAAATATAACAACAACATAACAACATGTACATATAGAATCAGGTGCTTCTTGGAATCCAGGAATTGACTCTTTTACAAAAAAAGGAAAGAAAGAAAAGAAGGAAGGAGGGAGGGAGCATTTAATCACAAATTCCTAAAATGATTTATATAATGCATGTTGCTCCATGGATAATTAGGATTTATAAAAATATAGATATTATAGTTATATTTAATTTTAAAAAATGAAAAATATACACTTTATAAATCTGTTCACCACATTCTAAGAATTATTTTTCAGACTTATATAAAAATAAGTGATTCCTTATCAGTTGCCATCATATATTTTTAATATTTTACCAATAATTCAAGAATGTGAGTGTTCCCCACACTATCAAATCTCCATGTGGGATACTTTTGGTAAATATGTTATCAAATGAGTAAGCTTTTAGAATACATGAAATCATCAAATGACAATCAATAATGTTTGTCTTAAAAAAGAAAATATTTAAGTATAATAAAAGGTTTTTCTTTCACATATTTTTAATCAATCATTTAAGTTTTATATGTTCAGACTGGAGTGAAACTGACACTTTTAAAACAGACAGAGTTGAATAATATTAACATGCTTGGACCGAGTACTGGTGATTCTCTCCCAATAAAATATTTATCTTAGTTTTGGAAAACTAATGCTGAAATATCAGATATTTCTCTTACACCAATTTTTCCTCCATGTAAACTTCATTTTCATTCATTCATTCTCTGCTAACATTCTCTGTGAGACTAGATATAGCAGGGACTGTTGTAGTAAGCTAAAAACTATCAGTCAATGTGGAGAATATGGAATATTTAGAGAAATACAGATACGTATAAGTATCTAATCTAAACCTTTAATATTGCTATTAGAGAAGAATATAAGTTACTATGAAAATTTGGAAGATATCTAAGGTGGAAATCTGAGAAAGCTTATATAAGGAATATTTGAGCTCAGATCTAAGAAATAAAGAGGCATTTACTTAAAAGGTAATATGTTGGTCAGATAAAATAGATGTGATGAATGTCTGAGTAGAACAGGACGTGCGTGTGGCTGGCAGGCAAGAATAGGGAAAGAAATACTAGAAACTATGAAAGAATGTGCAGTAACTATAAATTTCAGAATGAAATCTTACTTTTATTTAAGGGAAATTATAGAAATGGAATCAGAGAGTGAGATTTTTTTTTGTCAGCATTGCTTAAATTTAATTTGATAATTTTACAGCTTAAATAATTTTTATTTAACCCCATTTTAAAAAGTCTGGTATTTCTGTAGTATGTTCCAAGTTGCGGTAATAGGACAAAGCCTTGGCCACACAAGTCAAATAGTAAGATTTATTGATAACTGTAGCTACATGGAACTACATTTTTCTCTTGAAAACTTTTATAAAACATTTATCTATGTATTAGAACTAAATCATTGTTAAACACATTTTCACAGAAAATATTAGGAAATTATTAAAGATTTAAATTAGAAATTTTATATATTCTTTATATTACTGTCAAGTCATTCTATTTTACATTAAGACATACATTTTTAAAATATTATATTACTCATCCTGTTTCTAGTAATTGGAAAACAAATGTTCAAAGAGTTTATATTAGCTTTTTGTTTAATTGCCAAAATATCTTCCCACACTCCCTCATTATGACACTAAAACTGAAAACATCTCTTATTGATCTATATCTTCTATAATTTATAGTCTCTAAGATAAGCAAATTTTTTTTCAACCAATTATTGAAATTGCTGAAGACAAACTAATATTTGGAATTAAAATATGCTTGGCCTCAGTGCATCATAAGGTTTTGGAAGGCAAAATCCTGAGGGTTTTTATTTTTTAAATTCTAAAAAGCTTTTTTCTATCAAGTTTATTGAATGGGAGACTCTCCTGCTAAGCTAATTTTCTGGGTTCAACCCTAGGTCTTGAAAGCGTTCATGAGGAATTGGCAAACATGTATTCACTAGGCACTTTCTTTTGGTTCATCCTGGTGTTAGGTGGTGGAAAAGAAGTATCATGTATTATTTATTATTCCTGTCCTGAGTTAATTTACAACCTAACTAGGAAAGCATCCTTACAGATTTTTAGTATTAAAGAAAATTGAAGGCCAACTAAAATGGAAATGAAAACAGTGGGAAGATCTAGATAGAAATATGATGGGTTTATTAAGAAACACTCCTGGGATTTTTTTTATACTTGAGCTAGGACTAGGGAGTTGGGCAGGACTAGGCAGGCAGGAAGAAGGTAAGAACACACTAGGAATGTGAGTGAAGTCCTGGAGTCAGGAGGGGGGCACGTGGGGTTGGGGGAGGAAGTGTAAAATCACTGCTCTAAGGGAAGATGAATATTGAAAAGCAATATAGGAAATAAGGTTGGTCAGGGAAGGGTCAGATTTTAAGAAAGTGACAATGCTGCTCAGGGACCTGCAGAGTGTGGTGTTAGACACATTCAAGTCCTTTAGGCAAGGCTGACTGACAGGGAAGTGAGGTAGGAAAAGTGTCAGTTTGGGAGCTGGAAGGCAGAGTATGTGCTAGGACTGATGATATATATATCTCATAGAGGGAGCCACTTACATACAATAGCAGCTGAGTGATACGCCCACAGCTGAGCTTTGAAAGAAAGCTTTTTGTAATATTTATGAATATAAGGTCTAAAATTAGACCACCTGGGTTTAAATTCTGCTCTGTCACTTATTAGCTCTGAGATATTAGACAAGCCATTTTTAAACTGTTTGTCATTGTATTAATCAATTACTATGGGTAAATAGCTACAGCAGTGCCTGGAACATAATAAAGCCTGTATAAATACTGCCTACTATTTATTAAGCTAGCAGCAGTTGTCTAAGTAAATAGATACAGCTAGTGCTCGACTTATGCCCACGATTGGTTCTGACAGACCAGTCGTAACACAATTTGGTCGTAACACAATTTGGTCGTAAGTTGAGTAGGCTATATGTATAGTACTGTAAAATGATGTTATAAAAATCTTTAAGTCATATTTTATCATAATTTTCTTTCAATATTGTTATATATCACAATTTTCTTTGTTCATTTTATGCCATTTGTATCATCTCTACACCATTTTGTTTCTTATTTTACCTGCGTCAGGTTTAAGTAAAACACTGCATTACCAGTACAACTGGTTTAATATTTACAAAGAGAATTTCCTCTTGGTAGACATCTTGAGAGGGGTTTGATGAAAAATATCCAAGACACAAAACACAAATTGCTGTACTGAGTTTGGGATAATAGTTGAAATGGTGCACGCGGAGATGGTAGTGCTGCCAGAAGCTGGTCTGCACTGTCGTACTTGCGCTGCCAGGCACGGAGCAGTCGTGGCTAGCGATTGTGGTCGTAAAGTCAAATGGTCGTAAGTTGCATAGGTATTAAGTCGATCAATATTTGTATAAATATATTTAAGAAAGGAAAAGGCAGATGTAATAGTACTTCTTTTATTTAAGGGAAGTGGTAGATAAGGAACCATGAAGTGAGAAAAAGAAATAGTTGCTATTTAAAGTAATAACGTTGAGGCCCTGGCCAGTTGGCTCAGTGGTAGAGCGTCAGCCTGGCGTGCAGAAGTCCCGGGTTCAATTCCCAGCCAGGGCACACAGGAGAAGCGCCCATCTGCTTCTCCACCCCTTCCCCTCTCCTTCCTCTCTGTCTCTCTCTTCCCCTCCCGCAGCCAAAGCTCCATTGGAGCAAAGATGGCCCTGGCGCTGGGGATGGCTCCTTGGCCTCTGCCCCAGGCGCTAGAGTGGCTCTGGTTGCAACAGAGCGATGCCCCGGAGGGGCAGAGCATTGCCCCCTGGTGGGCAGAGCGTCGCCCCTGGTGGGCGTGCCGGGTGGATCCCGGTCGGGCGCATGCGGGAGTCTGTCTGACTGTCTCTCCCCGTTTCCAGCTTCAGAAAAATACAAAAAAATAAAATAAAAAATAAAATAAAATTAAAGTAATAATGTTGAATTTAAAATATTGTGAGTGATAGAAATAAATGATTTAACAACTAACTTTTGCTCCAGTTTAGTAAGCTACATGGACAAATGACTTCTGTATGCACTTCACTTATAAAAGGAAACTAGTTTTTAAAATTTCTTCTAGTTCTGGTTTTTGAGGTTTGTTGATGTTGGGAAGTTATAAGAGTGCTTGTCTCCTGAGCTTAAAAAATTTCATTCTCAGAGTACTGAGAAAATATCTCAATGACAGATTCTGGGAAATTGGTAGAATATTGGCAGCATTATAATGGTCAGTATTATTCTTATAATCTAATGGAAGGTGGAATCCACAAAGTTGTCATCAGTATGCTTGAGATCACTTGCATCACATGTCTAAGAAATATTATTAAGTGGATGATTTATGGGAATAAAAAATAGAAAAGTAAGCATGGATCACCAGAGTCTAGAAAGGATTCTCTAACCAATCATGTCCATTTCAGCTCTTTTCTGTGGCACTGTCAAGGGAATTCAGACTCAGACATTTTTAATAAGTTCCTCCAAATTTTTTGTAGACAAGATATTAAAAAGGTTATATAGACTACTAGGTGAATCAGTAACTAGTTGAAATTGTTTGAAGTTGCTTTCAAATATTTGATATGGAAAAGGGAGAATGATTGATTTAAGGAGCTCTGTGGGATGGAATTCAAAGTGAAAGATGAAAGTGATAAGGTGAGAAGACTGCTGAATTCAAGAGAAATATGTATGTGTAACAGAGTTGTCCAGCAATGAAGTAAGCTGCTTCGGGGGGTCATGGATTCCCAGCACTGATTATGTAAAAGAAAATGGACACACCTGCATCAGGGAATCATACAGAGTGTGGTGTGGCTATTTGGTGATTTTGTCTGCCGGGCATGCTTTTCCCCATACAGTTGCACAGTAATAAAGCTTCACTATGAGGAACTAACTTGGAGAAGGTCTAAGAGGGGCTATTAATAGAATGTCTTTTTTTCTTGTGGTCAAGTTGGTAACTTGATCCAAGTCAATCAGAAACTCTTTAGAACTTGAGCTGTCAAAGTGGCAACTTATTGGGCCTTAGGGAGTAGAACTGCAGAAACAGCTCCTTAGTTCTCAACAGCTGGATATTCAGAATGACTCTCGTTTCTGTCCTTTCCAGGAAGTGGCTTTTCAGTGTTTATCTTGCTTTTCTGATCAATTCATAATATTACAAATCTGTGCAGGTTTGCTTTCTGTTGTTTACAACCACAGAATCCTTGTTAATATACACAGATGTCAAGATGCGTATTGGTGATTGAACTAAATCTCTGCCATAATAACTTTAAGTACAGACCGACTGCCTATAAGTCTCTGATTTAGAAAAAATATATGTTTCTTTTTAATGGGAAAAATGTAGAGAAGTAAGGGGAATTAGAAAATTTTTTGACAGGTTGAAAAATACTAGCTATATTTGCTTATGCTTGTGAATTTTTATGGAATTAGTGATCATTCTTTTTAATAGGCATTTGGGGTTTTTATTTGTCTAAAGCTTTCTCTTTGGTCCCAATGCCCTACAATTGTCTCGGACTGGATCTGTGACCCTTGAATCTGAAAAATGAAAGAAGGGCCTAACGGAGTCATTTTATGAACTTTGACATTATCTCCATCAATGTCAGCTTCAACAAATGAGCAGTCACATTTAAACTGCAAGCCAGAGGGACCCTGTCACTCAGGAAAATAAGTGAGATTTAGTACCTTGAAGAGATTGAATTGATTCTCTGGACCAAATAGTGAAGAACTCACTGAATTGAGGCTCTCACTCTGTTAGGTCCTCAAGATGTTGTCTTCATGTATTTAGCTATGACATCTGGATGATTATTGGACAGACGCAAATGAAGTAGATTACAGATAAGGAATCTGAAACAACCCCTCTGGTTTGGCTCTTTTAAAGAACTGCTCTTAGTATGTCCTTTCTGTCTTCTGCTTGGCTAAACCACACTCCATGACAGACCATGGAAGTTTTAGATTCTGTTACCTGACCTCACTCATCTGTATGCTTCCAGTTTTCTTGGAATTAGCTTGGTTCCTGTCAATTCTGTCCTCTACCCCTTCTCTATTTTGGTGCTGTTTAGTGATAGATCTTTAATCATTTTTCTGATTTTTTTCTATGTTAATTGGGCCAATCAACTTTTCTTGTTTGGGGAAAAATGTATATAAAATATATATTTTCTCAGGTCCCTCCCCCTTTTCTTTTTGTTTTTATGTCAAAATCTTCTATACTTTAATTAATCTCTCCTAAATCTTTAATTAATTTTCCTTTTCTATTTCAAATATAAACTGTTTTTATTGTCTGTTTTATAAATTTAGCCTTCCAAATGTCATTTTTTTTGGCATTTTAAAATATGCAAACTTTGAATTTATTTTTTATTTATTTATTATTTTTTGTATTTTTCTGAAGTTGGAAATGGGGAGACAGTCAGACAGACTCCCGCATGCGCCCGACTGGGACCCATCCGGCATGCCCACCAGGGGGCGATGCTCTGTTGCAACCAGAGACATTCTAGTGCCTGGGGCAGAGGCCACAGAGCCATCCTCAGCGCCCGGGCCAACTTTGCTCCAATGGAGCCCTGGCTGCGGGAGAGGAAGAGAGAGACAGAGAGGAAGGAGAGGGGGAGGGGTGGAGAAGCAGATGGGCGCTTCTCCTGTGTGCCCTGGCCGGGAATCGAACCCGGGATTCCTGCATGCCAGGCCGACACTCTACCACTGAGCCAACCAGCCAGGGCCTAAAATATGCAAACTTTGAATTTAGAAATTTTGTGTGTGTGTGTGTGTGCATGCATGTGGTTTTGTAGTTCATTAATTTCAACTTTTTTCTTCATTAAATTCCTATTTAAATAATGGCTTATTTAGTTGCTTTTTTCCAATGGATATTTTGTTCTTGTATTTTTTTCTTCTTTATCCTTAAAGATTTTTGTGGCCATAAATTTTTTATTGATACAGATTTTGCTGTGCTCTCTCTATTAGTACTGTCATGAATTATTCTGATATATCTTAGTTTTTAGAAGGTCTATACATTTTAAATTCACCTTTGAGCTAAATCATTTTTATAAGCCGGTTTCTTAATTTTTAAAATGCTATTTTTTGTTACTGATTATTTCTAAATTTTAATTTTATTTCCCACATTTCAAAGAATATAGAGTATACAAATTTCTATTTGAAATTTTTAAACATATGTTTTGTGGCAAATTATATGAAACATTTTTTTTTTTTGACAGAGACAGGGAGTCAGATAGAGGGACAGATAGGGACAGACAAGACAGGAAGGGACAGAGAGAGATAAGAAGCATCAGCTCTTCACTGTGACACCTTAGTTGTTCACTGACTGCTTTCTCTTATGTGCCTTGATGGGGGGGGGCTACAGCAGACCGAGTGACCCCTTGCTTAAATCAGAGACCTTGGGCTTCAAACCAATGACTTTTGGGCTCAAGCCAGTGACCATGGGGTCATGTCTGTGATCCTGTGCTCAAGCCAGTGACCCCATTCTCAAGCTGGTGAGCCTGTGCTCAAGCCAGATTTGGCTGTGCTCAAGCTGGTGACCTCAGAGTTTCGAACCTGGGACCTCCACGTCCCAGTCCAACACTCTATCTACTATGCCACCACCTGGTCAGGCACATGAAACATTTTTGTAAAGCATTTTAAACGTGAGAACAATACACTTTATTTGAGAGACAAAGTTCTATTTCTCTCTCTCCATGTAGGAAGTATTAAATATTTTCTGCATGCAATTATATATTTTCTACTATATCACTACAATTCTGAAAGAGATGTGCTGAAGTCTCCCAGACTTTTATATTCTATTAGTAGTATCTTCAAGGAGCAGAAGATTTTAATTTTTATTAAGTCCTATTTATCAAGTCTTTTATGAATTAAGGTTTTTATATCTAAGAAAGTTTTGCCTAAGTCATGGCCGCAACAGTTTTATCTTTTGTTTTCTTCAAAAAGTTTTATAGTTTTAGACTTTACAATTAGATCTACAATCTATTTTGAGTTATTTTTCTAAATGGTGCATTGTACAGATCAAAGTATGTATTTTGTATTTGAGTTCCAAATGTTTCAGCACTGTTAGTTGAAAATATTGTTCATTGCACCTTCCTTGAGAATCAGTTACCCATATGGGTCTATTTCTGAAATCTTTTTTTTCCATTAATCTGTTTCTCTGCCTTCACACAGATTCTACACTGTTTTGATTACTGTAGCTTTATCGTGTCTCCAAATAGAGTTAGTCCTAATGCTTTGTACTTTTTTTTCAAAGTTGTTTTGGCTATTTTAGGTCTTTTCTATTTCTATATGAATTTTAGAAAGAACTTTTTAACTTCTCCAAAAAAGCCTGCTTTCATTTTGATTGAAAGTGCATCGATTTTACAGGTCAATTTGAGGAGAATTGGCATCTAAACAACTTTGAGTCTTCCGGCTCATGAAAATGGTATATTACTCCAGTTGTTTGTTTGTTTAGCTCTTTCGTAATTTCAGGAATATTTTGTAGTTTTTAGTTTATTAATTCTAAACACATTTTATAAGCTTTATATCTAACTAAGTGCTTCACTTTTATTAGTGCCTTTGAAAATAGATTTTTCTATAGACATATATAAACAGTTTGTTGAGAGAAGATCAATGAGAAATTTCTCCGCCTAATCACTTTACCCCAATTCTGTTATAATAAAGAGAACATGTATGAAGCCAGAGAGAAGGCATCTGAATCAACATCGTTCATAATTTGTCTATTTATTCATTTATTTTGTGAAAAATCTAGTAGCTTTATATACCAACTCATTCAGCATGGTTTTGTATAGTTACATATTTTTTGTGAAATTTGAAACAAGTTAGCTCTTACCTGAGTGGTAAAATAATTTCATTAGAAATTAATTCAGTCTCCACCATTTCATTTCTTTTTCAAAATATAAGAACCCAATAAGGCTGATTATTAATTCAAGATGATATACTGTAAACCTAGTTACAAACTCTGTAGGATTTAAGTCTACCACCCATACATTAAACCTCTCACCATATTTGATGGCACTTTATCTGAATTTATCAGTTTAAAATACTTTTTCGTACTGTTACATTTTCAGAAAATTTGCCTTTCAAAATCCATAAAAGCAAGAAAATAAAGCAAAGTATTCTTGATTTGGACTACTCTAAATATGAACATATACTCTTTCTCTCTAACTTACAAGTTTATGACAGCATTTAAGAAAAAGAACCACAATATCTACAAATTAATTAATGTGATACACCACATAAAGAAAACTGAAGGATAAAAATAATATGCTCGTATCAAAAGATACAGAAATAGTATTTGGCAAAATCCAGCATCCATTTATGATAAAAATAACTCTCAGCAAAGTGGGAGTACAGTGAACATACCTCAACATAGTAAAGAGCATAGATGACAGACCCACAGCCAACATTATATTTAAAAAGGAAAAACTAAAAGCATTTCTTTTAAGATCAGTAACAAGACAGCGATGTCCACTTTCATCACTCTTATTTAGCATAGTACTGGAAATCCTATCTAAAGCAATCAGTCATAGAAATAAAAGGCACCCAAATTAGAAAGGAAGAAGTAAAACAGTCATTATTTGCAGATGACATGATGTTATAATCAGAGAACCCTAAAGATTCCACCAGCATAGGGAATATAGTCAATAACATTGTAATAACTACGTATGATGCCAGATGGGCACTTAGGAATATCGGGGAGGAGCGGCAGATGACCTTGTAAAGTATGATTGTCTAATCATTATGCTGTGCATATGAAATTAAAACAAAATAATATTTAATGTAAACTATAATTAAAAAATAACATTAGGCCCTGGCAGGTTGGCTCAGTGGTATAGTGTTGGTCAGGCGTACAGGAGTCTCAGGTTCGATTCCCGGCCAGGACACATAGGAGAAGCGCCCATCTGCTTCTCCACCCCTCCTCCTCTCCTTCCTCTCTGTCTCTCTCTTCCCCTCCCACAGCCAAGGCTCCATTGGAGCAGGGTTGGCCTGGGCACTGAGGATGGCTCTGTGGCCTCTGCCTCAGGTGCTAGAATGGCTCTGGTTGCAACAGAGCGACGCCCCAGATGGGCAGAGCATTGCCCCTGGTGGGCACCAGGTGGATCCCGGTCGGGCACATGCGGGAATCTGTCTGACTGCCTCCCTGTTTCCAACTTCAGAAAAATATAAAATAAATAAATAAATAAAATTTTAAAAAGTAACATTAAAAAAAGAAAAAGAACTAGATAGGATTAAGTGAATAATGCCATTTTGCTATGGGTATATCCTCTTTTTATGGAGTAGGTAGAAATGTTTTAGTATACTACATTAATACACACTCACCAGGTAGGGAATCATTTTTTACTTGCAGAATATTTAAGTTTTCTTCCTTAGAATTTTATGGTATTTAACCTTAGCTATTTTTTACTTTAGGTAGTTAAAAGATTTCCCTTTTTTTTCAAAATTGCTTAGTTGCAAAAATAACTGAATTTTTCTAAAGAAACTTAGAATATTTAATGTAATTCTTTTAATGGACATAGGAAAAATAATGCAAATTCTTTAAGATTATTTGGTCATTATAGTCATATATCATTTATCATTTTGTCACTACAGGAAGGTGTTAAAGGAGCTTGGTTCCAACCAAGGAGTGAATAATTTTTAAGAACTGTTTACTACATGAAAATATTAGACAAGATAAAACCCATGTGAAATAAGTTATAAATATCTTAATTCCAGATTAGACCTGGAAAGCCATGATAGTACACAGTGGGATAGATTGCAGTAGAAGCAATCTAGGGCTGATCAGAGAATGGAAATAACAAAATCTTGTTTTATAACCTATATTTATTTATTGGAGTGTTAAGAGGGACAGTACAGTTCATTATTATTATTATTATTATTATTATTATTATTATTATTGAGAGGCAGTGAGGCAAAGACAGACTCCCACATGTATTCCGACAGTGATCTACCTGGCAAGCCCCCTCTGAGGCGATACTCTGCCTATTTGGAGCCACTGCTCCATTGCTCGGCAGCAGAGAGAAAGAGAGGAGAGAGAGAGAAGACAGAGGGGTGGAGAAGCAGATGATCACTTCTCCTGTGTGCCCTGACCAGGAATAGAACCCCGAATTCTTCACATGGGGCTGACACTCTACCACTAAGCCAACCAGCCTGGGCCCAGTAGTTTCTATACACTTGTACATTAGAAACATTTTCCCATCTTTGCACTGACTAGTTTGTGCAGAGATCAAACTAACTTAGTAAGATTCAGAACAAAAAAGAAACTAATCTTCCCTTTAAAAATTTCCTATGAGAAATGGTACCAAAAAAAAAAAGAAACGGTACCAATTTATAAGACTCATATTTAGCAATTTCTACGTTCCTAGGTAGGACGAAATTTATTCAGCTACCCAAAGTCATGAATATGTGGTTTCTCTTATATCTAGTTCAGAAGGTTAATGAATGGTATTTGGTTATAAGTCTCTGTTTATTTGTGACTTTTATAGATCAACATAGCTCAAGTAGTGGCAATACTCAATACAACTATGTGGTTCAGCTCAGAGTACGCAGTAGAAAATGGCAGGTAGAAAACAAGAGAGACGGGAAAGAGGAAGTTCTAATAATGGGTAGTTATATATTTTCTCAGAGAGAAAACTGGAAGAATGCTAAAAATAATCAGATCATAAACTAGCAGTTTTTGTCTCTTTTTTCCAGAGAATAACATAGAGATAAATGAAGATAAAATTGTGGAGAATGCAACACTAAGGACTTTTTTTTAGTTTCCATAAATAAATGAGGAAACTTCATGGGTTTGAGCAGCGAAGTGATGTGATAAAAAAGCCTTTGTAAGAGATATTTAAAAGGTCAGCGTGGAGTGCAGGGTGGATTTGGAGGTGGTTAAACTCAAGAGATGCAAGAAAAATGTGTCAAATGAATCAAATGCTCTAAAGAAGTCAAGAAGCATAGAGAATAGAAAAAAATGACCTTTGATTCTGACAATCAGTCACTCATCCTTGAAAGTATATTTGTAGTCTAGTGATATGGTCAGAAATAAAGCCATGGCAGGTTAAATTTCCAGTATATGCTGCAGGTAATATGCTAATATTAAAGTAGAAAATTAAAAAAAAACAAAAAACAAAAAAAACAGGTACATAACTGGCCAAGTGCATGAAGAAAATGTCCCCATATTCTGAGGCTAGCCAGAAGGGCATCAGCTTTGCTGGGTTAAACTTAGAAATTTTAAATTAAATAATGGAGTCTTAGAGGCTGGCCAGGTAGTAGCATAGTGGAAAGAGCATTGGACAGGGACACAGAGGACCCAGGTTTGAAACCCCAAGGTCATTGGCTTGAGCACTGGCTCACCAACTTGAGTGTGGGATCATAGATATGATTCCGTGGTCGCTGGCTCAAGCCCAAAGGTCACTGTCTTGAAGCTCAGGGTTGCTAGCTTAAGAACAAGGTCACTTGCTTGAGCAAGGGGTCACTCAGTTTGCTGTAGCTCCCTGGTCAAGGCACATATGAGAAAGCAATCAATGAAAATATAAGGTGCCTCAATGAAGAATTGATGCTTCTCATCTCTCTCCCTTCCTGTCTGTCTGTCCCTATCTGTCCCTCTCTCTGACTCTCTCTTTCTGTCTCTGTCAAAAATAAAATAAAATAATAAAATAAAATAATAAAAGAGTCTTAGAAACTTGACAAGATGAAGAGTGGCGAGTTATATATTAATCACCATGAGTGATTGGAAGTTTGAGTCAGAATTCAGACTCATGCAATGATAGTGGTAATGATGATGGTGATGATAAAGATCAGAAAACATTTATGTGGTCCTACTGTATGCCAACTGCTGTGCCAAATGTTTTCACTTCCATTATCTCATTTAATTTTCACAACTACTGTATGAGGTAATACTACTATTACTGTTATTTAACTACAAAAATTATTTAGTTTTATATTCCCTGATATACCTTGAGATTTATGTTTATTAGCCAGAATAATTTTAGAAACAATCTTAACTTTACTCTTCCCAACATAAGTAAAACTCAAGCAACAGGCAGAAGCATTGTCTTCCTCAACAAAGGAATAGCATACTTTCATCCTGTTATTTACTAGCTATACCACTAGTGATAAAAGGACTCAGGGCAGAATCAAATCATAAGAATCAAAACCTCTTGCTTCAGTAATCAGAATAAATGAGGTATAAAGGAAAGAAAAACTATTTTCGATAGTAATGCTATAGAAAATTGAAACTAGAATAGCACAGGGCACTTTCTGGAAAAAAATCTGTTGGATTGAAATCCTGGATCTGCCATTTCTTAGCTGTGTTTATTAGATACATTTCTGTACTTTGTTTCTGTACTACTTTAAGTCTATTTTCTCACTGACAAAATGGAGTTTGTCTTGCTCTAAGACCTTAAATGAGATATAAAACAGACAGCACAGCACTGTCTTCAGGAAATGTAAATTACTAAATTTGTATTAATATTGTCACTGTTTTTATTTTTAAATAGGTAGAAAAAAACAAAATAGAATTAAATCTTCATGATGAGAGGCTATCAAGGAATATCTCTGCAGTGAGCTATTTTTTCTGTTTTCTTATTTCCCTGCACAGTTTACAATAAACTCTTTCCAACTAAAGCAGTCTAAGCTTGTGTCTGTCTTATGACTAGAAGAGCTAAAGGCAAGTTGTTAATACTAGGAATTAATCAACCAGTTGCAGATAAAATCAGTAGAATTTCAATTTGGTCTCAGTTCATTACAATTAAAAAATATCTTAGATAGGGAAAGTTGGTCAGGATTGAAACTGACCCCCTAATTCTTTTCTTTTGCTATATACTACAAATGAAATAATAGTATTTGGAACCAATAACAGAATCATTATAATTTATGGTGTTGTTTTTATCATATGAATGACATAAATCTCGTTTGACACAAGTATCTATAAACTATAAGGTTATGATACTTCTCATTTAATAAACAGTTAAATAAAAAGCAATAATTGTAGAACACCAGATAAGTTGAGATTATAGGCTTGAGGAGTTGATGGCATATAACTAATTGCAAATATAAGCCTCTTATAGTTTTGATTTTGAGAAATTTTAATAAATCATATACACAACTTGGAAATTATATTTCTAACCTCTGGATTTCAAAAGAAAAAAGAAAACTATAATTTTCACCTTCATAATCATTTTGTGAAGCTTTGACAACTGCATTCAAGTAAAATTTTATCATTAACCTAAGATTTGCTAGATAAATAGAGGAAGAATAATTGCATACAAACCTAAAATGTAAAACTATATTTTAATATTACTGCTTTCTTGATAACTTTATTGTTAACTCCATTAATATTAATGTAACGTAATATAGATACATATACTATAATGCATACTGTTTATGACTATACATTGAGGTATGTCTTACTTGAAATCAAATTGGATGCAAAATAATGGAAATGGTTTATATACATAAAGAAATGTGTTAAGCAATGTTTTTCTATATTCTCAAATTATGGTATTTTACATGAAATATTTGTTCTCATAATAAGTGAAAATAACAGAGCAAAGAATTGTCAAGGCTACTATTGTTAGGCTGTGTTCCCCATGCCTCATGTGTCATACTCTTTGTTTTTATTTTTTACCAGTTTTTATCTACCATCTATTCTAGGAATTAGAAAGTATTTTATTCTGATAGAAGGCATGAGAAGTGATACAGAAATGGTAACTTTATTAATAATTAGTCTAAATAATATATTTTATACTGATATAACTTTATGGGAGGCTAAAGGAATATTAAGAATTTTCTTCCAACCTTTTATTATTATTTTTTTTGTATTTTTTTTTTTTGTATTTTTCTGAAGCTGGAAACGGGGAGAGACAGTCAGACAGACTCCCGTATGCGCCCAACCGGGATCCACCTGGCACGCCCACCAGGGGCGATGCTCTGCCCACCAGGGGCGATGCTCTGCCCACCAGGGGGCGATGCTCTGTCCACCAGGGGGTGATGCTCTGCCCCTCTGGGGCGTCGCTCTGCCGCGACCAGAGCCACTCTAGCGCCTGGGGCAGAGGCCAAGGAGCCATCCCCAGTGTCCGGGCCATCTTTTGCTCCAATGGAGCCTTGGCTGCGGGAGGGGAAGAGAGAGACAGAGAGGAAGGGGGGGAGTGGAGAAGCAAATGGGCGCTTCTCCTATGTGCCCTGGTCAGGAATCGAACCCGGGTCCCCCGCACGCCAGGCCGACGCTCCACTGCTGAGCCAACCGGCCAGGGCCTCTTCCAACCTTTTAAATGGGGCCAATGATCAAATTAACAGAGACAGATTAACAGGAGTGAAACAATTTTAATACATGTGCATGGGGAATATGCATAGGCATGAATATTCCAAAAACAGTGCGGCAACATAATCCTATGAGACATTTTTAGACAAAGAAAAAAATAGGAGGACACCTCACATCTGTCAGACTGGTTATCGTCAATAAATCAACAAACAACAATTGTAGGTGAGGATGTGGAGAAAAGGGAATCCTCATTCTCTGTTAGTGGGAATGTAGATTAGTGCAGCCACTGTGGAAAACAGTATGGAATTACCTCAAAAAATTAAAACTGGAACTGTCTTATGACCTCTGGTCTTCCTCCCCAAAACTCATAACCACACTCTAGTCATGCGAAAAATACCACCAGACAATGTCAATAGTGGAACATTCTACAAAATACCCAATCATTATTCCTCAAAACTGTCAAGGTCATCAAAAAAATAAGGAAAGTCTTTGAAACTGTCACAGCCAAAAGCAGTCTAAAGAGCCACGAGGACTAGAATGTAAGACGGGATCTGGAAGAGAGAAGGGGTATCATGTGAACCTGTGGAAACCTGAATAAAGTATGGTGTATCAGTCTGGTAGGGGTCCTGTAAAAATAGCATCAACTGGGTGGTTTGTGAAACAAAAACTTATTTTCTCACAGTTCTAGAGACTTAGATCTCAGTCCAAGATCAGAGTGCTGTCAGCTTGTTTTCGTCTGAGGCCTATGAGAGAGAAGTCTCTTCCATGACTCCTGGCCCCTATTGTTTGCTGGCATCCTTTGGTGTTCCTTGGCTTAAAGAAGTAAAACCCAGTCTGTCTTCAGATTTCTCCTTTTGTTTTTCACAGTTTGCACTTAAAATATATTTTTTAATTTTTCCTTTTTCTTGTTAAGAACATTAGTCATATTGGATCAGGGTCTACCCTAACAACCTCATTTTAACTTGATTGCCTCGCTAAAGACTCTTATCTCCAAATATAGGATATGTCTGTGTATATTATATATTAAAATATAAGATATATAATATATACGTTTTAGAGGGAGAGAGGTTGAAAAAATAATACAACAATATTCAGGTTTTTAAGGACTTATCTAATACCCAATTTAATTTAGACATACAGTCATATGTTAAAATTTCAAATGAGAAAACAACAAAAAATTTTTAAGTGATGATTTTCTTCCATGTGTTCAATTTAATTATTGCCTTTCCCTTATGGCATGGCTTTGTAAACAGAATATGCATATGGTGTTTAAAATTTTAACAGTGTGGTAAATTGTACTTCATCCTCGCTGATGAATAAGTCCCCTTGCTATTTTAAAGTTTAGAGGCATCATTCCCATGGCCAGTGGTTTAGTAATAAAACAGAAATGGGAAATTTAAGCAAAATGTTCCATGCATTTTTTCGAATGAAAAATAAATATCTTCATGTATTTTTTCCCAGAACCAATTACTGACTAATTTTGAAACTGCTTTCTAAACAAAATATAATTCTTACACCTGGGAATTACAGGTAATAAAAGGTTTTATGCCTCATGTCTATTTTCCAGAAAGATCTCTTGGGATTTGGTGTGGACAAATTCTTGCTAATTGAAAATACTGCTCTTGTTTGTATTAATCATTTATTCAAAGTTTGTCTCATAGGAAGTTTTCTGCAAGACCTCAGTCAAAACACTTAAACCATCAAAACCTTAATTTTGTTTTTGACCTTTTCATTTTTAATTGTTGTTCATTATGTGTAAAGAAAAGAAAATGTAGGAAGCAACAAAATTAATTACCTTTAAGAGGTACTTCCTATGGGAAGCTTCTGGATCAACATTTGCTTGTGGATGTTTTTATGTGCATGATCTTACAATGTACTCTGCTTTACCTCTTTCTCCTGATGATTTTTCCTATCAGCTCCAAAGGAAATATTATAGAAAGGCTAGAATAGAAATTCAAAGCAATAAGAAAATCACATGTGGTTTACTTTGTCTGTTAGCAGACTAATAGATTTACTTTGGCTTAAGAAAATATTTCAACATTGGTTTTGGAAAAGATCATAAAAAAAAAAAAGTTCTACAATGTACTTATTATCTGAAAAGTCTACAGCACAAAGCTAATTGTGTTTATTCTGATTTTGATCATCCTGGTTTAATATTAGAAAACTATTTATTGGGACCCGGGTGTATTTATGTTAGTTCTTTACCTGCACTTAACATTTGTAAAGTGATCTATTTGCGTATCTATTCAGTTCAGAAATGTAGAATTTTAAACTTGATGTGACTCAATATTAATGTTTCTTCTACTTGATGAGGAATGCAGAAGGAACTGCGTATCCACAGATAAAGCTGAAAGATTTGTGATTTTCCTATGTCATATTACACAGTTCACTTTTGCTATCTTCTAGTTGTCTTTTTAAATGTTTCTAGACTTAGGATATATATGTTCTTATGTTGTGAAAGATATCATAGGAAAAGGTATCATTTTCTTCCAAAACTAGATTCCAGGGACTTGATTTTTATTAAGGAAATATTTTTTATTTCCATTGTCTTTACAATTTATTTGCTTGCTTGCCGTGTTTTAATTTTCCTTGATGAACAAGAACACTAAATGATTTTATATTCAATAAGTAACTTAATTTGTACAATGATGCTCTGTAATTAGTTTTCTGTAGTCTGATGTTTTGGGGTTTTTTCTTTTTCTAATTTAAGAAGAGCTCTGATGGTATGACTCAGTACTGTCACACATAAATGTGAGTTAGTCCAGATACAAACATATTCCAAATGCCTCTTCTCAGGGAATTATACTTCTTGAAACTGTACTCCCCAAGAATCTACTTAGTTTGTTAGAGGAGTGATATTGCCCTTTAAGTCTACTAGATTTTAGCTCAGATAATGTTTCCAATGTCCATATCAGGTGATGGCAGACACAACTTTCCTTGTCAGTGCAATAGGATATTACAGTAACTTATTTGATTTGTTGTTTTGGTGGGATATAAATTTTTTAAAAAACCACATGGCATATATATATGCGATTTTCTTTCTTGTGGAAAGACAGTAAAAGTAAATAATACCTTAAATAAGACACATCTATTTTAAATGTTTTTACTTTTTTGTTAAATCCATTATTCCTCAAATTGTTTCACTTCACTGAACTGAAGGTTCCTACTTAGGCTATGTGGGATTGGTAAACACTGAATACTGTAATACTTTTGTCTTTGGAGCATCAACATTTTTAGTCAAATATTAATTGTAGTCAACAAATAGGAAATAGGGTTTGTTAGGCAATATTTAAAATAGTACTGAGAGGCCCTGGCCGGTTGGCTCAGCGGTAGAGCGTTGGCCTGGTGTGCGGGGGGACCCGGGTTCGATTCCCAGCCAGGGCACATAGGAGAAGCGCCCGTGTGCTTCTCCACCCCACCCCCACCCCCTCCTTCCTCTCTGTCTCTCTCTTCCCCTCCCGCAGCCAAGGCTCCATTGGAGCAAAGATGGCCCGGGTGCTGGGGATGGCTCCTTGGCCACTGCCCCAGGCGCTAGAGTGGCTCTGGTCTCGGCAGAGCGACCCCCCGGAGGGGCAGAGCATCGCCCCCTGGTGGGCAGAGCATCACCCCTGGTGGGCGTGCCGGGTGGATCCCGGTCCGGCACATGCAGGAGTCTGTCTGACTGTCTCTCCCCGTTTCCAGCTTCAGAAAAAAATAAAATAAATAAAATAAAATAAAATAGTACTGAGAAGTAACAAATCCAACTTTTTAAAATTTTATATCACGAAGAATTTTAATACAGTCACTATGGAAAACAGTATGGAGGTTCTCAAGTAATTAAAAATAGACCTACTAAATGATACAACAATCTGACTTCTGGGTATATATCCAAAGTAAACAAAATTATTATCCTAAAGAGATGTCTGTACCTCCATGTTCAGAGCA
The DNA here is from genome assembly GCF_036850765.1 of Saccopteryx bilineata. NCBI lineage: Eukaryota > Metazoa > Chordata > Mammalia > Chiroptera > Emballonuridae > Saccopteryx > Saccopteryx bilineata. The sequence continues at coordinate 252,861,644 of NC_089493.1, forward strand.
GCATGATTCATAGTAGCCAAGGTATGGGAACACTCTATGTCTTTGTTGATGAATGAATGGGTAAAGAAAATGTGATATGTATACATATGCAATTGAATATTATTCAGTCTTTTAAAAGAAGGAAATCCTGTCATTTATAACAACATGAATGAATCTGGAGGGCATTATGCAAAGTGAAATAACCCAGAAAGAAACAAAACTGCATAGTATCACTTATATGTAGAATCTAAGAAAATGAAGGAACTTCAAATTAATAGATTTGTCTATCTCATGTTAAATTATTTTCAATAACTGGCTAAACTTGTTTCACTTATACTTGCATCTATTCCTTCCTCTCACATTATTTTAAAGCATGTCCCAGATACCATATTTATCTGTATAATTTCACGTATTTATTTTCCTTTCATTAAATATATTGGGGGTGGCATTAGTTAATAATATTATATAGGGATATAAAGGACTGTATACTGAAAACTATAAAGCATTATTAAAAAAGATTTAAAAAGAAACAATGAAATGAAATGGATTGGAAGAATCAATATAGTTAATATGGCCATATTACCCAAAGCAATGTACAGATTTAATGCAATCCCCATCAAAATCTCAATGACATTTTTTGAAGAAATATAATTAAAAATTATCTGTAAATTTAGTATGTAAATTTAATAAAGGTCTGCTTTATTCATCATAATTACTGCATCTTTAAGCCACTGGCGGACTGCTGTAGGTGCTTCTGTATTTCCTTAGCATTCCCCTCTATAGCCAAAACATTTTGCTTAAGCACCTGAGACTTTGATTTTTTTTTCTTTTGTTTTCTGACCACATTGTATATAGAACAAGTCAGAAGCATTGGAGAGTTCATGTCAATGAGAGCAGTTTTCAACCAGTATCAGATAGGAAGTTGATGAATAAATACAATAGCTCTCATCCCTCATTTAAGATAGCTTGGAGGTGTGACGTACACTGCTGCAGGATTGAGCTCCAGTTGTGAAATGAAAAGCAGATTGATAACACATCTTCTGTTGGACTTCTTTTTTTCGTCTCACTTACCTACTGATCCTTGAATCACCTACAAAGAAGCAACTGGCTCTAGGATCTTTGTTTCTGAATCTGTTGTGGAAAGAGACTAAACCAATCCATATGCTCTAAAGCAGGGGTCTCAAACTCGCGGCCCGTGAGCCGCATGCGGCCCGCCCACCAATTTTGTGCGGCCCGCAGACTAATCAAACTTCGTGGATTAGTCTGCAGGCCAGTCTGCGGGCCGCACAAAGTTGGTGGGCGGGCCGCCCGTGGGCCCGAGTTTGAGACCCCTGCTCTAAAGAAATCAGTGATAATTACTAAATGACATCAAATATCTGGCAAGTATAACATTTCCAATCGTCCAAACATATATAAATGGTTTACAGTTTTTAAAATTCAAGACTAAAGGTCCTCCAAGTATATTGTTTGATGTGAATTTTAAGTCTCTTTTAATATAGGGGCATCCCCAGTTTACGATACTGTTTTGTTCCTATGACAGTGTCGTAACCCAAATTTCGGTGTAAGCCAAAACATACCCTAGCCTAACACAAATGGAAAACTTGCACTTTTAACAGTCCAAAATGGCGCAGGTAAAAGTACTGAGGGACGCCAACTCCTCAGTCCTATGCTGCACACAACCAAACTAGTTTGCCCACGTACTCTGTAAGTACAACGGTAATGGTGTAAGATGAAACACTCGTGTCACAATTCCTTTAAGTTTTTATGGGAGTGAGCATCGTAAACTCGAAACGTCATATGTAGACAGTGGTAACCTGAGAACCCCCTGTATACGTATGGTTCCTGCATATCTTCTTATTTTTCTCGTAGTTTATTTTTTTATGAAACAGTGCTCTTTGACCCATAGGTTTTCCTACAGCCTGGGTTATGCTGATAACTTTCCCAAGGTGTGGTTTAATAGGATCCTGTGTCTAGGATAATTGTGTTTGAAACTAGAACTTGGATCAGATTTAGGTCTGACTTTTTTTTTTTCTGACAAAACTAATTTATATTCTACTGTGTTCTATCAAGAGGTACATACAGTCTACTTCTCTTTTTTGTGCTAAAAGCAGCCATGAATAAATGCTTAGATCTATTCATTACAGGTTGTAAAATATTGATAAGGTCAATATTTTATAGTCCCTTTTCATTAATTAGTTGAAATATTTCTATACAGAGGAACTTTGTCTTGTCCCTCAGGGGTATAGTTCACATAACCACTTCACAAATAATCGTTTGTTTCATAATATTCTCTGATAGTAATAACTAGGATGTTTTTAGTGTAATTCCAAATTAATGGAGTTAAACATATTTGATGTATTTTATTACATTGCAGCCGTTATCCTTATTGATGCTTTATTGTCCCATCATTTTCCAGTTGAAGATTCTTCTAGTTAGTGATTCCTTTTGATACAATCCTCACAGTATTTACTAGCTCCCATGCGATCTGGTACAAGAAGATGTTGCAGGCTCATTTGTTTGTTTGTTTGTTTATTTTGTTTGTTTGTTTGTTTTTTTGCCTCAGACCTTGGAATGAATGGTTTTGCAGGGAGCTCAGAATTTTTTAGATGAGAATTGGTATTTGGAGAGAACAATCTCTCAGTGGGTTAATTGGAACTGAATTGGCCAGTAATGTAATACTTTTAGATGGACAAACCTAGCTTATTTACTTTGGTTAATTTTAAGAAAAAAAAACTACAAGTTTATATTGATAACTTATAATTCAAATTCAGCTCTTCATGGTTTTAATTAATCTCTGTTTTATATCTGTACCTCCTTTTCATACATGGACAGTCTTGATTCTCCAGGACCCTTAAGGGTGATGAAATTAGAATATTATATACACTTTATCTTTTGCTTTATCCCATAGTACACTTACAAATCTCAGATAGCAATATTAATAATCTTCCAAAAATACAAATGCTAAAAATTGTTTCAAACATTTTTTTTTGCAGTTCTTACTGTCATTAGGATTTATTCTACTTGTGTTAAAATGACAGGATAGTAAGGTTCATTTTTTATATTTTTTAACTGTAGGATATTATTATTTTCATGCCTTATAATTATTTAAAATTTAAAGGGATTCAAAGGTATAAAACTTAATTTTAAAAGAAGAGTATTTTAAAGTATTTTTCAAAACTAGATTCAGAAATGGCCTATATACTATAAGTAAAATGTAAAAATGAATATTTAAGAATCCCTTGATTAATCAAGGAAAAGGTTAAATTTTGTTTTCAGTGTTGACAATTGAAAAATACAGATATATATATAATAGATTTTATTTATATTTTAATTGATTTGAAAGAGACAGAGGGAGAAAGAGGGAAAGAGAGAGAGAAGTATTCATTTGTTGTTCCACTTAGTTGTGCATTAATGGATTGCTTTCTATATGTGCCCTGGATAGATATCAAACCCACAACCTTGGTGTTTTGGGATGATACACTAACCGACTGAGTTAATCGGCCAGGCCTTTCATATAATGCATTTTAAAAACTGTTTGTTAAACATATTAATTACATGTAGGGATCATTATCAGTTACCTGTAAAAATTATGTGACTCTATAAAACCAAGAAAATAAGATAATGTTTAATAATTCTTGGCATTTAAAGTTTTCCTTTGAAACTTAAACCAAATTTTCTTCATCATCTGAAAAATAAATTCTCCAACAAAAGTCACATCATTTTGCATAATGCTAGGCCCTGGGTTATTTCTCTCTCTCTCTCTCTTTCTCTCTTTGACTACATTAAAGTGTAGATGTGCACTATATAGCCTGCACTCCTTACTCTGCTTTTTGGCCAAATGTTTGAATGATTTCCCCTATTTTATGAAATCTGACATATTTTAATTCATAATTCCCCTTAAATATTATACATGGCTCCACCTGTGTTCAAAAGGAGAAGATTTAAACAAATAGACAAGTGAAATTCAAGATATCTTTGTCTATATTTGATGATTCAAATGTCCCCTGGTAGGACCTTACACATATAAATAAAAGTTGTTAATTTTTGAGTGTCACAGTGGTGAAAGGCAGTTTAGAATAGATCAACTTAAACAGATTGCATTATATAAACTGTGAAAAATATCTAACTCTTTGGAAATTTTTTTAGAGTATTCAAAGTTCTGTCTTTTCATCTTTTTTTAATTTAAAAAAACATTTTTTCTAAAAATTATTTGTGAAGATTATTTTAAGGTAATTAATCTCTTTACTTTTTTTAACTTCTAACTTCTACCTCTTATTGAGCTTCAATATGCATCCGTTACTGTTCATCTATCACCAGTTTACAGCTCAATGGCTTTTCTCAAGCTAAACATCCTGTGTAGCCACCACTGAGATCAGAAATAGATCATTACCAGCACTTCCAAAGCCCCCGTGTGTTCCTTTTTCAGTTACTATCTCTCACACTCAATGTAACTGCTTTCCTGATTTCTAATGCCACAGATTAGCTTCTGCCAACTTTGTACTTCATATACATGGGAATATAAATTCGTAGTTTTTTATAACATCTTTCAGATGACATTATTCTTGTCTGCCTTACTCAAATTGTTGTATGCAACTTTTGATATTGCCATTGCTACATACTGTTGTTATGGTAATATACCAACATTTGTTTATCCTTTCCAGTGTTGATGGGCATCGTTGATAGTTCAGTGTGCAGTTCATGGCTACTATAAACTGTGGCACTATAAATGTTCTAGTGTCTGTATTTTGGTAAACCTATTTTTATATTTGGTACACATCTAAGAATGGAATTAGTGAGCTTTATGTAGCCATATGTTCAGCTTTAGTAGATACTTCAAATAGCTTTTCACAATTACTTGTAAACATGTATATTTAAACAAGCAGTATATGAGAGTTCTGGCTATATTACATACTTTAAAAAAAATTGGCATTTTTTTAGTTTATATTTTTCTATTCTAATAGATATGCATTGGTATCATATTGTGAATTATTTTAATACTTCTGCTGTTTTGAGCATTTATAAAATGTTTTTGGCCAGGCCCTGGCCAGTTGGTTCAGTGGTAGAGTGTCAGCCTAGCGTGCAGGAGTCCCAGGTTTGATTCCTGGCCAGGGCACACAGGAAAAGCGCCCATCTGCTTCACCCCTCCCCCTCTCCTTCATCTCTGTCTCTCTCTTCCCCTCCCACAGCCAAGGCTCCATTGGAGCAAAGTTGACCTGGGTGCTGAAGATGGCTCCATGGCCTCTGCCTCAGGTGCTAGAGTGGCTCTGGTTGTGACAGAGCAACGTCCCAGATGGGCAGAGCATGGCCCCCTAGTGTGCATGCCGGCAACAGAGCAATGCCCCAAGATGGGTGGAGTGTCTGGGTGGATCCCAGTTGGGCACATGCGGGAGTCTGTCTGACTGCCTCCCTGTTTCCAGCTTCGGAAAAATACAAAAAAAAATGTTTTTGGCCATGTAGATTTCCTCCTTTGTGACTTGTCTATTTACCTCTTGTCCTACCTTGCTGTTTCACTGATACACAGAATTTTTAATATATTCTGAATGAATCTTTTCTATGCTATGTGAATTACAAATATTTTCTTTCTGTAGAATTACACTTTTATTACCTAACTGATGTTTTTTATATCTACCTATTTTCAATACTCACCCAATTCCTTTGATTTTCATAAAATCTTCTTTAAATGAATCAGCTACACTATAATCTTCTATTTCACTGATTTTCTTGTAACTGTAAATTTTCCAATGTAACACAGAAGTCTTCTTGCCCCACAAGACTATATGCAGCTCAATTCTAGAGATGGGTATACAATAGATGCTCATTAAATATTTGATGAAATAAATAAACTTCAAATATTGCTATAAGTGACAATTCCCCATATAGTGCCCTATTTTTTATATGCTAGTGAGTTAAAAAATTAGTTTAATATAATTCAGGTTAATAGTAAATTCTGATGAGTAGTATATGATTTATACATATCATTTCAAAGCATTTAAATCCTTTTTAAAATTGAATTTATGCAGGTGACATTGGTTAATAAAATTGTATAGGTTTTAGGTGTACAGTTCTATAATACCTCATCTGTATATTGTATTGTGTGTTCACCACCGCAAGTCAAGTCTCCTTCCATCATCAGTTATTCCCCCTTTCCCCTCTCTTACTTCTCCTTAGCCCTATTCCCCTCCTGTAATCACCATGCTGTTGTCAGCGTCTTGCTATTGTAAATAATGCTGCAACAAAATAGGGGTGCATATACTATTTTGAATTAGTGTTTTGGGTTTCTTCAGGTATATTCTCAGAAGTGGAATTGCTGGGTCATAAAGCAGTTTTATTTTTATTTTTTGAGATAACTCTATACTGCTCTCCACAGTGGCTGTACCAATCTGCACTGCCACCAACTATGCTGAGAGTTCCCTTTCCTCCACATCCTCGCCAACACTTGTTTGTTGATTTATTGATGATAGCCATTCTGACAGGTGTGAGGTGATATCTCATTATGGTTTTAATTTTAATTTCTCTGATAATTAGTGATATTGAGCATCTTTTCATATGCCCATAGGCCATCTGTATGTTCTTTATGGAGAAGTGTCTATTCATGTCCTATGCCCATTTTTTTAATTAGATTATTTTTTGGTGTTGAGTTTTGTAAGTTCTTTATAAATTTTGCATATTAACCCTATACCAGATGTATCATTGGCAAATATGTTTTCCCATTCAGTGGATTTTTTTTTATTTTTTTCAGTTTGTTGATAATTTCTTTAACTGTGCAAAATTATGTTAGAGTGATGTAGTCTCATTTGTTTATTTTTTCTTTTGTTTTTCTTGCCCAAGGTGACATATCAGAAAAAGTATTGCTACAAGGTATATCCAAGATTTTACTGCCTATGTTTTCTTCTAGTATTTTTATGGTTTTGAGTCTTACATTTAAGTCTTTAATCCATTTTGAGTTTATTCCTGTGTATGGTATAAGAAGGTCGTCTAGTCTTATTGTTTTGCATGTCTCTGTCCAGTTTTCCCAACACCACTTATTGAATAGACTATCTTTACCCCCTTGTATGTTTTTGACTCCTTTGTCCGGTATTAACTGACCATAAGGTATGGGTTTACTTCTGAGCTCTCTATTCTTTTCCATCGAATCTGTTTTTATGTCTGTACCCTGCTGTTTTGATTGCTATGGTCTTGAAGTGTATAGTTTGGTATCATGTAGTGTAATTTCTCTGACTTTGCTCTTCTTTCTCAAGACTGCTGTTGCTATTTAGGGTCTTTGTGATTCCATATAAATTTTTGAAATATTTGTTCTAGTTCTGTAAAACACACCATTGGTATGTTGATTGGAATTATGTTGACTCTATAGATTGCTTTGGGTAGTATGGACATTTTAATGCTGTTTATTTTTCACATACATGAACACAATATATGCTTCCACTTATTTGTATCTTCTTTAATTTCTTTCTCAAATGTCTTTTACAGCCTTAGTTAAATTCATTCCTAGGTATTTTATTCATTTTGAAGCAACTGTGTATAGGATTATTTTCTTTGTTTTCCTTTCTTATAGTTCATTATTGGTATATAAAAATGCAACTGATTTCTGGATATTTATTTTGGATACTGCTACTTTACTCTATTCATTTATCAGTTCTACTAGTTCTTTGGTGGAATACTTAGGGTCTCTTATCAAAGCATTTAAGTTTCATTTTCCCCTATATGGTGACTATATGAAGATAGACTATCAATGACTATTTCATTCCAGAGGTTGGAATATTAAGAGAAAATAAATGTTTTAAATGCAATGTGACAACTACTGCTAAAACAAGAATGCCTTTGTAATCGTTATTCAATTTAATGAGCTCACATTTATTCAAATTTTGGGAATAGCTGATGAGGTATGGATAACACTTCAATATGAACATAGCAAGAATGAATAACAAGTTATTTAAAAGGGTTAAAATCCAGCATTCACTTACTTATGTTAGACTTCTGGCATACTTGCCCATAGCAGCCGTAACACCTCCATTCTCACCAAGTCAGTGCACTCAGTCCAAATGGTATGTTCTTAGTGACACAGTTTACTTGGTGATGCCTCATGGCATCACGGGAATGCACAACCTGTTTCTTATGTCCAGATCAAAGAGTGAACTCTCACAAAGGTCTATGCGGATTTTACTCTTCAGTAAAACAATTTATTGTATAACTTCTTCAAGTACAGCTTTCTACAATCACCAAAATGATGTAAATCCCATCACTGGGGAAGAATATCAGAGAGGACACAAGGAAAAAGATTGCAAACGTAGCATTACTTACCGCCCCTTCACTCGGATTCTGTCATCTGAGTTCTAAATCCACCAATCTTACCTCCCTGAATTTCCAGAAATTGTTTTGATTTCAAGAGTTTATACATATTATTTCACTACAGCCAAATCATTCAACTACTTAATGATGTCACCAGATAGAATCAGTCATCAAAGAAAAACTAAAGGAAAAGGAACAGTAAATGTGGCATCTTGAACACACACTTGAAACCAGGTTCTCACTGTGGCTCATCCCAATTTCATAAATAGATAGATAGAAAGATAGATAGATGATAGATAGATAGATAGATAGATAGATAGATAGATAGATTCTCTGCATTAAAAAAAACTCACAACTTAGAGTGATTGAGTTCTTGCCACCCTACATTTTAAAAAAACAACATACCACAGAAAATTATCATTTTGAGTGTACAATGAATGGTTTTTAATATATTCATGTAATTATGCTACCATCACCACAATCTAATTTTAGAACATTTACCACCTGGAGAAACACCCGTACCCCTTAGTAGTCACTCCACCCCCTTCCTAGTCCTACCAAACCCCAAATTTACTTTTGATCTGATGGATTTGTCTTATTTTCACGTATCATATAAATGAAATCATATAATGTGTTCTCTCTATTCCATCTTGCTACATTAAATTTTCCCCTATTTTTGTTTTCAGTTAATATAGATGAATCTTTGCAGGACAGGAAAATCACACAATACCACTCTAGAAAAGGTTTTAAAGAACCAGGGCAAGGTCTTGTAATTTATTTGTCCTTTCCTTAATATCAGATATTACATATTTTACTCTCGAGTATTTAACTAATACTGGGCTTTCTTTAAATTATTTTAAGTACTGTCTGTCTTCTTTTCTTCCTCCTTGGAAATGATCAGTTTATTTTTCAATAGAATAAATTGAATGTAGTGTCTCTCTTACTCTGTCTCTAGTTGAACATTTGGGAAAGCTGAAGTGAAACCTCAAGAACTCATAATCCTGGTTTACTATCCAAATGATAAGGAGAAAGCATAAACTTCAATCGCCATATCCACCCGAGGTATTATGAATAGGAAATTACAAAGAAAAATATGTTTGCTAAATTATTTGGAAGAAATTAAATAGATGCAGTGCGAATTATTGCCAATTACATTTCTCAGGGCTTCTATTAAACTTGGTAACGTTTGTAAAGAACATATATTTGGAAAACTTAAAAGCAACAAAATAATTCAAGAACAATTTTTTCCTCGGTTCACACATTACTTACCACTACTTGGATATACTGAATTTATTTATATAGTATTGTGAAGCTTATTAAATAATGGACTAGAACTTCTTTCATATGATAGTTGAGAACCAGGCTAGCTTTAAGACATAATTGGTTTGTTCTGTATAAATAGCTATGTTTGAGGAGACAGAGTTCAAGCTGAGATGACAAGAGCAGTTAAACTGAAACTGCAGTATTAGCAAAGTAGTATCTTATCCTTGCAGAAGACTCTGTGAGGAATGAGGACAATCTTGTATCTCTTAGCTCATTGGAATCTCAGAACTCTGTCACCCATTTTTCCCTGTTTATTTTTCTATGAGTCAAAATCACAAGTCTGTAACAGTTTGCCCCCAGCTTATCTATCCAAAAACACTTCCCTCCCTTCTGCTTATACCCAATCTTCCAAAAGCAAAATAGTGCTCACTGTCCCCAAAACAATAAAAATATCTTAAACCTTCATTCTTTTATTTGTACACACTGTTTCCTCACTAGCGAGGACTTCCTGCCCACATCTGCCTGGTAAATTCCTAAAATTATTTCTTAAAATATTCAAATTAACATATTTTCTCTGCAATAATACACTCATTTGCTCCCTCCTCTGAGTTCCTATACCTCTTTGTAGTATATGGGTTATTGAAAGATACACACAAACATACTATATCTCCTTATTTACATGTCTGTCTTTATTACTGGATTTGTGAACTCTTCGGTATGAGATAAAGAATTCACTTCTGCATTTCTGGTACCTTGCATAGTTCATAGTACAGATTAAATGTGTTAGACATGTTTGCTGACTAAATTAAGAATACACAAATGGAAAGAAATCCTTTCTGATAATACCGGAACTATCTCTGCATATATACCTTAAATATGCCAGTAATACTTTAAAGATTGTAAGCATGAAATCAGTGATGGACGGCAGTGTTTGAGCCTATCTCCCAACGATACCAGTATCAGCATCCCAGATACACTGTGAGTACCTGGCCTATTACCAGTGTGAGCAGGAGAGTAGCGTGAGAAGTAGAGCTACACAACGCACACCTACGCTGTGTCACTGTGATGGCACTTTACCTACCCTCCCACCAGCAGAGTGAGGAAATACGAGAACCAAGACAGGCCACTGCAGAGTCCAGAGAGATCTCTGGATACCTAATTTACTGTTACAACTTGGCAGTGAATTGGATGCTGAAAGAGAAAAAATACTAAATTCATTTATTTGTTGTTTATGCCTGAGCCTTGAGTTTATATTGCTTCTATTAGATATAAGTTAATTTTCTTAGACTAGTTCTTAAATATAGAATATGACATAATAGAAAAATTTAAATGCCATCTACATATCTCTTCATTTATCTAGTATTATCTACAGGGTTGGGCAAAGTAGGTTTACAATTGTGAGTGCGAGAGACACAGAGTTTATTCTTATATTAGTATTTATTAATTATTATTTCCTATGTAAATAACTGTATACCTACTTTTACCCACCCCTGTATTTATCTACATATGTGATTTGAGAAATGCCTCGAATGGCGTTCATCACGTTAATGGTAGTGATTTCTTCTGACAGAACTTAGGGTTTGCTGAGTAAATGAATTTTTTATTTTGTTTGCAGTTTTAAATATTAGCATTCATTATTTTTAAAAAATAATAGTTAAGATGTATATGCAATATACTTTTATTGGGGTATTTGAAATATACTAAGTAATTTTTCTATTTTTATATAGTATTTCCCAGAGTGTGTAACACTTCTATAAATAGGCAATATGCTAAAAAAGTCTTTTGTCCTAAAATAATTTTGAAAATGCAAGAAAATCCATCTAGCTTTCTTTAAAACATGATTATCAAAATGTCCATGCTCTTGTGTTTTAAGACTCTCTAATGGGGGGAAATGTATGCAGAATTTCACAAACTTATTTGTTTTTGGAGCACTTTTTATTTTATTCATTCAAAGCTTGTCCTTGGTCCACAGTGAACGCACTGTTTGTAACCTGTAAGTATGTTTACTTTGACTTGAAATAATATATCCAAGTTATTTATTATAATGACCTCTCCATTATCTACACGGTAACCTTGCCCTTTCTGGCCTTGCCTCCTGCTACTGCGACCCCCCTCTGGAGGCTGGGCTCTAACTGTCCTATGTGTTTCTCTGACTCCATCCCTCACTATGTGTTTCTCTGACTCCATCCTGCTTCACTGGAATTTTTCCCTTTTTTTATTGAGATTCTAGTCATCCTTCATAACGAAACTGGCTTCGAAGTCCCTTCCGGTTCCCTCAAGCAAGTTTCATTTTTCTAGTATTACTGCTCAAAAATCACTTGGTACTGTAATATCTTATTTGCTTTTGTTTCCAGTGCCTTGAGCAGTTCATGCACGTGTGTTCCTTCCCAATAAATGTTTCTGTATTGGATTGATAATGCTGTGTAAATACAAGACTTTGCTCAAGACTGGATCCTCATGGTCAGACATTGTCTTTATTGTGCAGGCAAATAATAGAGAAATCATATACTCATGGGAGGAATGGAATGTAAACTCTTTCAGCTCTAAAAAGTGAAACTTGCATTTCAGCTTTCTAAAATACTATTATTGTGAGTATAGAACATTGTTTCTAATAGAATAAGTGCTCTATTTTTTTAGCATAATTGGCTTTTATTAATGAAAGGTATATGCAGTAGCTACGCTGGAGACAATCACAGAGTTCACAAGTTTTAAGTTGAATAAATGAACAAAGAAACACCATTCAAGTGTTTAAGACATTAAGTGACCCTGAGTCCATATAATATTCTGTAATGGACAGGATTACCCCCTCTACCGTCAAAAGGATTCTCTAGACAAAATATTAATACTGTCAAGGATGAGACACATTGCCCTATATTTTAATAAAGAGGTTTACCTTGAGGCTATTGAAATGCAAATCGTTATGTTTTATTTACACTAAGTAGCCCCAACCTTTAGATTCTTACTGTATATATCAGAGTGCCTTATTATGTCTTTCTGACTCCATTATATCCAGAAGCACACTGACTTCTGAGGCTTCATTTAAGTAAGAAGTTCACCTATAGTGTGGAATTAAAACTGCAGGAATCATAGGTATTGTTTGTATATTGTTCATGGAAGTAAAGAGGAAATAATAAAGTAGAATACAGGTTGGGGAAAAAGTAAGTTTACAGTTCTGAGTACATGAAAACTCTTTATTCTTATAGTATTATTTATTAATCATTGTGTTATTTTCCACATGAACAACTGTTAACTTACTTTTGTCCTACCCTGTATATTGGAGCACACCTGAACCAAAAGTACCTTGAGAGCCAAACATTGAGACTCTTTTTGGTTTAACCATTATTGTAGAAGTTATTGAATTATGATTATAACAGAATGGTGGTACTTTGATAGTGTAGTTTAAAGTGATATGTCATTGAATTGTATTTGAGAAGTATCATGACAAAGAGTGTTAGGGTAACCAAGACATCCTCTAATTAATTCCAAGTTTAATAACAGTAAAGATTGCTCATCATTCATTTATTTTTCTGATTACAAGGGTAATCTCCTAATCAATGTGGGTGTATACTCACATTTTCCAATCATATTGGTGGCAAGATTGTAAGAAAGTTGGAAGGAAATGGACCCATTATAAGGTTAACTAAAAATATCCTAGACACCTGCCAATTAAACTTGTAGCACTATATTACTCCCTTCAAGTGAAACAAAACCATTTTGTGCCTGACCTGTGATGGTGCAGTGGATCAAGCATTGACCTCGAACACTGAGGTCACCAGTTTAGAACTCTGGACTTGCCTGGTCAAGGCACATATGGGAGTTGATGCTTCCTGCTCCTCCCCCCTTCTCTCTCTCTCTCTCTCTCTCTCTCCCTCTTCTCTCTAAAATGAATAAAATCTTTTAAAAAAACCATTTTTAGAGAACTTTTTTATTTTTATATTTTGTTTTACTTAACTTGCAGTTTATATTCAATATTATTCTATATTAGTTCTAGATATACAGATAGTGGTTAGACAATCATATACTTGACAAAGTTTTCAGACTTAAATGTAGGACTCAAAACCATAAAACTCCTTACAGAAAAACATAGGCAGTAAAATCTCTGAGATTTCTCATAGTGATATTTTCTCTGGTATATATCTTCCTGTGCAAGAGAAACAAAAGAAAAAAATAAATGAAGAGGACTATATCAAACCTGGAAATTTTGCCCAGCGAAGGAGACTATTAACAAAATGAAAAGACAGACTACTGAATGGGAGAACGTATTTGCCAATGATACCATCTGAGGGGTTAATATCCAAATTATATGAAGAGACCTTCTGTATGTTGTGTTTTATAGGCTGTGAAATACCTCTCTATTGTAGTTGATGTAAGACATTTTTTCTATCCTGGAGCTTATAGTATTGAGTCATGTATATCTAAAAAGCAAAGCATTCTGGAAGAAGAAAAATAAAATTTAAGTAGAATGTATTCTATTTAGATTTGTTTCTAATTTCTTTTGAGTACAATGTTTTTTAAAAAGGAAAAGGAGAGTAGAGATGATGTCTTGGCATAGGCAACTTGATGTTTTTCCAAGTCCAGTAGCTTCAGAGACCTTAATAATGCCAGAAAATCACTGATTTTCTTCAGACAACACAACTTCATTCAGCTTACTTTTTGTGGCTGACCTCCTTGTCCTCAACTTTCAACCCTGCCTGTGCTTGGGAAAGAATAGTTAACCTAATTACATTAGGTTAATAAAATGTCAAACCGTAAAGTCCAGCTTGTTGATTCATGAAAAGCATCCTATCATTTATTGAAAAGCCAGAGAAAGAAAGAAATGCCATTTCATAAAGATAGGACAATCTTTTAATTGCTTGTCTTTTAATCATTGAATAACATCAGTGGATATTAGAGAAGAAGTTATCACTTGTTTCATATAATAAATTAAAAACATAAAATGAATGTGGTTTGACAGAAATGTTTAAACAAGGAGGAGGGAACAGTATTAGCATTTTAATTTTGTTTTGATTGAAGGTACTCTAATCCCACCATGAAAAAAAAGAACCCCTTTTTCTAGCATGCCTCTCTTGCAATGGAACTGAAGTAGAACTTGCTCTTGCTAACTTTAGATCTGGCAGGCTTTAATGCAGTTACACAAAGGAGTCTTGCCAAAAGGAGGGATAAATATCACAGCCATTCATTTCACAGTGCTCTCCAATCTGGCTGCGACTGTTTTTCTAAGCAGCACATCAGTGAATTAAAAGGAAATAAAAAGAAGGAACAGGGAAAAAAAGGTTTAGAAGAAGGGGGTTTCAAAAACATTTTTGGCTTTAGAGAAAACAATTTACAATCATTAGCGTGAGTAAAATTCCTGCTTGGCCTAAGTTAATGAAAATATTCTGAAAGCAGAGAATTTTTAGAAATCACAAAAAACAAACACAAAAACAAAACTGTCCTCTGAACACCATTAGTGAGTAACAAGGGGAGCCAGGGTAAGTAAACATCTACGGTTGGTTCAGCGAATCCCTCCATGTCCTCAGAATAGGAGGTGAATATGCAGTTTGAGTGTGCTTTTCTGGATTCATGGGAAAAGTATCCTGGTGACTTTTTCTAAATTGGTTCCTTTAGCATTTATACTTTGATGCTTTTTACACTGTGTACTATATTGCCCTAAGGTAATTAAATATTAGTATGTATTTATAACTCTTTGGTTGCAAAATGACCAATGGTGGTATTGTTAATAATGCATAAGGAAGAGAGCAAGACAGTTAATTTCATTCTGGTTTTATTTCTTCGCAAATCCACAACTGTAGCCTCCTTCAGTTGTGAGAGAACGGACAGAGAATTATGGCAGTTCTCCTGTTGAGGTGCACCAGGTAGCCTTGGGCCCTCTTCTGAATCAGGTTTTCAGGTAGCTTGTTCAGCACTCTTGTGGAATTAGCTACAAAAAACAAACAAACAAAATGATATTTATTCAATGTTTATATCTCTGTAAAAAGAAAAGGAAAACATGATAATTATAAAATCATTTTAATATGTTATTTACTTTCTTCATCTACCCTGCAAAGCAGATATTAATGTTTATCCTATTTTTTTTAATAGTTGAGGAAACTGAGTCTTAAAAACTATCTTGTCCAGGTTCTTATAAGTGCTGTGAGATGGAACTTAATTCTGAGCACTAGACTCCAAAATTCTATCATAGCAGGTACTATGTTAAGAATTGTTCAAGTATTTGTTAATTGATCAACCCACATTAAGCGTTTGGCATTAGGTCCTGGCCAGTTGGCTCAGTGGGTAGAGTGTCAGCCCAGAGTATGGATGTCCTGGGTTTGATCCTCAGTCTGGGCACACATGAGAAGTGATCATCTGCTTCTCTTCCCTTCCCTTCCCTTTCCTTTTTCTTTCTTCTCCTCCCACAGCCAGTGACTTGATTGGTTTGAGCTCATCTGGGCACTGAAGATAGCTCAGTTGGTCTCAGCATCCTCAGGTGCTAAAAATAGCTCAGTTGATTCAAGCATCAGCCCCAGACAGAGGGTGCTGAGTGGATCTGGGTCAGGACACATATGGGAGTCTGTCTCTCTAGCTCCCCTCCTCTCACTTAAAAAAAAAAGTTTGGCATTAGCCAATAGTAAGAAAGTACCTCAGGACTGCACGCAATTTAGATGAGTGAATGAATGAAGCAGGTAAGCAAGGATATATTGCATATATACTATGGAAGGAATGTTTTTCAAGTGAATGGAATTCATACTTAATCATAAGATTGGTAGTAATCTTGACTAATTTATTGCTTTATTTGTGCTTATAATGAACTAAAGAAAAGATTTTTAGAAAGTATTCTTCAAGGTAATATTTTCAACTTGGAATCTAAAAGGATAAAAAAATTACTTTTTTTCGACATTCATTTTCTATGGAAGACTTTATTGTAACAATTATATTGCAATAAGATTTTTTCAAAAGGTTGACAGAATATCCCAAAATAGGTTTGAGCTACACTTCTAAGATATGTTTTCAATAGCTTTTTATGAAATACATATATTAATATAATTATAAATATATTATGAATATCTTTAAAATTATATCATAGTAACTTCACTGTTATATCCTTCATAAAACATAATTTCTATCATCATTAAAATTTATGTCACCAAACTGATTTAAACTTACTAAATTAAAAAAAAATTGAAAAACACGCTTTCCAAATTGATGTGATTCTATTGTATATGACACATACATATGAAAAAAAAAATACAGTTTAAGGTTAAAAATAGATTTTGCTTTGTGAATGCAGATATTCCACGGGCAAGAGAATAATTCCACAAGCAAGAAATAAATATTTTTATTTATGTCCATAGCCATTTTTCTTAGAGGATTTCACCAAATCCATTTGTCAAGTATTTAGACAGACTTTAGCAACTATGCCTTTATTTTGGAGGGTAAAGCTTTCAAGGCCAGATTATGTTACTGGAACGAGCCAGGTTTGGGGGCAGCTCATCGCACTCAGCTAATCAAAGAGACAAACTGGACTGAGTAATATATGAGCATCTTTAACTCAGAAATACTCGTACCCTGAGAGGGCAGCTAAATTCTGTCCACAAAGCTGCCTTAACACTGTCCTGGAGCTGGCAGTTTTTATAGGGTTCAGGGGCTGTTAGTAATGGTGTAAGGGGCAAAAGGAAATAAAAAAGAAAAAGTTCGTTCGGATAGTCACGTAACAACGTGCAGGAGGTGAGGGGTTCCGCTGCAGAAACGTCTCCTCTGCAAGTCCTTTTGATGTAGCACAGGCCTAATCAGCATGGTCCTGACTGGCGTCCTTGGTAAATTTTCAAGACAGCCAGGGCGAAGTGTCTCCCAGGAACAAACAGTTGGGACCTGGGGCCTCTGGGACCATCTGCCTCTAGGAATTATTTGTAAAAAGACAGCCTGTTTTCTTAAAATACAAAGTAAAGATTTAAGATTGGTGAACTAAGTTAGTTTCTAATTAATTTCTAGGGCTTGACTTTTCACAGTAAATCCTGTGGCTAGGTTTTCACAAAAAAAAACTGTTGTGATTTAAACTCCCCTAATTGTTAGGCCCCTACCCAATGTAAGCTTTCCCTGACATTCTCTCAAAGGTAAACTTTTTGCTACATTTCAAAGTTAAAGGCCAAGAAGCCACTAAGAGAGACTAGAAAGCGGGTTAACTGTTTCCTTACATACCTCCTATTCATTACAACTAAAAAATTATTATTACTGAAGCCAAATTTCTAACTTTGGTGCTCCCCTATCAATTACACAGGAGATAGATATTTATTTTTCTATGTAAAAGTGTCAAAGTCTTAAGTGGACATTTTTAATTTACTTCTAAAAATGATTTTAAAAATTGGTGCATACATATATTAAGACATTCCTTAAACCGGTTTTTTTTTATTACTCTTTACGATTTATGTGTATTTTGGTAGTTACTATTGAATGAAAAACTAAACACAGTAGAGCACAGTATTAGTCAAAGCTAGATATTTGGTGGTTGTTACTCTGAATTTCAGTGTAAAAGCCTGTAGTAGGACAGATTTTTAGGATCAACTTCACAGGCTTATGACCATTGCAACGGCACAGGGGCGCCCCCACCATATACATAGGCCCCCATTACTTCTGGGGTTTAATGATGTGCAGTCACTGTCTTGATACTTTAATATTTGAATTTGCATTTTGTGAGTGAAGTCTCATGGGCTGAGAGAGAACACGTTGGGGACGTGAAGCTTTCTGTCAGTCCTGGCACCACATTGGCCACCCAGTGCCCCTCCCACATCTGGAGATCACTGCGGCCCTGTCTCAGTGGGGGCAAAGTGCTGGCAGCCATGTGATATGCTTTGAGCTGCCAGGCAGAGCCCCAGAGTTTATAGGGGTCTGCAGAAGAGCCTGTGACAGATGGAGCGTGACATGAAATAGCAAATATAATAACAGAGTCTGAGTAAGAACGGACAAAGCTTTGTTCCTGCTTTTTGAGCAAGGGCCTTGCATTTCATTTTTCACTGAACACTATAAATTTTGTAGCTGTCCTTGGTAATTTGGAACTAATGTTATTGAATGTCATTGTCTGATGCACCAACTCAGATGAGAAGGGCAGTTCTGAGGTGCATGGTATTTCAGGGTGTCAGGAATTTATTTTAGAAAATGACCATCTGGCTTGAAAGACTTAAATATCATCTCTCTAAACTGCTGCTTTGTCAGATAGATGTTCACTTACTAATTATCCTCAGTACATCAAACATTACCTACACATTTGGTTAGCATGTCTTCCTCGTGGAGGTAGGCAGTACCTGCTCTGCTGCTGGGCTCAGGAAAGCAGGACAGCTCTCAGAGAACCTTCCTCAGATTCTGCAGAATTTCATAGATAACTCGTGAGAAGAAATTAGTTGTGTCAGCTTAGAACACAATGCTAGAATTAGCAATTTTATGTTCCTCATATTAAAATAATCATTTTCAAGGTGATTTTCTCAATATTCATAGTTTGTGAAGCACAAAATAAAATCTTTCCAAAATAGCTAGACATTGAATAGAATTTAAAGATTACAACAAAGCGCATACATAACTCGCTTTTCCTAATTTAATCATGTGTATTAAATTCTGTATGTATCTATACAATAATTACCATAATTAAACTTCTTATAACTTGGAACCAATACGTGGGCTGAATATAAAACATACTAAATGGGTAAGAGGAAACAGCACACAATGTTTTCTTAAAATTACCTAGGTCCTTTATCTGTCTACCTAGAATTCCTCACCTACATTCTTTTTCAAGCTGATAATACATTGGCTATTATCTTTTAAGAACCAGATTAAATGTGATTTTTATCAGTGAAGGCTCTTTGAAACTTTTTTTTTTTTTTTTTTTTGCATGTCTGGAGGAAACTGCCCAGTTGCCTCTACTGAATCGTTTTGTTTATTTTTTAATTCTTTCTAAAAGAGTGGTACTAAGTCTATTATTCAAAATCCACTCTCATCAGACTTTCTTGTTGCAGGAATATCATAACCAAAACAGGAGTATCCACAGCACCATTCAGAGGTGACTCTGGTATTTGTTACATCTTCAAGCACTATGGCAAGCTGCAGGAGTCTTCCCCTGTACCTACTTCTGACTACACTTAGTCCTCCACACATTACGGAACATGAAGCCAATTCTGATAAATACTTAAGTGAAAGAGAATCTCCATATGTATAATACCCACTCTTAGTTGTTTTAGGCTCAACTTGACAACCCATCTTTCAGGACTCCCATAGGCCATATTTGACAATAGTTTCATTAGAATGCTACAATAAACAAAGCATACCTATAGGGCAGTATCAAGTGATTCTTCAACAGGAGAGTTTCCACAAGTGACCATGATCAAGTCTTTCTCCAACTCTGAAAAGTGACAGCTTGAGTGTGAGAGTCTGAGATCAAGGGGAGATGAGAGACCAACCTTATCTAACACTTCTCATGTCCCATATAGGAATCAGTATCTCTTACAACACAAAGAACATGGCCAGTTACAAGAATGCACCACACTCAGAAATCCCAGAAGATATTTATAGTCAATTTACAGTCTTGCTAGGCCAGATGCAGTTTACAAATCAGGATGCATTTTTATCTTAACCAAAGTTGCATAGTAATACAGCTG
Source organism: Saccopteryx bilineata (assembly GCF_036850765.1). NCBI lineage: Eukaryota > Metazoa > Chordata > Mammalia > Chiroptera > Emballonuridae > Saccopteryx > Saccopteryx bilineata. The sequence continues at coordinate 252,881,791 of NC_089493.1, forward strand.
ACATTCTACCAGTATCAGGTTTCCATAGAAACAGAGCTAGAAAGTTAACTCTGGTCATTTTTCTTTTAACAGAGAAGTGTTTTTGCTACCTTTCTATTCACATTAGAAAACACTAATTCTGGACAATTTGGATTAGCAAAAAGGTCTTATTCTCTTATTTATATCAAAATAAAATTTAAAATGACCCTACCTATCCAATTTAAAAAAATTAAAAAGAATAACAAAGTGTTTCTGATATGACTACTTAATATTGCCAGATGACAGTTCTGCCTCATTTTGTGTCTAAATTCATTGCTAGTTGATGGCATTTAAAAATTTTGCTTTTAAAAACCCCTAAATCTAAAATGTACACCAGAGAGGTAATGAATAACTAGTGTCCACAAATACAACCATGTATGTATGTGAATTATTACATAAGAAAAACATGTCAAAATAGAGATAATTCAATAAATGCTATTGAAATAATCCACAATCCATTTGGAAAAATAAATTTATAAGTAATGTTACAATAAATAAGTTAGATAGGTTACAGACAGGATTGAGAACCTTTTTCTGTGAATGGACAGAATGATAAATATTTTAGTCTATATGGGCCATCTTATTTGTTACAAATACTCATCTCTGTAGTTTTAGCACCCAATGAATGGTGTGAGGGTAGCAAATTTGGCTTGCAGGTAGTAGTGCTGGCCTTGACCTAATCTTACCAGAGGCAGAATTTCCTTACCTAAAAAATGGTAAGACTACTTCATAGCTTTATATAACAAAGTGTGAACTATTTAGCTTCATGTTCAGATGTAACAGAAACCTAACTTTTTATATTTTTCATGTGTGTCATAATGCCTGCTTTATAGTTGGTGTTCCATACATTTTCATGTAACCTAATTAAGTGAAAACTTCTTGCTGCTATTAGTTTAACAGGAAACAAGGCACATTTTTTTGGTAATGATTTTGGTCTCTTCACAGTTACTACTTCTTAAAATCCAGCCAACACAGGACACATGATACACTGTCCCACAGTTAATATATTTTAAATTACATATACTTGTGTATAATATCTATATATAAATATGTTTGTTTTATAAAGTATATTTTTCTAACAATATATAATTCATATACATCATACAAATATATATTTATACTTAATAAAGTAGATTATAAGGAACAGAATTACAGTAAGATCCAAATAACTATAGAATTATGAGCTACTTCTGTTTGGACAAACTTTTTGTAATATTTTTAGTTCTGCTGCTGTCTTTGACATTTTAAAATCATGCCATCCTTTCTGCGTGGAAATACTCTCAGTCACTTAAGATGCTACCTACAGCCCAGCAGCCAGAAGCCACCCTCCAGCCACACTGCTCTCATCTCATGGCCCATGGCCATCACGCACATGTGGGAGTGCCGCCTCACTCATCACCGAGCGTTTCTCCTACCGCTACAACCCCCAAAAGTGGCATAAGAGCATATTCCACAACCTCATGCTCAATGGTTGCTTCTTTAAGATTTCGTGTGAGGACGGCCCACTGGATTGCTGACCCCAATGCCAAAGCCTTGTTCTAGATTGGCAGCTTCCTGAGCCTCCGCAAGCGGTTCAAGTGCTCAGACCTCCCCACTGACCTGGCCTACGGGCATGGTGCCAAAGCGGCCACCACCACCCGCCGAGCTCCCGGACGCCATCTATGCAGGCTAGGCCTGGCTGACACTCACCATGCCGCCCCCAGTTTTTCCCCGCTGCCTCACCAGTCCGGTTGGTGCTGTGTCTTCTGCCTGGTGCCTTGAGCAGCCGCTCAGCCCAGAACTGGGTCCCAGGCCATCCGGATCAGACAGTTTCTGCGCCTTGTTCAAGGCCAGCGCTTCTGCCACTACCAGCCCACCCACCACGTGGGGGTCGACCTGTCAACCCCTCTGCCTTCGCAGCTATCTTTGCAAACCCTGACATAGCGTACCTGCAAGGGGTCTGCAAAGCCCTTTTCACAGCTGCTGGCGGGTTGACTGGGCCCGCCTCGCCCCACGCAGGTGGCAGCAGTGGCTGCGTTGCCTTCTAGGGATGGACATCACCCAGCCAGTTCAGAGCGCTGGGGCCCTGCTAGAATCCTGGTGGGCAGTTTGGATGGGGTGGGGCAGTTCAGGGGTCTATTACGCTCACCATGTGACCCCGTCTTGGTGGGTGGATCATTTTTGTGTCCAACAGGTGAAGTCAGTGTACAGTGGAAAATTTATGAATGCCTCGGCTGTTTACACAGAATATCTCCAAGACCTGAGGACAGAACTGGAAAGAGGACAGAATTGAGAGCCACACAGAAGAGACCTTGGGCAGGAGAGGGTCAGCCTCCGAGTACATCATGTACGCACCTGGTTCACTTTGTTGATGGGAGTAAGTGGGGAGAGAGAGGCTCAGCTCACATACTGGGACAAAGGACCCTCGGTCAAGTGAAACTACCAAGGACCTGCCTTCTAGGGGAAGCACCGTAATGTCAACAACATACTCTAGGATCCGAATTGTGGGGAATCACATGACTTCACTCTTCCCTGTACTGCATGAAACTCAGGCTTTTTTACAGTTCGACCTATTATGCCTTTGACTATGTTACTGAAATAAAAAGGCTCCAATAGAGCCTTCCTTCTTAAGGTGAGGAAGGCAAGTTTGCAGGAGGAAAAAAAGATGCTACTTGCAAAAATTAATTTGACATTTAATAACTCAAATCCTAAAAATTAGCTGGTATCATTCATATTTTGCATATCACATTGTGTCTGGAAAAAAATTACCAAAATTTAAAAAGTGACCCTTAACAGTGCTTGAAAACTGACTTTATTCTATTCAAAATGTGAAGAAAAATGTAATTAATCTTAAGCAAAGACCTTTTGAACAGAATGAAGCAATTAACTACTGATCTGAAGAATGGGTCAGAGAGCATTTTTCCATGAATGCTTCAACTCATTGTTGGTTATACAGCATCTTGGTGTATGTGACTTATGTTTCATTATTGCAATGCCGAGCACATTTATTTAACTTTGTAGTTGTGATGGTGTATTACATGTCTCCATATTTGAGGCAAAAATACAAAAAAAATGTAGAGATTTTTTTAATGTTTGTATTTTTAAACCTATAATAATGGAAATTCATGATTTTTTTTAAATTAGCAAATTATAGATGAGAAGTTATTTGAAGTTTTTCTATAGTAAAAAAAGTATTTGAACTTGAGGTTAACAGGTTGAATGTGATATCCAGTACTATACAGGGAGAGTCTCAGGTATCTGTAACATATCTTGAAAACTCAGTAAGACTTAAATGCATTCCATTAAAACTCAGTCTTAGAATTTAGACAGCAAATATAGACATCCACTGGTTAGGAGATTTTATTATCTGCTTTTAATATATGGTCACCAATGACTGTGAGGCAAGTATCTGCTTCCAGTAGATACTTAAATAAAAACAGGTGGAACAGGAAAAGATTCATAAACAATGTTAGCTTTTATTACTTAAATAGATGTAAAATAAATAAACCTTTTTTGTTGTTGATCAAGAATCTGTTAAAAGTTTTGGGGTTTTTTATGTTAAATACCATAGGGCAGGATTGTAAGCATGGAAAACTCAGTCAACAACTGCCTCAGAAGAGATAAGAAAAATTCTGCCATGATGTTAGCAAGTAAAGGAGAAAATTTTCACTGTAGGAGGCACTACTTCCCCACAGAATACCTCTTGGCATTTCCTGAATGAGTGGGATTAACAATCTAAATAAATCAAGATGTAATAGCAACAGATAAAATTTAGAGGGATTATTAAAATAACATTTGCAAGACTCTGAATGATTCTTGAACTCATTAAATACTATGAAGAAAGAACAGTTCCTTATTTATGAATTCCATAAAGGACTGAACATGCAATTGACATCTGTTAGTAATGACTGTAATATACAATTCATTCAGTAGCTCAACATTTTGTTTTTATTGTGTTTTCTATCCAGAAAAGATCTTTAAAGGCAAAGCCTATTTGATGCTGTGCACACACAAAGTATGGTCACTGGGGGCTATACCACCAATGAAATAGTAGGTTACATTTTTTTTTTCTGGTCAAGAGAAAATAAATAGTACTCTTCAGTCTACAAGATGGATTTCCCTAGAGAGAATCCAATGAAAATAGCTGCAATTACAACAAGAGGTGAAGGAAGAGGACTGGTGACATTCTCTCTGAAAGATGAAGTTGAGGTCGATGCAGGCCTATCCGAGTGTGCTCCCTTTCTGAGTCTTAAGCCTTCTCTCAGGAGTCGATTTTCTTCAGATAGCTTCATTATTTCTCCCTGAAGTCCTTACACTCTTCCACGAGGTTCCTTGTTTCAGCATCATTGATGAAACACTATGTGGTTTTGGCCTGGGTTCGTCTTGTTTAGATACATTTGGCGGAACAGCTTCGATAGGTTCCATATTATTTACTTTATCATTTTCATTGGGCATTTCAAAGGCATATCTCAATTTAGAATCTTTAATTCATCGGTTTTGCCTCTTTCCACACAGCTCCCAGATCTGAAATGTTTGGTGGAGCAAAAACTGTACCATAAACTGTGTTTATTTTTTTCACTGGGATTGTAGTCAAAAAGGCTATAGCACTATTGATACAGTCACAGTCAAGCCTGGGCCAAAAATTCTGCTGTTGAGCCTCATACAGTACTGACGAGGTGTTATAAGTCTTCACTTTGAAACATACCTTTTTATCCAATGGATTTCACAACTTAAAACTTGTCGTGATTATATCTGTAAAGAGGCCTTTGAAGTTGAGGTCTGTGGGAAGGTGGGGCACCAGGACCTGCTGGGGCTTGCCGTGGCCCCAGAGGCAGATGCCATGGGAGAAAAAGCACAGACCCTGGAGCTTCTGCAGTGTTCGCTGGTGATGTGGTTAAATGGCAGCGAGATCTATGATGGGACCAGTTCACAGTTCCCGCACCCTGACACCTTCCGCTGGGTTGGTGCGGGTTTATGGGGCACCCACTGGGTCAGCAGCTCAGGGTCTCACAACTAACTCAACCCCACATCAGTTCCCGCAAGCATGTGCACTGCTATCCTAGGTACCCCACCAGGTGACTTATGCCTGCCTATGTGGTCACCTGAGCAGTTGGAAGCTCACAGCACTCAAACTCTCTCTTAAGTGAGAATGAATGAGCTATTTTGCTCTCTTCAATTTGCCACTAAGAAATATCTGCAACTTAAGTTATTAGCTATTACGTTCAGCTGATGGCTTGGCCATTCTTTTGCTATAAATGTCTGCCTTGTGTATGGTCTCTCCTCCTCCATCATACTTTCCACACTTCCTCCAGACACTCCCCAGAAATACCTCTATTTTCTCCCATCAGTTGTATGCTACCAAACAGTATTGATGGTACCATTTCTGTGTCTTTGTCTTGGAAGTTCCCTCTATTGGAAATATCCTTGTTTCATAAGTGATAGAAAGTATTACTTTTGCAAACTCCCATTTATTCCTCTAGTGTCAGTATGCCTGTACTCCTATGCGCATTCTTTATTTCATACTTATATGTGTTATGGTATAATTTTTTTACTGTGAATATTAGTGTGTCTCCTTACCTTCTGGGTATTAGTCTCCTTGGAGAGCAAGAAATTAGGAATCAGATACTGGTACACGTAGGTGGGAGTACATATTTTTGAATGAATGATAGATTGTTTTATCTATTTAATAAGCTATAATAATAATGTAACTGTTAAAGACTCCTGTATCACAGAAGTATGAAAATATAATTGGCACATTTAATTATCTTTGCCCCAATTACATGAATCATGTTCCTATGTATTTATAAAAAGCCACCTATGTATGGCTTTTCATACTTTTTTATTTAATAGTAAAACCAAAATATTAATTATTTTAGGATTGCTGCTGATATATTAGTAACAGCTTGAGGGCCCATTTACTTTACATATGTGGAAGCTTGGATCTAAGTAAGTGATAAAATAAATGGCACAAATAGGCAGACGCAAGTGATGAACTAAGTGCAGCTTAGGTGTCTTCTCTACCCCTCCTCAATATGCTCTTGCATCTTCATGAGCAAGTCTGTGATGAAAAATTGTCTTCTACTAAGTCTGTACCTTTCATAGAACATCTTTCACGGTGAGCCAGACACATTGACTAACTAATGATTTTTCTTGAGTTAAACTTGGAGTTGAGAGGGAAGATTATTTTTTTCATCTTGATTATTTTAATTATTGAGTACTAGAACTTTATCTTGCTAGTTGGTAGTAACAAAGTTAAAAACAATTCTTATTTATCTAATATAATGATAATAACTGTGTTTGTTACAGAATAACTAAATGATATACTCTGAGGTCTGTGTGTTTGTTTGTGTCTCAGTGTTGAAAAAAGTACCATGCATTTGGAATACACCTACCCTCAAATGAAAGATTTAAAACACAGGTTCTCAGATGGACTTGAAGAGATTAAAAATACACTTAAAACTATTACTCTGATTTTGACTATTCTAATCATTTTCTAGTCATTTAATTATGGTGCCATGTTTATTTTAATAATTTTCTGCACCTATTTTAGTAAGTCATTGCATAAATATTTTTATTACATCATAACTTAAACAGAAGACCATAGACACATTCCACATTAAGTGATGCTAAGCATATTTGATTTTGGGTGGGTAAGGTGAGAATTATGGCTAAGTTTTACTTCTTTTTGTGTTCCAAAAATATATATTCATTAGTTATAAATATGAATATAATTATTTTAAGGTGCTAATTTCAGATATCCATGAAGATTAGTTCTTTGGCATCAAGGAAGAGTATCATTTTGGCAATTTGATGGTACATTTAACTAGACAGAATGCAATGAAAGATTACATTATGCAATGCGTTTTTTTAATGCTTTTTTTTTTTCTTTTTTTTTTTTACTTCAAGGGACATAAAACCAATCCAAATGGTCTTAAACAAGTTGCTCCTGATCTCTTAGCTCTGCTCTCCTCGACATTAACTTCTCTTTCGGGTTTCAACCTGTGGTAAAATGGCCAAAATATATCTGAGTCCCCGCTTCTAGTTCATCAGGAATCTCTTTCTTCAACATCCTGGAATCAACCACTGTGACCGAGGAACTAAGATAGGCTGATTGGCTTAGAACAGCGGTTCTCAACCTGTGGGTCGCGACCCCGGCGGGGGTCGAACGACCAAAACACAGGGGTCGCCTTTGTTTTGGTCGTTCGACCCCCGCCGGGGTCGCGACCCACAAGTTGAGAACAGCTGGCTTAGAAGGTCACATGCTTCAGACTTGCAAATAAAGGTAGAATCTCATCCAGGGCATGTAAACAAGGATCAAGTGGAAGGGTGATCTCTTGAAGAAACTTGGTACAGTATGTTCAGAAGGTAGATGCTCTCTACAATAAGTCAGTGAGCTTTTATAGTTAAAATAATGAATGTCATGCCATGGAAGCAGGTGATCGGAAGACTTCAGACATCATTCAAGCAATGCTTTTATTTTCTTTTATTTATTTATTTTAATTTTTAAAAATGTTTTATTAATTTTAATGGGGTGACATTGATTAATCATGGTACATAGGTTCAGAGAAAACATCTCCAGGTTATTTTGACATTTGATTATGCTGCATTCCCATCACCCAAAGTCTTCCGTCACCGTCTATCTGGTTTTCTTTGTGCCCTTCCCCTCCCCCCACTCCTTCACTTTCTCCTCTTCCTCCTCCCCCCACCCTGTAACCCCAACACTGTTGTCCATGTCTCTGAGTCTCATTTTTATGTCCCACCTATGTAAGGAATCATACAGTTCTTAGTTTTTTCTGATTTACTTATTTCACTCAGTATAATGTTATCAAGGTCCAAAAAATATGGATCGCTTCAGGAATTTGCGTGTCGTCCTTGCGCAGGGGCCATGCTAATCTTCTCTGTACCGTTCCAATTTTAGTATATGTGCTGTCAAAGTGAGCACTTTTTTGTTGTTTTAAATAAAGTTTCTAGCTTAATAAAATGATTCCTTGAACTATTTTAATAATGATACATATATAAAATATATATTTCCAGATATAAATATCTCTAGATATTTTATAAATTTTCAACTTACATAAATATAGTCTGAAAATTTATGCAATTCTCTGAGAACTAGGTGCATTTATAAGTGGACAAAGTTATCTGAAGTTTTAAAAACTATTAGAAGCAGATCTTTTCATTGAAATATAAGCATGCTACTACTAAATTTTTATGACTGACACATTATTTTTATATATGAAATTTAAATAGACTATATGTTTAAAATATGTTTGGACATTTAAAGTAAAATTTTTGATAATTCAAATAATTTTAAATCCAGCTTTAACAGATGACCACCTTGTTCTTAATGTTCTGTTTTTGTTGAACTGTGCTTACTATTTAAACTGATCTTTTGTCTTTTGTTCTTGTTCTTCTGACAGCTCCTTCAGGTTGGAAGGAAAAATCTTTATTTGGAGGCATGTCAGCTCATTTTTCTCACTTCAGATTCATCATTATGACTTCTTGAGGCCAGATCTAATTTTGAAATAACAGGAGCCTTTCCATCTGAGAGCAGCGAATCCCCTCAACTTTGGAGCACAAATGATGACTGATACGGTCTGCATAAAATCACCTGCCTCTAGTCTGACAGCCATGAGCAGAGCCCTAGGGGGGTGAAAAAAAAGCCACAGCCTTAAATCTCTTCACTCAGAAATTACAAAGAATATTAAAAGGAAAAAAAAAGATGAAAATAAACAATCAAGCCAACAAAAACAGGCACCAAACAAAATCCATCCTACTTCATTCACCATGAAAATAAGTATTCCCAGATGTGAACCCATGAAAATGTATATTCAGCAATTAAGCTAGTAAATTATCAATTGATTTATCATTTGGGAAAGTAAAAGTATAGAGATAGGAGATATCTCTAGCCAGAATTACTCAGCATTTCAAAATAAGTATGTAGACAAAGAGAAACTGAACAAACAGAGGAGCATTGCAGCAATGAACAGTATTAGGACAGAATGCTGCTGTTTGCAGAGAGGATGTTTGCCACCTTGTGTATACCCTTAAAGCCATAGTGGAATAACAGCATTCTTGTCAATTGCTTGAAAAGTTTCTGCATTCAGTCCTTCACTCCATATTGGTTGAGAGGGGGGGAGATCAGTTCTTACTGATTATTTCTCAATGCACTTCTAATATTTGCACTGTCACTTCCATTCAGGGTAATGATGTGTGCTATTATTTGCACAGATGGTCCCCATGAGTTTTGAGACCACAACAAGCAGTTTCTTACAGGAGTCCATAAAAGAAACAAGAATTCTGCAGACATTAATTTCTCTTCCTTCTATAAAAATCAATTATCTAAAAAAAAAAAAGGTCTTGTCTCATTAAAATAACAGCTAGAGAATAATAATGAAAAAGTATCGGTGTGGTCAAATGAATGAAAAAGGGATCAAAATTTTTTAATGAAGATCATTTTTTATCATTAACAATCAAGAAGTCAAGTACAGTGAACTGTACACTAAACATTTGTGTTGAACATCTATTTGTTCTCTGAATTAAAAAGAAATCATTTGTAATTTGTATTTGACATATAAGAGTTTTTATAGTCATTTATCTATGCTTCATGGGAAAATGTATCAGACAAACAAACAGCATTTTCAGTTTATTTTTCTAAATAAATGTGTTGTTTGTATTATTTGTAGTTGCTTATTTTATTTGATATTCTTTATCTGAAAAATAAGTTTCCTATCTTTTATTGGCAAGCTTTTGTCATGTTTATTTAAAATTAATTGAAAAATGAAGGATCAAGTATTTCTGTGGTATAAAATTGGGCTATTTTCTAAACCAGGAAGAAAAAAAATGATATATTCTCACTACAACTCTCTTGTCAATGATTATTTTAATATTCTGGGTATACTAATAATCTAGAGTTAGTTTCAGTATCTGCTGGAAAACAGAAAGGTTGGGTGTTGTGTCAGAAAGGATTTGTCTCTTTATTCTCTTGCTGAAAATCTGCTCCAGAAGATGAAAATTAAGTACGTTTTTTAGTCCAGTAATCATACCTAACCAATCCGCATAGAACTTCCATCAGTATATATCAAAATCACTAGGCTGGAGCAAAAATGAAAATCAACAAGGGCTTACCGAACACCTGTGAAGTGTTCATCCTTTCTGATGCTTACCAGCTGGAGTCAGTATTTATGACTATTGCCGCCCCCAATAAATAGTGTGCAACTCAAATTAATTTCTTCTTTTTTACTGAGGCATAATTGACATCACATTTTTTTCCGTTTCAGGTGTACAACATAATATTTCAATATTTGTATGTGTTGAGACATGATTTCCACGATAAGTCCAGTGAATGCCCATTACCACACATAGTTACAGTATTTTTCTTGTAATGGGAACTTTCAAGATCCAGTCACCTAACTACTTTCAAATATACAATACAAGATTATTATTTTAAAAATATCTCATTTTTCAATTACAATTGACATGCAATATTCTGTTAGGTTTATGCAATATATTATTCACCATAGTTACAGTAACATTTGTGGCATTCTGGAGGTGGCTAGGGGACAGAGCGAAGATAGTGCCAGCCCTTCAAAATGTCTGGAAAGGATTACAGTCAGCCGGGAAAAGTGTATTTAATCAGAAGCCTGTCCCTGAAATGCACCTAGGAAGATCAGATAATAGGCCTGTGTTCCCCTGGGTCTGTGCCCTGGGGGTGGTAGCCATTTCAGAACTCTCTCCCTGGGTTGTAGTCCTCTGACACCCAGGAGCATAAGCCCCACTGAGCACCAGAGCCAGGCAATGTAGAGATGTTCCCTGGAAGTGTTACAGGGGGAACAGCGAAACCTTGATTCTTGTCTTCCTGAGAGAAAGGACTCAATCAAGAGACAAAGTGCAGCAAGTAAAGGAAGAATTTATCGGACATGTAGGAAGAAAGAGAAAAGGGGACCTTGGAGACAGGTTCAGGGGATTTGCCCGGGATGAGCTTCAGAGAAACAGAGAGGCAAGGAAAACACACGGGGGTGGGGTGGGGTAGAAGTAATGGGGGTAGACAGAGGAGTGCTCCCAGAAGGGAGAGTGGGACCTTTTTCCCTGGGACCTTTTTCTAAGGGATTTTAAGGGTGGGGATGTTAGGAGATGATCAGCCAGGAGAGTCTTTTAATAGAATATTCATCTGCTCTCCAGGTCTGTCTTTTAGGGTTGTGGTCTTTATGGGTGGTTGGCCCCAGGGCAGGAGGCCAATACTCAAGGCAGCTGGTCTGGGGGTCAGCCAGAGGCTTCCCTTTATCTGGTTTTGCTACTTTTCTGGGTCTGAAGCTGAAACACAACTGTGACCTGGATGTTATCTCTAGGGGTTAATGCTTAAGTGTTCTTTTCCAGCTTTCTTGTTTGTTCCTCCCTTAAGGGGAAAGGGGTCTGTAATGCTGATGGCCAAGGCCAGGCAGGTTCACATTGGATTCGTGCAGACGGTAGAGAAACTGCGGAGCCAGAAAGCGTTAGGGCCATTCTGTTTGTCTCACACGGTGGACAAGCACACAGGCAGGAGAAAAACCTCTTTTCCAGCACACAAACAGCAAGAATGGCTGCTCGCAGTGGCAGGAAGGCAAACCCGCCATCCACAATCCCCAATCTCTCTCGAGTGGAAGCACCCATAGCCTTATACAGTATATAGGCCATATACACATGGCGCTGCTACACACCCACACACCAATCAGGCAAAGTGCTTCCAGCCGGTAACCCTGCAAGCAAGCCTAACAAAGCTGCCCTGGTCTAAAACCACATAACTGGTGACATGCCGGAGGAGGAAAGCTCAGGGGAGAGTCCGAATCCCCTGACCAGTGATATGAAATCAGAGGGTCCACAAGACCATCTAAGGAAGGAAAAGTCACCCTGGGGGCACGGTCTTTGTTTTCCCAGTTTTGCCAATTGCTAGGCACCTGGGGCTTTCTGCCCTAGTGACATTCTGTACCTGGCACATTGTCCTTGCTTTGCTCCTTTCTAACCGCCTAACACAGAAGCAGCTGCAAAATTGGGACAGCAGACAGATTATAAACTCCTTTCTGGGGACATGTAGGAGAGGTGGAGTGAGACAGAGGGCTAGCTCAAAGATTGCACGCGCAGCCTTTTTTCTGAAAGACCTCCCCAGCCGAGCTCCAGGACAACAAATAGGTCTCTCTCAGCAAGACAAGAGGAGTGTTTCTGTCAGAGGTATGTGCAGAGCCCTGGTGGTGGCCCTAGTTGGCCAAGGATGGTCAGCCCTTACAGTTTCAGGAGATCTGGGATCCAAGCCCCCTGGCCGTCAGAGCCAAATGATCAAGTGGCTCCCCTGAAGGATAGCACAGAAACAAACCAAAACCCCTGTGCAGCAGTCATGTGTAAAGGGCACCTGTAAAGGCTGAAGGCTCCCCTCTGGGAAATATATAAGCCTAGCATTTGAAAAAGTTGGGGCTCACGCTAGAGCACAAAGATGGTGCCTGGCGGGGAGAAGACACAGAGGAGAGGGTGTAGACGGCTTCTGCAGGAAACAGGGTGTTGGGTAGCTGTGTTAGGCTTGCGTGCAGGGTTACCAGCTGCAAGCACTTTGCCTCATTAGTGTGTGAGCCCGTGGCAGCGCCATGTGTGTATGGTCTATGTAAGGTTATGTGTGCTTGAGCTCAGGGAGGATGGAGGATGGAGGATGGAGGATTGCCTGCCTGCCAGCCACTGTGAGGGGTCATTTTGCTGTTCTTTGGCTTGCTGCTGTGAGAAGAGTTTTTCCCCTGCCTGTTTGCTTGTTGGCCATTGTAAGACTCTATTAAACAGGAATGGCCCAAAGCTTTCTGGCTCCACGATTTCTCTGTCATCTGCCTGAATCCAATGTGGACCTTCCTGTTCTCGGCCACCAGCATTACAGTAGCTGTTTAGACGAGGCAGAGGGAGGGCCTGGGGTGGGGCTCAGTAGCCAGCAGCTGCTAGTTCTGTACTAACGTAGATGCTTCCCCTGTGGCTAAGGCATTAGGATTGGCAAACGGCCATGTTCACCGCATCCCCATGAAGCTTGGTCGCCTCTGGGTCGACTTCCTCTGTGTGGAGCCCTGAGAAAGTTGAGTCCTCGAGGAGCCATTCCTCAGTGCTTTCTAGTCTTGGGGAGGTTGTTTTTCAAAGCTTGATGTTTTGGGTGGCTTGTAATGCTGGTGGCCAAGGCCAGGCAGGTCCTCACTGGATTTGGGCAGATGGGAAATAAACTGCGGAGCCAGAAAGCGTTAGGACTATTTTGTTTAATAAAGTCTCACAACAGCGGACAAGCACACAGGCAGGCGAAAACTGCTTCTCTGGCAAAAAAAAAAAAACCCAGCAAGAATGGCCCTTCACAGTGGTGGGCAGGCAATCTGCCATCCACAATCCACAATCTCTCTGGAGCACAAGCAGCCATAGCTTTATATATCACACACACACACACACACACACACACACACACACCTCTGTGACGTGCTCATGCACTAATCAACCAAAGTGTTTGCAGCTGGTTTACCAGTGAGCAAGCCTAACACAGCTGCCCCACACTCTCCTTCCTGCTTGATGAGGTAAGCCTGGGCCATGGCAGTTGCTCAGATTTTAGATTTTTATTTTCCCCTAGAGGAAATTGAACCATATGTATGTAGCTGCAGATTCGGTGCATTGGCAGGAGGAAGTGAGCCTAGTATTCTCCTATGCCACTATCTTAAACCGGAACCCCCAAACACATTTTTAAAACAATTATTGCTTTATTCCCAAACTATGATCTGAAACCAAATTCACAATATATTCTTCTGCACACTTAAATTGATGTACTACTCTCTGTACTCTCTTTGTGGTACTTAGTGTTATCCTTAACATAATGAAGAAAATTAGTTCGTCACACATGACTTGCACCCCTGAAAATTAAGACATTGTACATAAAAATAATCCAGCTAGGAGTTAAGTTGTTAGTTCCTGTGGGATATTAGGCATTGAAGTATGCCTAGACTCATTCAAATTCTTTTAAAATCCATACTTACTGCTTCAAACTGGAAATTACTTGAAGTCATAAATGGGAAAGTCAACTTTTCCCCTAATATCTAACAAAATTCATTAAAAATGAATGATAAAAATCAACAGTTCTTCATTTTATGAATATAATTGATAATAAGCAGTGCTTTATCTGTTGTGGGCTATACAGAGCCCTTAAAAGATTTTGCAAAGATGTGACATGATCAGGCTGTCTTTAGCAGTGTGGGGAAATGGCTGGGTTAGGCTTGCCGGCGAGGTTACCGGCTGCAAGCACTTTGTCTGATTGGTGCGTGGGCGTATGGTAGCGCCACGCCTGTACCGTCTAAGGCTGCGGGTGCTTTCCATCCATAGTGATTCTCCCAGATCACTCTCCTCGCACCATGAGGTGTGGTTTCCCCGGTCCTTTGCCCTTCAATTTGCTTGCCTGTCTTTCCAAGCCTCCAAAAAATGTGTCCTGATGCTTTCTGGCTCTACAGTTCTACCTACCATCTGACTGAATTCAGTGGGAACTTGCCGGACCTCAAGCACCAGCATTACAAGCAGGATAACTCGGTAATAATTTATGAAGTGAATTCTAGTGGGTGAGGTAGCAGTGACGTGCAGACCAGACAAACATGTATAAAATGTTTCTTAATTTTGGTTTATTTATTCTCTTCAACTTAAATTACATTTACTTTCTAAGTTATTTCACTTGTCCTTCACTATCTTCTTTTGTCTTCATATTTTGAACTTACCCTTTGCTATCTTCACAGTTCAATATTTTACAAAATCTATTAAACAATCTTCAATCCCCATTGAGAAGTACTACCTACGGTTTGATCAAATTGAGAATGCCAATTTAGGTGCAGGCATGCCTCGTTTGATTGTGTTTCACAGATGTTACATCCTTACAAATTGTAGGCAGGACCTTCCACCAGCACAGAGATTATGGCTTGCTTGTTTTTAGACACTCCCTTTATTGCGGTGGTCTGATATCAAAACTGCAAGATTATGGAGGTATGTCGGTAATATCCACTTCCTGACATTTGCTTTTAGAGTGCATGTATGTTACATTTATCTGCAAATCCAACTATCTCGCTCTGGTCCAAATTCACTTAATTATCAGGTTTGTCTGCAGGAGTAAGACAATTCTCTTAATTTACTGAGTGCTCACTCTGCAACATGAACTGTGCCGGGCAGTAGAAGGTGAGGAGCAAAGAAACAGATCCTATTTTGATAAGAGTTCAAAATCTAGTTAGAAATACATTAAATATGTAATTTCACTAGTTAACAAAAAAATTACAACTGTACTAAGTTCTATAAGGAAAGGTATATGGTATGCCAAGACCATAGAGCTAGTGAATCCAACCCAGGAGGGGAAGTGAACTGAGCTGAGATATGAAGGATGACAGGTAGGTAAATGGGGCAAACCGTGCTCAAAGCATTGCAAAGGGGAAAGAAAATAGGATGTGAGAAGACTTGAAAACAAGGCTAATTAGGTTTGAGCGACGAGTAAAAAGGTTAGCACTGAAAAACTGGTGAGGTGGAAGCCTGATGTTACTTAAAGCAGTAAACGACACACACAGCTCTAAGGAGTAAAAACAGTAAGTATACAGAAGTAATAGCAAATTTATCTGGGATTATAATGTAGGTGGGTTTAATTCCTGAAAACACTAAGATCAGACTCCCCCAACTCTTCTCTCACCCCACAAAGTATGTACTTCTACACCCAAAGTAATGCAGTTACACAATAAAAGTGGGTTAAAGCACATCTGATTGAATGCAGACAGAAGTTAAAAAGGGGGTCAAATGAATATCAAGTATAGCAAAATAACAAAATTAAGAAAGGCATTGGGGGCATTGTTTTACTTATATAGGTATATTTCTCAAAGAAGATATAAAAACATGCATTCTTAGGCATCTGTGAATTCATAAAGACTTGAGCATCTACAGGTAGAGGAACATATTTAGAAATACATTGAAACCAATTTCTATAAAACTAGGTTTGCCTATATGTAACAGAAAAACCCATTTAACAAATAAGAGGCTGTTCAGACCAGACATAACAACACCTTAAAATCATCAGGGATCCAAGCTTCTTCCACTTCTCTGTTCTGACATCCTTAGAATATGACCTCTGTCCTTATGGTGCAAAACAGTGGCTAAAACTCTAGATATCACTTCTATTTCAGACAGCAGGATGAGGAGAGTTCTCACCTCCTCCTTTTCAAGGAAAACCTATTGAAAAAGTTCACACAGTATTTTGTCATTATTCAAACTGACCATATTAACAGAAGGAGGACTAAAGAATATAATTCCTTTGGCTGGGCATAATTCCACATTGCATATATTTGGTATTCTAACACTACAGAGGCTGAGGAGAATGAATGATGGTGTACACAACTATCTAAGTCTGCCACAGACTTTAAAAATGGAGCATCAGTTTAGCATGCCTTGAGTTGAATATAGGGATTTTAGACACTAGATTATATGCAAAACTAAGGGAATAAAATTTTCAACTCAAATTTTCAAAAGCAGAATAACAGTGGGATCACAGTATGTGAACATTTAATCTTTTAGGGATTCTACGATCCTCTTTGTCCCTTTTTATAAACACATAACCACGATTGGTAACTATAGGGAGAATATCTGTATCTCTTGTTGTGAACCTCTCATCACACTGACTGTGATTCTGGACCAGAAGACACTGTGCATTTTATTTATTTTAATTAAATTTATTGGGGTGACACTGGTTGATAAAATACATAGGTTTTGAGGCAGGTTAGTAAGAAGCTAGGAAAATTCCTTGGCAAGTGGAATGGAGAAACTGAGACAGATAGCTAAACAGATGGTTGAGCGATTTATAGGTGTCTTACATCACAAGATCTTTCCTTCCATAACCAACGATACTTAGAAACAAGTGGCTCACACATTCAGGACCATGCCAGGGGCAGAGCTGCCTTGGTCCTGGGCCCTTTCCAGTGACATTCTTTGAAGGTAAAATTGAACAGAGAATGACCATGAGCCCTCTTTAGATTTTTTTTTTTTTGCTACATCAGCATATCAAAGGACACACCTGGAAAGCTGATGAATATTCCAATTGAGATGCCTTTAAAATTTCTGCCTTTAAAAACCAGATTTTAAAAATCCTTAAGACGAAGGACACAGTGAGCACTCTCCCTTGAGCATGCCTACTCCCCCCTTCTTTTCTCAGCTATGAGCTTCTCCTAAGCGCCAACAGTTCCCATGAGACTTAACAAACAGGGGAACAGGGGGCAGCCGCAGCTTGTTCCAGGCGAAGCCACTGAACCTGTCTCCAAGAGGTTTCTTTTTGTCTCTGCACCTTGCTTCCTGAGTCCACGCAGCCCAGGGTGGCTCAAATCCTCTGCCTCTGTGACTTGTTTCCTGCCTCTAGACAGCCCAGCCTAGGCTCACTCCTGTTGCAGTGATCTTCTACCTTAAACCCGTCTTTTGTTTTACCGTCCCCAGCTTTAATAAACATATTCTCAAAATCACCTGGACTCATGTTTTAAAATCTGTTCTGCACAAAATCGAGAACCCACACATTCCAGACTGTGCTAAGGCAGACCCACTTCGCTCCTAGTCCCTTTCCAGTGACAAGTTTCTCGTGTACAATTCTGTGGTACATTGTTTGTATACTGCATTATGTGCTCACCACCCAAAGCCTACTCTCCTTGTCACTCTACCTTCCAAGCCCTTTCTCCTTCACTACCCCTGCAAACTCCCCTTTCCTCTGTTAACCACCATTGTCTGTGCCCACAAGTTTTTCTTCTTGTTGTTTGTTCATCTGCTGATTTAGTTTTATATCCTGTATATAAGTGAAAAAATATGATTCTTGACTTTTTCTGTCTGACTTATTTTGCTTAGCATGATATCCTCAAGATCCAGCCAGGTTGTCGCAAATGGCAGTATTTCATATTTTCTAGTGGCTGCGTAGTAGTCCACTGTATATATGTACCACATCTTTTCTATCCAATCCTCTATTGAGGGATACTTGAGTTGTTTCCGTGTCTTGGCCACTGTGAATAATGTTGTAATGAACATAGGGATACATTGTGCATTTTATAGGTGATACAAGGCACTTTCACAGGACATTCTTATCATATGGGTTTCACACCTCATTATTATAATATTCTAATATATTTGTAAATATAATTTATCAGTAACTCACACACACTTTAGTAGGGTACGTAATCAGTTGTTTTTTTCTTTTATTGGGCGGGGAGAAGGAATATTAAAATTACCTTACATCTTTTTTACTCAACAGATACTTAAGTTTGGGGGAATATTTTATGTTGATTCTGTGAAAGCATTCCTATTATTTTTGCTCATTTTTCATACCTAAAGAGAGATTTGTTCTTTGGTCGTGGTGCAAATTCCAGGTATTACAAAGGATTTGATAAAGAAAACCAATAAAGGACCTGGCCAGTTGGCTCAGTGGTAGAGCATCAGCCTGGCACATGGAAGTCCTGGGTTCATTTCCCGGCCAGGGCACACAAGAGAAGTGCCCATTTGCTTCTCAACCCTTACCCCTCTCCCTCCTCTCTGTCTCTCTCTTCCCCTCCCACAACCAAGGCTCCCTTGGAGCAAAGTTGGCCCGGTTGCTGAGGATGGCTTCACGGCCTGGTTGCAATGGAGCAACTCCCCAGATGAGCAGAGCATCACTCCCTGGTGGGCTTGCTGGGTGGATCCTTGTCAGTCACATGTGGGAGTCTGTCTCTCTGCCTCCCCACTTCTCACTTCAGAAAAATAAATAAAAATAAAAATAAGAAGTATATATATATAAAAAAGTAATTTACTGGTTTTCTTAGAAAACTCAGGTGCCCACAATTATATGCACTTGTCCAACCACAATCACTCTTTCTTTGATTCTGTGCCTGTTACAAATGCATAAATAACACTCCAAGGTATTTGAGATAGTACACATTACAGTATGCAGTGTGATCCATCAAGTAGAGGGCACTTTACACTTTTCAAGACATTTCAGTCTTTTTAATTATAAAACGATTCCAAGAACAATTAATGTAAACTACCATGATCAAATGAGCTTCCAACAGCATGGGCACATATGTTCTGTATGTTCCTTTTAATTTCTCTGGAGAGTATCTAAATATTTCAAACGTGTTTATTCTTAATTATTCTATTACAGATTAAACCCACAATTTGCTACCTGATGTATTTTTCTGAAAAATTTTTGTTTATGTATTAGATGCAAATAAAATATAAAGTGCATTTTAAATGAAACTTGAAAGTGAGATTGCAAAAGTGACAGTGCATTAACAATAATTTTTTGGACAATTAAGAAGGAGAGAGTTTACCATAATCCAAAGAAATACTCTTTATATTTTGACATAAAATACTTAGAAATTGAGAGAAAGGAACTTGAACATGAACTGAGGAAGGTATGCAGCATATATTACTTTAACTTTTCACTTTATTTTAAAGCATATGTTTAACTCATTTTATTATATAAATATTAAAATAAATATAAGACAAAAGTCCCTATTTACCACCATTTACCCATCCCACTCCATCCCCAAAGGGAACCAGAGCAACTTTTTTCATAGATACAAATACCAATAAGAAGACATAGTATTGGTGTGTATATAGATATGAATATATATGTGCTTTATATTAATGGCATCATAATTTATATAAGGTGTTCTAACACCTGATTTTGTTCTACCCAAGAATAAATCATGAAGATCATTCCACATTATTACTTGTATCTCCTGGTCATTCCTTCTAGAATGTAATTACTCAGTTATTGGATAGCTAGGTTATTTATATTAGCTCATGCAATCAGTATCATGTACAAAACCAATGTATGTGGTTTTCTGTATATATGTACACCCTCTAAGGTTGAAATTGAGATAAATTCTTTTTTGTAAATTACATACAAACATAATGGCATTTAGAAATGCTATAGATATTTAAAATTATTATTTGTATTATAAGTAATAGTGTGTGGAGTCACTCCTTCAGATAGGTAATTCTACTCAATTTAGGGGAAATAGAACTAAGAACAGCATAAGCTAGATTTGGGAGGTAATAGAGGTTTCACTAGAGAATTGCCATTTGGAATAGTAATTATGATTTTACAAAAGGATGGTGTAGGCATTAATTTAGGAAACATGAGGATAGAAAATAAATATATTTCAAAAAAGGAAAACATGCTTTTCAATTATGCTTACAAAATATTGGAACAACTGTTTGTTAAAGATATTTACTGTGTAATTTTAGTTAATGTTGAGGCTTCCTTTTAAAGATGCTATTAAAATTCTGTTTTCTAGAATAAAATTACGCTTTTAAGAAAAAACAGTTGTTTTATTATATTGTAAAATGTGAGATGCATTTTTTGTGTGACAATTTATGATCACTCTGTTGTAGCCACAAAATTGCCTCCCTTAGAAATCATCATTTCAAGAGGAAAATGTACATAGCAATTAATGAAAAACAGGCAGCAATTAATGAAAACTGGTCCCTTTGGTAGCCTAATAGTCTTTTAAATGACAATATATCGCAATTTAAATTTCAAATACCATATTTTATTTATATATTTAAAATATTTATGTTCTCCCAAATTAATGACTGCATACATAACTATTAAAATTACAATATCATGAACAAATAACAGGTGATTGAGAAATTAATACCATCTGATTTTTCTCAGACAAAAATACACCCTACCCAACCCCCCCCAAAAAAAAAGGAAAAGGAAAGCTCCTTTAAAGAAGAATTTTATTTGAGAGGAGACTACAAAGCTGCTAAAGTACAAATGACCTTTGCCAATAGATTTTCTTTTCATATCTATTTTCTCCAACATGTATGATATAAACTGGACACTAAAATGCTTTATTGAATTGTGTAATGCAGTTTTACTGAGAAAGACAATAACTAGACAAAAGCAAAAAGGGAAAGAGAGAGACCTGAAGATGGCAGTGGAGTAGGCAGATGCACAGACTCCCAGCTCACACCAATAAACTGGATTACAGCCCTGGCCGGTTGGCTCAGCGGTAGAGCGTCGGCCTAGCGTGCGGAGGAACCGGGTTCGATTCCCGGCCAGGGCACACAGGAGAAGCGCCCATTTGCTTCTCCACCCTTCCGCCGCGCTTTCCTCTCTGTCTCTCTCATCCCCTCCCGCAGCCAAGGCTCCATTGGAGCAAAGATGGCCCGGGCGCTGGGGATGGCTCTGTGGCCTCTGCCTCAGGCGCTAGAGTGGCTCTGGTCGCAACATGGCGACGCCCAGGATGGGCAGAGCATCGCCCCCTGGTGGGCAGAGCGTCGCCCCTGGTGGGCATGCTGGGTGGATCCCGGACGGGCGCATGCGGGAGTCTGTCTGACTGTCTCTCCCTGTTTCCAGCTTCAGAAAAATGGAAGAAAAAAATAAATAAATAAACTGGATTACAAATTAATTTAGGAACAATCAGCATGAAAAACCAACTCTGGACTACAAGAACAGCTCTCAAAACCAAGGAGTAAAGAAAAAGCCACACTGAGACTGGTAGGGAGCGCCGAGGAGCGGTGAGTCTCCCCTGCTTACAGGAACAAAGGGGGGATGAGGCTGAGAGCCCAGAAGGGCTCTCATTCCAAAGAAAAGAGTAGTAAATATCACTCACAGCCACTTGCCTGGGGACCTAGGAACAAGGTGTGTTGAAAGGGCTGGCTTATCTTCCAAAAGGAAAGGGGGGAGAGAAAGACAGATGGTGACTGGCAGAGAAATGCATGGAAAGACCTGAGAAGCTGACTCATTCAGTGCTGGAGGTGGCATTAGCTGGGGGAGGGGTTGATCCTTTCACATTACACAAGACTAAAGTGCTTCCGGATCATACATCTCCACACATCTCTCCAGCTCCAATCAGTGCAGCAAGACACAGCTGAAAACAAGAAGTGGGGAGGAGGGGCAGTAACTCAGGTCTGCATGGAGATCTGAGATACACCTCCCCCTACTGAAGTGGAGAAAGCACCCCACCCCCAGAGAGAGTAACTGGCAGATCAGGCCTTCAGAGTTTCAGGTTACACCCACACATTCCTGGATACAGTTTCAAATAAGCCCCCCGCTGAGATCAATAAACAAGACTACAAGTGAGAAGAAAACAAACAAATCAAGACTTTAACACATCCCAAATCCAAAAGTGGATTACAAATAACAGCTGATGCCCACCCAAGAAGACCTAGAAATAACACAACTGAAAAATTGGAGGCAGACAACACCAAAGTTAGACTCAACAAGCCCTACAAACAGTATACCCAAACACACAGACATAATGAGAAGACAGAAGTACAATCCAAATGAAACCACAAATCTCCAGAAAAGGAACTGAGTGATATGAAAATAATCAAACTGCTGGATGCAGAGTTTAGAATAATGACTGTTAGGATGCTTAGGGATCTTAGAACAACAATGGATGGTCATTACGAACACCTAAATAAAGAGATAGCAAGTATAAAAAAGACATTGAAATACTAAAAAAGAATCAGTCAGAGGTGACAAGTACAACATTGGAAATGAAAACCACAATGGAAGGAATTAAAAGCAGGATGGATGAAGCTGAGGATTGAATCAGTGAGTTGGAGGACAAAATGAACAAAGGCACAAAAGCAGAGCAGAAAAGAGAGACTCAAAAACTCTGAGAGAGCTCTCTGACAACATGAAGAGAAATAACATCTGCATCATAGGGGTTCCTGAAGAAAAAGAAAAAGAACAAGGGATAGAAACTTTATTCAGTCAAATCATAGCTGCAAACCCATAGTCTTTGAATTTAGGATAGATCCAAGTTAATGTCTTACTATTGACTATTCTTCGTGACTCATAGAACAAAATATAGTGGATCTTATGTTCCAAATTTGCAGTGCTTAAGCATAAAATTTAACTTGAAGTTTTCTCAAAGGACAAAACTAAAAAATATAGATTTCTGTAATGTGTTAGAGAAGACAGTGTCAAGAAATTAAAGCCAAAAGTTCAACAATGAAG
The DNA here is from genome assembly GCF_036850765.1 of Saccopteryx bilineata. NCBI lineage: Eukaryota > Metazoa > Chordata > Mammalia > Chiroptera > Emballonuridae > Saccopteryx > Saccopteryx bilineata. The sequence goes on from NC_089493.1 coordinate 252,904,766, forward strand.
TAGTGTGCATTTCGGTGAAAGAACTTTTGTGAGTTAGAAAGCTAATGCAGTCTGTGTGTTCTTATTTTTTCAAGACCACATTTTGGAATTACTGGAGGACTAGGTGTAAAACTTGTCTTCTGCATAAGCTGTATTTGTGTAAGTTGGGAGTTCCCATATCCTCTATATTTCTGTATATTTTTTTCACCTTGAATAACCTTACTCTTGCCCCCTGCACATTGTGAGATAAACCATTTCCTTTCCAGAGTCTCTGTGGAGTGTCTGTTTCTCTGAGCTCTCAGCTGCTCCACTTGCCCATTCGCACTGGTTTCTTGGCTCTACCTTTTGCCCTCTGGCTCCAGTGCTCTCCTCCAGTTCCTCTTCCAGCTGAACACCACCCCCTTCTCTTCTGGCCAAAGCTCAACAAACATGGGACTTTTCCAAGTGTCACCTATTTTATACTGCAATTAAGTAGTAAGAGTGGAAGATAATAGTCTAGTTCAAGTGCCAGCACTCATTTTTTTAATAAATAAATCTTTATTAATTTTAATGGGGTGACACCAATAAATCAGGGTACATATATTCAAAGAAAACATGTCCAGGTTATCTTGTCATTCAATTATGTTGCATACCCATTACCCAAAGTCAGATTGTCCTCCATCACCTTCTATCTAGTTTTCTTTGTACCCTTCCCCCTCTCCCTCCCCCTCTCCCTCCTTCCCTTCCCCTACCCCCCGTAACCACCACACTCTTGTCCATGTCTCTTAGTCTCATATTTATGTCCCACCAATGTGTGGAATCCTGCAGTTCTTGTTTTTTTCTGATTTACTTATTTCATTCCGTATAATGTTACCAAGATCCCACCATTTTGTTGTAAGTGATCCGATGTCATCATTTCTTATTGCTGAATAGTATACCATGGTGTATATGTGCCACATCTTCTTTATCCAGTTTTCTTTTTTTTTTTTTACAGTGATTAAAACCTTTAAGCAAACTCTTGGCCAATACAGCAAGAATCCATAAAAGAGCAGTGTCTTTAACAAGTTCACCAAGTCCAAGTTGGCCCCAACACCATGCCAAATCCCTGAAAAATGCAACCCAACCCCAGTTCCATCTGTTAGGAGCTGTCCCAAGGAGCAGGAATACAGGAAAAGTCCACATCCAGGAAAAGGCTGCATGGCACTGGAATTGTTGTCACAATTCTATACTTCCAGCACTCATTTTAATCTGTACATTAGATAATATTAACTTAAAAGATCATCTTTTGTATTGCACCATGGGGGATTTCTCTTTGGTAATATCTCACTCCTCTTCTTCACCGTTCCTTAACCAGTTGTCTCTTCAACTGGCCTGCTTGAAGATCATTATTCTCCCTTTCTACTGGTTTTCTAACCACAGTTACTGTCATTTTTGTACATTGAGAAGTTTACCATTAAAACCTCCTTTTGCAAGGTCAGAAAAACTCTTAGAGATATATTTCTCAGTAAGGACTCATCTATACTAATCTTTTTACTAAAACTTAGAAATTAAGAGAGTCCTTATAACTCAATGAAATACTTAGGTTCCTGGTAGGATGATAGTAGAATTATTTATGTTACATTTGTTCAAAAAAACTCCTAAGAAGTTGTGAAACTGGGAATGATTATTTTGTTGATGTTATTTTGTTTTGTTTTCATTCAAGTACATCAGTAGTCTTCTAAATACATATATTTTTATGAATAAGTTTAAGCCCTCTTGTGGTAAGATGATTTACCTCACCATTAACTCTATGGGTTTTTTATTTGCTGTTTTTGTTTTTCTTTTATTTTGATGTTTTATTTGAAGAAAATACTTAATGTATTTGAAAATATGTTCTATTTTATTCATATTAATGGCTTAAATTATGGTGTTTACTAGGAGTAACAAGATACAATAACCATGGGGCAGAAGTTATTTGAGAAAATACAGTATGCTCAATTACTTTAGAAGTATATTAATTATACAAGAAACAAATCTGTTAAAATTCCATGCTACAATTTTTATAAAATTAATGAATTCAACAAATATTTAATAAGTGTTTACCAGGCCAAGGCACCATTCTAAGAATAATAAAATAATGCACAGAAAACAACAGTGCTTGCATGCTAATGAAAGTATGCCAATGACAGTAAATGCAACAACAAATATAGAATATGTCTGGTGTTAGTAGGGAATTTGGAAAATATTTCAGTGCCATAAGAGAAGTAAGAATACTTTACCAGGCAGTGGTGCAGTGGATAGTGTCAGACTGGGACGTGGAAGACCAGGTTCAAAACCCTGAGGTACCGCGCTTGAGTGTGGGCTTATCTGGTTTGAGCAAGGCTCACCAGCTTGAGCACAAGGTCACTGGCTTGAGCAAGGGGTCACTCAGTCTGCTGTAGCCCCTACACACAAATCAAGGAACATAAGAGAAAGCAATCAATGAACAACTAAGGTGCTGCAACAAAGAATTGATGCTTCTCATCTCTCTCCTCCTATCTCTCTGTCCTTATCTGTCTCTGTATCTGTCACACATAAAAAAAGAAGTAGGAACGATAGAAGTTGGAAAAGTTAGGGTTATAAGGATGCTATTTTATTTACAGAAATTAAACAAGTCTTCTTTGATAAGGTATCAAAGAAACTTTGGGAGCCTGCCTTTTGTAATCTGTGAAAAGAATATTTCTGGAAAGGGAACAGCGAAGGAGTGAGTGAAGGTCTTGGCTCAGGAACATGCGTAGAGTGTCTGAGGGAAAGTCTTCTAGCTTAGAAGGAAGTGAGTGAGAGAATCATGATGGGGGATAAGCAAAGATGTAATAGGAGTTTGTTAGATTTTCTGAAATCTTATAGTGGTTTTAGGATTTTGTATTTCGCTCTGAGTAAATGAGAAGTTGTTATAGGTATTATATTTGAGAAGTGGCAAAATCTAAGGAACAAGATGACTTATCTTTTAAAAAGATCAGTCTGATGTATAGAGGAGATTTAGGACAGAGTTTGAAGACAAGAGACAGTTTAGCAGAGTATTAGAATAATCCTGAAAAGAGAAGACATGGTCTTGGCCCAGGGTGAAGCACAGTGAAGGGAATGAGAGGTTTTCAGTGTAGAGATATATTTTGAAAATTTAGCCCACAACATTTGCTTATAGATTGAGTTATTTGTTATGAGAGAAATAGAAGTGTCAAAATAGAACTTCAAATGTTTTGGGGATTCTGAACTAATAAAATGATGAAGTTGCTATTTATTTTGACGATAAGGTAAGATCACCTAGGGAGGGCGTTATAAATGAAGTTCAAAGATGGGGTCCTACGCATATAGTGTTTAGAAGTAAAGGAGGTAAGGAGGAAACACAACAACAAAATCTGTAAAGGTTGTTTTAGTAAAATGGAAGAAAAGTCAAATAGGAAAAATGACAAATATATTATAAGAGGTCAAATCCCAAATGACATGAAAATTACTGTTTTGTTTTTTGTTTTGTTTTTAAGCAAAAAGCATAGTAGTCAATCAAAAGGCTATGTACTTGTTAGGTCACCAAAAGAGGGACACACATGGTCTGAGGAGTTTTATAAGAAATTTGTTTGTGTATCTGCAAACAGATGGGCTGAGATCATAGTCAGCCCTGAGTGTCGGGTATTCAAGTCTGTAGGGTTAGTAAACAAGGCTAGCTAGGAGGTTAGCCTTGAGGGGGAGCTCTGGGGCGGGGTGATGGTTGATCACTAAGCAGCAGAATATTTAGATAAGTGAAGGGAGGAGAGCTATCAGAACTGCCAGGGAGCCAAATCACTTACAGTTTCTCCTGGCTAATTGAGGTTTTGGTAAGGGGCCCTGGACCCTAACTCAACACTATTTATATCTTTTATGCTCACTTATGTGTTAGGAGGAAGCTAGATAACTTCTCAAGGCAAGAACACAGAGTAGACTACATGTGGTGATTCTGATGGCCCGTATTCCATCTGGCTATGGAATACTGATGCTGGTCTGGGACGGAGATCTCCAGTAGTAAATCATCACTTTCAAATTCCCCAGTGTCCCCAAACCCCAACTAACTCATTCTGAGTGATAGGTATGAGCTACTCTCTTGTGAATCATATTATACCCAATTGGAAGAATAAGGAAGCATTTAGGTTGCCCATATTGCTGTTATATCTGAAGCCGAGACTACATGGTTTAACTTAAAAGAAGCATCTGCACATGATTTATTTTAAAAGGCAAAGTTGGATGGAATAAAAAGAAGCACCCAGTAATGGATGACTGTTGATGGTGTAAGCCAGGCACTGCGATAGTAAAGGTGGGGTATCGGGCTCAGAGCCTAGGGTCCCAAAGGAAGGGGCTGTCTATGGATTTATGTAAAAACTTAAGGACAGTGTGGGAATGAGTGTATTGTAAGAATACTTTCACCAGGATATAATTGATATTGGATGATTGATAAAGTTTCTTGTTGAAAAACCTTGAAGCACTCAACCATGTTGCATTGGCATTCATTTTCCCGCCAGGACCCATAAACAGTGCCTTCTGTTCTAAGTCTACCTTTCTTTCTATTCCAGTTAGCCCCTTTTCTCCCCTATGCAAACTTCTAAGTGTCAGGCGGTGCTCATCTAGTTCAGGCATACTCAGGTCTCTGTCCAGTTTCTCCACGCTTTGTGAACTTAGAAGTATTGGATTAGGCTGCTGTGCTGCGTCCCACATTAAGCCTTGTCTAGGGTGTGAGCAGCAAAATGCCTCAAGGTTACTGAGAAATAAAAGAATACTTCAAAATGCAAGTGTCCTTAGTCCCAGGGTTCCTTCCAGCTCTCAGCAACACATGTTACTGAACTCAAGGGAGACCACAGAGAAAGAAGTTCACTTGAGTTAACTTGACTATCACTGCTGATGAGCAGCAAGGAAGTATTCTAAGTTCTGAGTACTGATTACAGTATTTTCATATAGCAAGTGCACCTGGTATTGATTATAGTTTAAGAATCTGGACCTGACCTGTGGTGGTGCAGTGGGTAAAACATTCAACAAGAAATGGTGAGGTTGCTGGTTCAAAAACCTGGACATGCCCAGTCAAGGCACATAAGGGAAGAAACTACTACAAATTGATGCTTTCTGATCCTCCCCACCCCCTTTCTCTCTCTCTCTGTCCTCTCTCTGAAAATCAATAAAGAAAAAAAAATAGAATTGAGGCCCTGGCTGGTTAGCTCAATCAGTTAGAACGTCATCCTGAAACACCAATGATGCAGGCGTGATCCCCAGTCAGGGCACATATGGGAAGCCACCAACAAATGAGCTACTAAGTGGACAACAAATGAGTGCTTCCCTCCCTCTCCTTCTTCCTCTCTCTCCCCCTTCCTCTTTCTGTCTTGCTAAAATAAGTAAATTAAAAATATATATATTAAAAAAAAAAGAACTGGGAGATGGTCCTGGGACCATTTGCGGGGTGATAGCTAGTGGAGGAGTTTAAAGTATTTCCCAACTTGTATTTAGTTTTCTTGAATTCTTACATTCTTCAGACATTAAAATCTTACTCTGAAGAAAATTACAGATCTTGTTAGTTATGTAACAAAGACACACAGAGATGACTTAAGGGTTAGATTATAAGAATAATACAAAAAGAATTGTGCATGGTTTAATTTAGAGAGGAACAGGTTAGTGACAAGTTGATAAAAAAGTTTCAAATGTGTGAATAATCTTTACAAAAAAAAACTGTTGAGTAGTTTCCATGAGGACAAAGTAAAAATTAAAATTGGCACAAATAAGAGTTATTAAATAAAAATTTCTTAAAAGAAAAAATGTTCCTGGTGGTACATGCTATATTAAACCTTGGTTTATTGAGTTTTTTTTCTTCAGTCTTGTATTGATTTTTTTTTTCCAGAGTGGTTTCTTCCCATCCAGAAGCAAGAGAAGCAATTGCAGACATTTTTGTTCTCTTCCCATTCTTAGTGATGCCAATAATAATAAGCCATAAGCACAGAAAAATAAAATCTGATAAAATAGAAGCAATGAGCATTTGTGCCCTACAAAAAGTTCTATAAATTAACAAAACCGAATTTTAAATTTTCTACATTGAGAATTTGTTTTATACTTTATGAAATGTGTAAAATAATATTTAATTTATAGAAAATATTAATCCAAGACAGTGTTATGACATGACTAGTTTGATGACTATTAGCATTATCAATTTCAATTTTATAGAGTGAACATTAAGCCAAATGCTAAGTGTGGGAAATATTATAAAATCTACTTTTATGAAAATGTACTTATCATCTACTTAATTGGAACAAAAGTATAAAACTTGAGCATCCATTTAGCTGCCTCTTAAAATAATGTTTGATCAAACTTAAAACCCTGGAATCCCAAATGTAGCATTTTGGGCATAAAAATAAGAACAGGTTCTTTAGTCTGATGGCTTTCTAAATAATAGCCCTTTTTAATATCTTTATTCCTTGAGAACCCATTCTGAGTTGTGTTTTTTTTTAGTGGTGCTTCCACTTCTGTGCTGCTTCTCAAAGCCCATGTATGTATCTCTGATGACTATGCTGTGACTAAGTACAAGGGATGTCTTCGGAGTGGTGTTGTCAGTCATTTCTGTTCCTGAGTTTCTATTTTGAATAATACCTGTAATTAACAAGTAAAGACAAATGTTTTTTAATAGTTTAGTATTTAAAATCTGCAAAGAGGAAATTATTTTATTAAATATCATTTTCTCACCCTGGCCAGTTGGCTCAGTGGTAGAGCATCAGCCTGGCCTGAGTATGTCCTGGGTTTGATACCCGTAGGGCACACAGGAGAAGCACCAATCTGCTTCTCCACCCTTTCCCCTTTTGTTTCTCTCTCCTCCCCCCCCCCCCCAAACCATGGCTCGATTAGAGCAAGTTTGTCTGGGGCACTGAGGATAGCTCCATAGCTTCCGCCTCAGGTGTTAAGAAGAGCTCAATTGCTGAGCAATGGAGCAACACCCCAAATGGGCAGAGCATCACCCCCTAGTGGGCTTGCTGAGTGGATCCTAGTCAGGGCACAGGAGAAAGTCTGTCTGCCTCCCCCTCTCTCACTTAATAAAAATAAATACATATTGTTTTCTCAGAACACACACACACACACACACACTCCATTGTTTTCTTTTTTATTGACATTCATGGCATGGCTTATAGAGCCAGATTCCCTTGAATGAAATTCTGGCTTTAGATCCTTACTAGTTTTGTGACCTTGGACAAAATATTTAACATTCTCTGTCTTAGTTTTGTCACCTGTAAAATAGGTATGATAATTACAAGTACTTAAGTTGTTTAAATTAACTGGTCATGTTTAAATTAACTGAGTTAAAACGTGTACACATTTAGAACACACAATTGCTTGGCATGTACTAACTGCTTAATATATATTAGTTGGAAATGTATAACATTTCAAAGTATAGAAAATCTACATTGGATTGAACTTGGTGTAAAATACCCCTTTGTTAATAGACGTCAAGAATAAGCCCACACACTGTTCTAAAGCTGTACCACTCCCAGATGCTTGGGCCTATCTTTCTAGTCATGAAGAGATTTTCACACAGTGAATAAGTCCTAAATTTCAAAATCTTCTTTTCTTAATCAAGAAGTCAAGATAATGAACCAGATACCAACCCTTGTCTATTGTCCATACTCACAACCTTGCTATTTGGCTTAAATCCACAACAAGTAATTTTGTTAAAACCTCCAGTCCCCTATAAATACCACCAGGAATTCAAGTTTCCTGGTCATGATCACCTCAGTAATTGTTGGGTTTGGGTCCAGGTTTCTTTTAAATTCAAGGTCCCTTTAAAAACTCAAATTTCCCTCACCCAACCTTTCAGGCAATTTCTTCATTAAGCATCTCCCTCACCCAACTTCCCCCTCCCTTCAGCAACTCACTCCTCCCTGGGAAGATTCTGGGAAATGTCCTTGGGACAAGGCCATCAGGAGGGACTTGACAGTTGGAAAAGGGAGACAATCTGTAATCAAGGCAACAAACTGAAATATGCTCATCTGAGCATGTCCAGGTGCAGCCAACCCCATGCCAGCAAATGCCTGCAGCAACCCCTATATCAGACGCCCCTTCCTGCAGTGCTCCGCTGATGCCACTAGGGTTTCAGCTTCTTTCTTTTGCAGATGCATAAACTTATAAAAATTCACCAGGCCTTGTGCGTCCCTCCTTGGGCCAACCTAACAGTAACTATTCAACTATATTGTTTTTTACATATACATAATTTGTTCCTTTTGTTGCTGAATAGTATTTCATAATATGACTATAGTACAATCAATTTGCTTATTATTCTATTGATGATAATATGGATTTTTATGTATGTGTTTTTAAAGTCTTTTTTGTAAATATACATTTTAATTTCTCTTGGATAAATGTCTAGGATTGAAATTTCTCTGAGTCATAAAGTAGATGTATATTTAACTTTGTAAGGAACTTTGGTGTTTCAAAATTCTTTTATTATTTTACATTTCCACAAGAAATATGTATGTGGGAGTTCTGGTGTTTCCCTTTCTTGACAATACTTGAGTTGTTGATAGTTTTAATTTTTAATGCTCAACTTCTCTAGCCATTAAGGAAATCCAAATCAAAACTACAATGAGTGACTTCTAGGGGTGGGAAGGGGACCTATAATGATATACCACTTCACACCTGTTAATTTTCTTAATCAGTGGCACCCCAATAAATTCAATTTAAAATAAAAAAAATAAGATTTGCAAAATAATGAATAATTACTCACCATTTTTAGAATTTATGAACTTAAATAGTATGGTGTTAATATTTACAAATAATTTAGATGATTTTTCTATATTTTAATTTAACAATACTTGAGCTCAGATATTTTCATACCGATGCATTTCTGCTTAAAGTAAAATTATTTCTAAAGCTGACACACAGAGTTTCTAGTTTGATCTTAATTATAAGCAATTTATTGATAAACTAATTATTTCCTACTAAGGATATTTATTCCAGATTTTATTTTCTTTATAGCTTTTGTGTTTTAAAGTAGTAAAGGAGAGAATTCCATTTAGATCTTAGGTATAGAGCTGTTTGTACTCATGTAACAAAAGTTATTTTTAAGAATATTTTTCCAACTAGTTCTTTTAATGCTAAAAACATTGATTATTACTTGATATGGAACAGCTATTGCAAAAAGAAATTTAATTTAAAAGAAACAAACTGTAATTGAGAAGTTTGAAGATAGAGCAAAAGATACATGTTACCTAGTATTTTTGAAAGACAACTTGCTTACACACTTAAAACTACTTGTCTGAAAATTACTTTGAGACTGCACAGGAAAAAATGCCTACAAGAGATTAATGATTGTGAAGATTTATATGTGCCATTCCATTTAATCATTAATTAAGAAAGAAATTGGAACAAGGAGGTTATAAGTCCAAAAGTGAAGAAAGCTCTATGGGCTTAAAGCCATTACTCTAGAAAATAAATCCTGCCATACATCACAGGGAGTGAACACAGTAAATTTCAGAGTTTGGAAAATGTTACTTGTGGGAGAAAATCCCATTAAAGTCTATCTGAATTACTTCAAAGGAAGGTCCATGGCAGTGTCAACTGCCATTAACATGAAGGATACTTCCCTGCTTCTCATTTCATTATACTTGTATCAGATTCTATGACATTTGTTTATAATCAATAACCAATTTCTTCTAAGAACACTAAAATGCTACAACCTGGTTTGCTCACAGTAATGAAGATTTACTGAAATGTGAGTCATCCCTATCTAAATCAGCCTACCGAGCCATCAATTTTCAGAGTCCCTCGTGGGCTTGTTGTATTTATCACTGTCCTTTGGCTAATGGAGATTTGCGTTTATTTTGTAATTTATGCCAAACATCGATTTTGGCTTACAAGTGCCAGTTTCTTCCATGAAATGTGTTCTTAGCAGGAACCAGTATTACAGCTTCCCTAGTAGTCATCTGAATGAGCAACTCAACCCATAGTTGAAGCAGATGGGATGAACAAATCTGAGATCAGTTAACTTTCAGGGTTAATGACAAAAACCTCAGTCTTTGAAATAAATTAATGTTGAAATTTTCTTTTGACTTTTTGATAATGCATTTATATGAAATATTTAACACATCCATATAAGTAATAATTCTTATCACTTTCTTCTCCACTTGCAGTTCCACATTCTAATCATTCTTAGTGTCAGATTTAGTAAGCATGTCTTATTTTCATCTCACCAAATATGTGTCCCCTAATAATTCTTCACAGAACTTTGCCTTTTTTTCTTCAGTGCATGCCAAGCTAGAATTTGTTTCATAAAATACTGTGCTTATCCTCATCCCGTTTACTTCCTCAGACTCTCTATCTTTTCTGTATAAGTGCTTGTGTGTAACTAAATTCTGACTTAGAATATGGAGCGCTTTCAATATTGGAAATGCTTAGTTTTATTAATGGGTTGTAACTTCAGTTAGTCCTCACAAGGACTGTTCTTTCTACTTAGGATTTTAGCCTCAAAATCTACAAGCTTTTTCTTAGAGAAAGCTGGCTCTCTTTCCCTAAGTACTGTTTTTGTGGGAGTCACTGCTTATTCTTGTTTTTGTCTTTGCTTTACTGACAGTCAGTACTCAGGCTAATCTGTCTAAAATTGTTCCTTGGTAAATTTTCAAAAAGTTCTGCTTTTCCATAGCTGAGCTTTCTAGAGCTGTAAGCTCAACATATTCATGTCTGTAATTTGATTAAAAAATTATTGAGTGGCTTCTTAGTGCAAAGCATTATACTAGGCAGAGAGATGCAGTGGCAAATAGGTCCCACATAGTCTCTATTCTTGTGGAACCAGAGTAAAAAGTGATAAGGAAATCAATATACAGGTTTAGGAAAAACAAGTTTACAGTTTTTCATATGGAAAAAGATGCAGGTTATAACTTTTTTAATAGCTTTATTAACTCAAAAGGCTGTCATGATGCCACAGTGCACTGACGTACAATCTCATAAAAGCTCAAATGGTTGGCCTTCATTATTTGCACATTCTTGTAGTCTGCTTACTACACTCAGGCACCCTTTGGCCCAGAGTTCTTACCTACTTTTGCCCACCCCAGCACATTTAATTCACTACATTTGTGGAAAGTGCTATAAAGGGCACATATAGTATTCTATGGGTACAAAACAGGGCCTGCTGTCTAAGCAAAGCTAACTCATCACTACCAGAATCTTGATGTTGGCAAGCTACCAGGGTTAGAATTAGAAACCCAGACTTGCCATTTTGTATTTAATATGGCACATGTGTACTACGAATATAGTCACAATTCAGCAAGTAAGCCTTAAGCATAACACAGTGGCTATATCGTCACTGAAAATAAAAGAAATGAGGCTATGCTATTACAGAACAGGACATCCTGATAGCAATTAGTATCATTGTTTCTCAAAATAACAAAAAGGGGACAGCAGTGCTTAGCAATCAAAAGCTAGGTTAAGTGCAGTTCTCACAATGAGTGGCAAGATGTGTGTGGCAGACAGAGAGAGAAGGCTTGGCTCACACACAGAGAGACATGGAATGAGAAATACTGTGAATAGTTATTATATGAGTAATTTTTAAAAAAATTTCCTCATCTTTTAATTTCTTTAAAATATATTGTTTAAATAAAAATAATATATTTGGGGATTTGTGATATAGATGTATAATGTTTGACAATAATAATATTAAAAAGAAGGGTATAATATAGTATACTCTTAGTAATTTCTTACATTATATCTGAAGTGGCATAATATTACTTGAAGTTAGACTGTGGTAAGTTAATATTCATATTGCAAACTCTAGAAGTTCTATATAAACTTAAAAGTTATAGTGGATAAAACTATAATAAAAAATTGAATAATGAAAATATTTAAATAGTCAACAAATTCAAGGAAAAGTAACAAAAAATACATGAAACAAATGGAAAACAAATGTCCAGATGGTGCACTTAAGAACAACCATATAATAATTAATTTAGTTATGAATACTTTATACTTTCCAAATAAAAGCCAAAGAATGTTACACGAGATTAAAAAGCGAAATCCAGTAGTATGTCATATAGAATAAATGCATTTTAACAAAGTTATAGATAGTTTAATAGTAAGACAATGAAAAAATATATACTTTAATACCAAAGAAGCCTTCAGGACTAAGAATATTAACAAAGATGAGCATTTCACAAAGATAAAAGTGTCAATTCATCACAAAAATATAGTAATTTATTATTATTTTTTATTCTTTTCCAGTGAGAGGAGGGGAAATAGAGAGACAGACTCCTGCATGCACCCTGACTAGGATCCACACAGTAAGTCCTGTCTGAGGCTGATGCTCTGTCTATTTAGGGCCATGCTCACAACCGAGCTATTTTCAGTGCCTGAGGGGAGGCTTCACAAAGCCATCCTCAGTGCTCAGGGCTCATGCACTCAAACCAATCGAGTCATTGTTGCAGGAGGAGAAGAGACAGAGAGTGAGTGAGAGATAAGGGGGAGGGGTGGAGAAGCAGATGGTCACTTCTCCTGTGTGCCCTGATCTGGAATTGAACCTATGACATCCACACACCATGCCAATGCTCTACCACAAAGCAAATCAGCCAGGGCCAAAAATATAGCAATTTATATCTCTATCTATGTAATAGCTCAAATACATGAAGCAAAACTAGAAATAATCTTTCATAAAATTAGACAAAGCCACAATTTCTGTTGAAATTTCTACAGAAAATTACTAATGATAAAAAGATAAATAAAATATCAACCAGCAGGACAAAATTAAAATTACTAGACTAAGTCACCCAAATTGGAGCATACAGCCTTTTCAAATAGTACATTCAATGTAAAATAATTAATGCACAACTAAAATATAACTGAACAGGTGTTTGGTGTACTTTTCATATGACTTCACATTAACTGGATGCAGGATTGTGGAAATGACTCCTTAATGGTTACCCAGATTTTAAGAGTGATACATCTCTGGTAAGACTTCCTGACCACATTACTATTGACTGACCATATTACCTGGAAACACTCTAGGATCATTTTCCATTCCTTAGCTTGAGAAAAAGAAAACTGTCTCTAATACAGATGCCTCAGATACCTGGTAATTTTATGTAAGTAATTACAAGTAATTTTATGGTATTTTAAGCATAAGTCACCTATGAGTGATTAACCCAGAGAGCATAATTTCTTTTTCCATAAACTCACTGTCCACTAATTATACTTAAATTACTTACTGCACCCTAGTAGTTCCCTGTTAAAGAATGGGCTTTTAAGTATACATCATTTATGCTTATATGATTTTTAGACTGGATAGTTTACTTGGTGAATCTTATAGCCTTATCTCTCTGGGGCTCTAAAGTTCATTAACTTTGGAAAGTTCATTGTGATGGTTTTTACTTTTATTATGGCCTATTTGGTGATTTTATCCTCTGAAGTCACAAAAAAATTCTTTGATATTTTCTTAAACAAATTGTGATATATTCAAATAATAAAATGGAAGAAACTATTTAGACACACAACATTGATAAATCTCAAAACATTATACTGAGCTACCTAGGACAAAAAAGAGCACATGCTATATGAATTCATGTACATACAATTTTAGAACAGGTAAAATTAATTTATAGTAATGGAGCATATATAAGTTCCCTGGGCAGATGTGAGGAATGATAAAAGGCATATAGCAATGAGGAAAAATTTTAGGAGGTGATGGAAATATTCCATATCTTGCCTGGGGTGATGATTATAAGGAGATGTACATTTGACAAACTCATTAAATTATAACCATAAAATAGTTTCTTTTTGTTACATGTAAATAACACATACTTTAAGGGAGTTAATAAGTAAAAACAAAACTATTCATTGGAGATGAATAGACGCTGGGAGGCTAGCTAAGGTGCTGTGAATAATCTGAGCAATCAATGGTACTTTTTGTAGTAGAAATAAAAAACAAGAAGTAGATTTAGACTATTGTAAAGCCAGAAGCCACCATCGTGGCCATTCACATGCAGGTTCGCATTGGATTCGGACAGTTGGTAAAGAAACAAGGGAGCCACAAACTGGTGGGTCATAGTCTTTAATTCTAGCTTGCACCCGGCGGGCAAGTAAAAACACACACTGGGCTCCAAAACCCACTCACATTCAGTGCTCACAAAACCACTGACTTATCCGAGTTTCCTAGAATCAAAGGTTTCTAGCTCACCAGCCTTATTCTCCTCAGTTCCCCATCTCCTTCCTTATCCCAGATACAAACTCTACACAAACTGGCCTCTCACTCAATACTCTGCCATCTTGGCTGCTTCTCCTGGCCACATGGCTTCTTTCTGCTCTCTGCTCTGCTCCCTCTGCTCTCTCATGCTAATTATCCCAGGAACCAAGAGAGCAATCTCCCGTTCTGCCCCCATTTTATAATGTAGATTCCAAACCTTTAATCCAATATACAAAATAGGGAAGTCTCTAATACAAAGACACTTCTCTGAGGCATGATTGGATTGTACCACCCCACATCAAAACGGGTGGGAAAGGCTTAATCCCAAAACCAAGCCCCAGGCTACAAGGATTCCACCTGCCCACAGAGACACACATTAATATCACCTGGGCGATGGCCTCCTCGTGGGCAGCGCTGTCTTTAACAAAGTGAGCATAATACATTTTATCTTCCCAAAACTATGTTTTGAAGGTAAATTATACATGATATGTTGATGATTGTGATATGTATACTTGGAGTTGCAGATAGCTGGTGGACAGAGAGAAATCAAGGAGCACCTTTAAGATTTCGGCTTAGAAAATTGAATGAAGTTGTTTATTCAAAAAAGTTAATCTGAGGAAGGAGCTAGTTTGGTGGTTGGGTCCTATGCAGAATCACAAGTTATGTCTTGGCTGTTTTAATTTTTAAATGTATATTAAAACATTTTTGGACAAATATCAGGCTGGGTATTGGATACATGAATATGGTGTTCTAGGGTAAGTTTGTATCTTAAGGTATAGATATGAGATTCATAACAAACAGATTCTATTTAAAGCCATAAGCTTGCAAAAATATCACCTAGAGAGAAAGCATATTTAGGGCAGATGAGAGAGTCCAGGACATCTGATGGTTCAGCAGGAGAAAAAGGAACCAACACAGCAGACTGAGATGAAGCAGTTAACAATGTAGACACTCAGTCAAGTGTGTGATGTTCTTGACATCAAGAGATGAAAGGACTTTAGGAAGAAAGGTTAGCAACTATGCTGAAAGCAACACAGAGAGATGTCCAGTTAAGATGATGGAAGGTCAGTGACCATAAACAAAAATTTTTTGTGTGTGACCTTGACAAAATTTTTCTCTGGAATAGAGAGGATGAAAACGTAATTGACATGGATTGAGAAGATCATTATAAGGTGACCTTACGTTTGTTTAAGAAAATTTACAATAAATGGGGAAGGGATAAATGGGGGAGTGATAAGAAAATAACTCAAGTTGAGATACAGGGAGATTTTGTTTTGTTTCCAAAAAAGAAGGTATTAGTGCTTGTTTGTATGCTGTTGATAATATTCCACCAAGAATTAAGAAATCATTCATGTAGAGGAGGAAGTAAGTATCTGAAAAAAGTCTTTGAGAAAGATGAGAAGTCATGGAATCTAAATCTCAAGTGGAGGAATCGTCATATAACACCATATTTTATTTGGGGAAATAGAACATTGTGCTAAAATAATGCATTGATATCATTGTCCTCTATGCTTTAATACTAAATTTAGACCTAGAAAAGAAAACTCAGCAAAATAAGATGTGCTTAAAGTTAAGATTTGGTTAATATTCTCTGATTCCTTCTTTGGTTTGGAATACCTGATTTTTCTAGTTATGTTTACCCTTCTGGAATATGTTGCCCTCATTAGACAACTACTATAAAATGAAAATGCATTTTCTAAAGGTGATGCTATAAAAGTTTTTATTGCAGGAAGGAAATATTTAATTGCCCTCGTCAGTTGATTCAGTCGATAGAGTGTTTGCCTGGTGTATGGATGTCCTAGTTCAATTCCCAGTCAAGACACACAGAAAAAGTGACCATTTGTTTCTCACCCCCTCTCCCTCTTCCTCTCCCACAGCCAGTAGCTTGATTGGCTTGAGTGTTGGCCCCGGGCACTGAGGATGGCTTGGTTGGTCTGAGGACATCAGCCTCAGGCACTAAAGATAGTTTGATTGATTCAAGCATTGGCCCCAGATGGGGGATGCCAGGTGGATCCCAGTCAGGGCACATGCTGGAGTCTGTCTCACTATGTCCCCTCCTCTCACAAAAAACAAACATATAAACATAAACAATTTTATCATGCTGAAAAGAATAATCTCAACTGAGCCACTAATGGAACTGTGGAAACAAAGATATAATCTAGAAATTTGGTTGCTCAACAGAATACAATCCTTGTGGAGTCTTCAGGCTCTGTGATCTGCAGAGCCTCGGACCCTGTTAGATGTCCCAAAATTGCATACCAGTCACTAATGAAAGTTTGATTTTTTTATAGTCAGTTCTTTAATAGTCCCTCACAACCATTCAGAGCTGATGATACTCTTCATCTAAAGTGCTGAATGGAGCAGTAAAATAGCTAAGGGTCATAGTAGAAAGTGAGGGGAAAAGCTGTGATTTTGGAATTCCATGATCTTACAAATGAGAAGGAAAGATTGTGAAGAACTGAGGTCAGGTCTCAGGAAAAAAAATTAAAAATCAAATTATCTTCCCAAATACTGGCATTTAATATTTTATTTCTTACCAAATCTGTGAGAGGATCCCCCTCTCTTGATCATAGATTTGGGGAGTTTGGGCTATTCCCTTATGTCTTTTCTGACCTCCTTGAAACATTGGTCACAACACTGAAATACAGGGGGTGAGCAGAAGTAGGTTCATAGTTGTTCATATGAAAAAAGACACACGAGTTATGATATTACAATGGCTTTATTAACTCAATAGTATGTCACAATGCAGCCCTAAACTTACTTTTGCCCACCTCTGTATTTATATTATTAGGAGTCTTTAGGCACCAAACTGGATAAAATAAATTAAAATGTGCTGCCTCGTATAACAAGTCCCAAAGTAGGCTGTCAGTGTTCCTGACATTTGGCTATACCCATGACTGACAGTGTAATAGAGCACTGATGGCTTGAGAAAGGCAGAGGTATCTAGAAGAACTCTTTCTAGACAGAACAATTTTCTGTTCAGTTCTTCAAAAATCCACACTCAGCACCCATGCCTTTCAAAGATCCCTTCGGGTGGAACATCTCAGTTAAGATAATCACATTGAAGATGTATGTCTGTAATAGGAATTAGGACATATGAGTATTCACATTTTGGCTCTCTTCTTTGGCACCAAATACCACACCCACTGTATGTTTATTTGCATACTAAGCAGATGAAGGGTGCAAAATGCTGAGCAAAATCTTTTAAGAGGGATGAAGAAGGTAGATATGGGAGGAGATGGGGGTGTTCTGGTATCTAATAGAAAGAACAAATATATACAAAATTAAATACAGTGCAGGGTATATATTTAGTCAGAGGCACTGATAATAAAATGCTGAAATTGGTAGTTATTTACTAATTTTTTTCTATCAGGGATACCCCAAGTATCCATAACCAGTCACTAAAGGGTTAGTGCCTGATATAGCAGGGCGCCTCCAGGGTCTGGATCCGTACTTCACTAATGTCATTTCCGATGGTGCCATACTGACCATCACCTCTGAGGTATATGCATGTTTAAACATAGTTTCCCACTGTCAGCAGTAAAAACCTCAGAAATTCTATTAAATTAAAATTTAATGTCATAATCCATTTACATGTCTTTACAGGGCATTCAGGATTCCTAAAGTAGGAGTTGATTAAATTTGTTAAATCCCATTGCCTACTGCCTGCTTTGTCCAGGTCTCATTCTTTAAAGCACGGGACTGTGGCTTTCTCTTTACAGCAGCTCAGTCCATAGATCTTGGGTGTCCTTCTCTGGTTTGTTTTGGAAACTTCGCTCTGTAAAATGACTTGAGTCCATCACCTTCCCTTATCCAGCAGATGCACATTCTGTCAAGGGATTTACTTTTCCTGAGGTGCTTAGTACCTACTGACAATAATAATCTTTCTTCTGAGCGAACAGAGATAAAGAAGTGGAAAAAAACATGAAAAGGACATTTCACAGATTTTTAAACTAAAGGAAAAATGACATTTTGCACTTTAACAATCAGAATCAGCTTTTGCTTCTGAAAATATGTTTTTCTCCCTTGATGAGAAGCTGATCCTGATTACAGCTCTAGCAGAGCTTGGTTTTTCTTTTCTTTTTTTTTTTTTTTTCTTTCTTTCTTTCTTTCTTTCTTTCTTTCTTTCTTTCTTTCTTTCTTTCTTTTTTTTTTTTGTATTTTTCTGAAGCTGGAAACGGGGAGAGACAGTCAGACAGACTCCCGCATGCGCCCTACTGGGATCCACCAGGCACGCCCACCAGGGGCGACGTTCTGTCCACCAGGGTGCCGCGACCAGAGCCACTCTAGCGCCTGGGGCAGAGGCCAAGGAGCCATCCCCAGCGCCCGGGCCATCTTTGCTCCAATGGAGCCTTGGCTGCGGGAGGGTAAGAGAGAGACAGAAAGGAAGGAGGAGGGGGGTGGAGAAGCAAATGGGCGCTTCTCCTAGGTGCCCTGGCCGGGAATCAAACCTGGGTCCCCCGCACGCCAGGCTGATGCTCTACCGCTGAGCCAACCGGCCAGGGCCAAGAGCTTGGTTTTTCTACTGAGTGTCTTGGAAAACTTATCAACTAATAATATTATTTGTGCAGAATGTTGGGAAGGCTTTTCTTTCATTATAAAAGTATTCATAATGTAAATGCCTTTCTTTGGTCAAGGAATCGTTATTCATGGAGAAATATTTAACTTTCAATAATTACTACGTTAAAAAAAACTGTGACAATTAAAAATCCACCAACAATTTTAGATCTACACTGTTATCCAAAAGCACATCAGAGAGAATTACTGTTTGGATAGCAAGTGAAAATTATGCAAACAGGAATAAAATAAACCACACTACAAAAGGACTGTGTTGAGAGAGTATATAATATTCTTCATGGATAGTACTTTATTAAAAACCAGAACAATCCTTTATCAGTGGTTGCATCCAAAAAGCTGCCATTAATCTATGACAGGCCAATGAGAGAATCATCTTTTAGATTGAGGGTTTGTTTATTTAATTGAATGAAAAGGGAGATTTTTCTGGTGCTTATATTTCACTCCTTATTGGTGTGTACTTTGAATTAAAAAAATCACTCTTATTTTTTATAGGAAAAAAACCCCACATACAATGTCTATGCAATTTAAAAAGCAAGTATTTCATTGACTTCTAAAAATTATTGTTGAATGCAAATATATAGAGATGATGATATTAGAACTCAAAATGTTGCACAATAATTAATAAATTTGTTCTACAAATGAGTGCGACCAGAAGAATTTGATGTTCCGGCAAGGTAAGCAAGATAAATGTTATAAATAAAACTCACTTAATTTCAGGGAGCCAGTAGAAGCCAGCACTTAGGTAGATGTCAAAGGAAGGCCACATTTGCCAGCTATGACAGCTTTTCATTCCTTTTTCAGACATTCTTGTTACTTTTCATAATGCAGCTTTTCATTCCTTTTTCAGGCACTCTTGATACTTTTCACAATGCAGCCTTCCAGGTGTTCCTCACTCCCTCCTGAACTTTCTCCTTCCCTATGTTCTTCTGTATTCCATTCTTCCTTTCATCCATCTCTTCTTCCAATTTTCCCTCCTTTCTTCTAACTAGTTTCAGCACCTGCTATGAGTTCAGCCACATGCTGAACCTGAGGAATACAAAGATGAATTAAGCCTACCAACTACTGTTTCCAGGGGCCATTAGTGTTGCCTCTCTTCCCATTTTATACTTACATTCGCTTTCCCCCCTACCACAATAGAGTGTCAAACTAATGAAAGTTTCCATACATTTCTCTGTCCAAATTAAAAATCACTCCTTTCTTGTCCCATTGAATCATGTCAGAATATCTCCCACTAATGTGAAAAGGATGCTACTGAAGTAACAATGTCCCTCACAGACTAATTTTTATATTATTTTCAACATCCTGAGTTAAGTGCTTACCCTTAATGGAGGTATCAACCTGTGAGAATTGTGGAATCTTAAGTAAGACAATAAAGGACATTTTGAGGATGTAGGTCTTAAGAAAAGGATTTGTTATTGTCGTTCATAACTGAGCTCATGGAGAGACAGGATTTGGGAAGCAATTAGTCTTCTGGTCCTTTTCCAGTTTGGCCACTCACAATTATGTGAAGCTGAGAACCTTGGTTTCTTCATTTGAATATGGTAACGAGAATTTAGTCAGCTGCAACTTATAAGATGTTTTAAGTTAATAAGTCTGTGTTCTAATTCTTAAGCTATTCATAAACTAAACTTCTCTTTATGCACCAGTCTAAAGTGTCATTTATTAAGAGTTGGATACCTGTTATTATTATTTCTAGAGATTTGTGCTTTGTTTTTGCCAGTTTATATGGGTAAAAGGCAATGTGGTATGCTTGAGTTGGCTGGTTCTACCTGCAAAGACCTGATTGTGAGCATATCTGCCCAAATTCACATTTCAGTGTCATCAAATTGATACTTTGAAATTAGTCATTGTGGGAGAATTTATAGCATGGAAAAATTTTTGGAGAGTTTTAAATCATTTTGTATTTTTAAATTGCAATTGACATACAATATTACGTTATTTTCAGCTGTATATTCCAGTGATTAGACACTTACTAAGTGATTATCCTGCTAAGTCTTATGCCTACTTGACACCCTATATTGTTATTAGAATATTATTGACTATTCCCTATGCTGTACTTTTACATCCCCATGATGGTTCTGTAACAACCAATTTGTACCTCTTAATCCCTTCACCATTTTTCCCCATCCCCCAATCCCTTCTCTTATCTGGCAGCTGTCTAAATGTTCTCTGTATCTGTGTGTCTGTTTTTATGTCTGTTTGTTTATTTATTTTGTTTTTAAAATTCAATTGTTGATATGTATTTATTGTCATTTTATTGTTCATATTTTTTATCTCTATAATTTCTTCTTTTTTTAAAATATTTTATTTTATTTATTCATTTTTAGAGAGGAGAGAGAGAGGGAGAGAGAGAGAAGGGGGGAGGAGCTGGAAGCTTCAACTCCCATATGTGCCTTGACCAGGCAAGCCCAGGGTTTCGAACCGGCGACCTCATCATGTCCAGGTCGACGCTTTATCCACTGCGCCACCACAGGTCAGGCTATAATTTCTTCTTAAAGAACACCCTTTAACATTTCATCTAATGCTTGTTTTGTGGTGATGAACTCCTTTAGCTTTTTCTTGTCTGGGAAGCTCTTTGTTTCTCCTTCAATTTTAAATGCTATCCTTGCTGTATAAAGCAGTCTTGGTTGTAAACCCTTGATTTTCACCACTTTGAATATTTCTTGCCATACCCCTCTGGCTTCAGAGTTTCTGTTGAGAAGTCAGATGACAGTCTTCCAGAAAAAGAACTAAACAAAATGGAGGCAAACAATCTACCAGATACAGAGTTAAAAACACTGGTTATAAAGATGCTCAAAGAACTTAGTGATAACTTCAATGAAGAAATAATAAGCACAAAAAAAAAGATATCAAAACCATAAAAAAACCAGTTGTAAATAAAGTATACACTAACTGAAATGAAGAATACTGGGAAACAATAGTGGAGCAGATCAAGCTGAGAATCAAATGAGTGATTTGGAATATAAGGAAGCAGAAATCGCTCAATCAGAGTAGCACAAAGAAAAAAGAACCCCAAAACATGAAGATAGTGCTGGAAGGAGAAGGGAGAGAGCAAGAAACTGAAAACCTATTTGAAACAGTAATGACAGAAAACTTCTCTAACCTGGTCAAGGAAATAGACATGGACATATAAGTCGAGGAAGCACAGACAGTCCCAAATAAGATGAACCCAAAGAGGCCCACCCAACACACATCATAATTAAAATTCAAAAGATGAGAGACAAAGAGAATCTTAAACTAGCAAGAGAAAAGTAGTTGGTTATCTACAAGGGAGATCCCATGGCCTGGAAATTAACAAACACTATAAAATAAGGCTTTGTTTTCTCTTGTGGGAAAAAAAATTATCAAACTTTTACCAATATACCACTGCCAAAAAGATTCCAGGTAGAAATTGACAAAAAAAAAAAAAACCCTCTTATTTTTCCAAATAACAGGATAGGATGCCACAAGTCCTGAGTTTCCATTTCCCCACAACTGTGCCCTTCTCCTCGGAGAGGAATGTAACTTTCATTTTCTCCAAACTCAACTCTACCTTCTGACCAATGTGGCCATATTATTAATCTTCTCATAATTTTCTCTACTGCCTTTTATTTTACCGTAGTTGAATTCAGTTTCTTTCTTTGACTGCAATAATGGTGAATAAAGTCTTCCTTGCCTATATAACACCAATGGTGCAGTTTTTCTTTGATACTTTCCTGCTCCCAATTTTTTGCAAGATTAGTGATCTGTATTCACAATCCTCTCTGATAGATACGTAAATTTACCAGGAATTCCAAACTTCCCTCTTGATGTTCTGCTTATCTGTCAGCCCTCACCCTTACTTACTGGACTATCACCCCTAAGACAGAGGAATTCCAAGAAGCTGTCAAGCCACCCAAGGAAGAGCATTCCGGACATACCAGGACTTTTGATTCAATACCCACTTGCTCAAGACTCTCCCTTTACCCTATAAAATTCGTCCCCCTAGCTTGTACTGGTGCACTTCTCCCCTGAGAAGTGCCCAGCAGGGTTCCTTTCTTCCTTTCAATAAAGCCTGTTATTCTGGTCTTTTCGGACTCCCATGGATTCTTACACTCTCAAAGTATGTATATCAGATATCACTCCTAACATGAAGTGGCTCTAAGCTATCAAATTCTTTGACCATGATTTAGATATTCTGCCATATATAGAAGAAAAACAAAAGGCAGGTTGTCTTATATTTATTTACGTAGAATTCAGGGTAAATATATTGGCATCATTTAAAATGTGCTTAGTGTATTCTTTTATAAATATACAATTGCACTATTTATAAATATAGGTGGAAAAATATAAAGTTGTAACCTTTTAGTCCCCCAGACTTTTAGCAGGTTTTATAGGTTATTTCCTTAAGAGAGGCAACCAATTACATTTATTCAGAAGCTTCTCTGGGGCAGTGAACTCTGAGCTCTTGCCCAGAATTAGCATAGGTAACCAGTGCATTCCTGATTGTCAGGAGAATTTACACCAGCACATCACCCTCACGGGAGGCATAACACAGCCCTGTCTAGGAGAGCTTCCACATATTTCAGCTCTGTGTTTGTTGCCTTACCAGCATTTTAAAATGCATATTTCTCCTTTAACATTTGAGGATTCTTGCCTGCTTCTCCCTTTCTCATTAAATATTCCCTCCATTCCCACATTAAGGTGAGGCTCTGTCAGTTGCAAACTATTTGCCAAGAACTTTTAATAAAAGCTTCAGAGCTTTTACTTTCTCCATCTTTCCCCCTCCTCTTTATTCACTGTAGCCTCCATGATTGACAACTTTTCCTGGAGGGACACAGGCTGAGAGCTGAACCTTCCTGTGTATTTTTACTTTAGTGTTTCACATAAGTAGATCTCAATTGTGTGATGGTGTCAGGAATAACAACTTCTTAAAATAAGTGCTCCTTCCTCACCTACCTTTAAAAGGTAACTAGATATAGAGTGAGTGATCAAGTTATATCTATGACATCCCTAAATGATCTGGGATTTCAATTATCCAACCTACTTTGGACAGAAACCAGGACCCACTTTTCACAGGGAACTGTAAATTCTACTTATTCCTATTTCCTATTCACTTTGACTCTTTACTCCCCTGCCCCACCCCTTGTCCCCTACCATCAAATCAGAAGAATCTTTGACTATTTTAGAGAGCAGAGATTTAGGATGCTTTGATCTAACTCTCGTTTTCCAAATTTATGCATACTCGGAATTTTGCCTTTAGAATCCCAAATGGCTTTTATTTACTCTAATATAATTTTCCTAAAACAATAAATCCCCCACAGTTTAGGTGTGTGTGAGTGGGGAAAAGGATGAGTTCTTACAAAAAAAAAAAAAAAAAGAGAGAAAAAAATATTTGAGAGAAGGGAACAACTACTGGTATTTCAAAATATCCTGCCACCATAGACATACTGACAGATACTCTGTGTAGTGGAGATGGTGTTTTAGTATCGATGCTATCTTTTATTTGAGAAGCCCACTTAAAAGATATAATGTCTTTTTCCTTAATCCCAATAAAACAGAAATGAATTGGAGATAAAGATTAAATCTAACAACCACAAAACTCACTCACTTTCCTACCCTTAGATGAATCCCATTAAAATTAATTATTCTCAAATTATCACATTATACACTTGAAACATCTTGCAATTTTATTTATCAGTTATTCATCAGTCATGCTGAAAAATGATTTTTTAAGACATTTTTGTATTTGTGAATATAAATTACAATTTAGATCTGGCAGTCGCTGTTAAGCATTGAAATGCAGGCAATGGATAAAGTAGCACTTCATAGAATTTACAGAATGCAGATAGGATACTACCACAAAGCCACAATTATCTTTCACATTATACATTAATATTTTTCTACTAAAAATGGTGTATATTTTGTCTATAATAGAAGCCCTTTTAAGTTAAAATTACCTTTGTAAACTAGAATACTGTCCTATCACTACCTATATGTATATTATCTGTATCTATATCTATACCAATATCTATACTTGTTTACTCTTAAACTATAACACTGGGGAACAATGTCTTTTTCTTTTTCTATTGCATGAGGTTTTAGAACTGTTTCCATATATTTCTGCATCGCGTATTCCAAATAAATCTGAAATCTGTTTTTTGGTGCATGCTCTAGTTTTTATGCAATTTTAATTTATTTTTGTTATAGTTAATGGCATGCATTGGTTTTTAAATTGGAGTTAAAGGGCAACAATTCTTGGATTGAACATAACTACAAGGCAATTAATGTTTTACAAACATCACTTTTACATAATTGTAGTTGTTTTTAAATGTAAAAATTTACTATCTGATAAAAACACCCTCTTATTTTGTTTTAAGATTGAATCATGGCTTCTTCGAGTAGGAGTAAATGTAAGAATAGTCATGAAAATTTCTGTTATATATGTGGCTGTTACACACTTCAGTCAAAGGCACAATATTTTATCATTTGTGATACGTGCATATATTGCCTATTTTCAAGTTCCCCTTGGTGATCAAGACAAGTATTGGGCTCCTCATATTGTGTGTCATAATTGTGAGGAAATGCTTTGTGACTGGACAAAAGGAAAATGCAAAGGAATGCCTTTTGGTATTCCTATGGTTTCGTGTGAACCTAAGGACCACAGCAGTGACTGTTATTTCTGTCTGATTCACACAAAGGGCATCGGCAAAAAAAAAAAAAAAAAAAGAAAAAGGCATATGATCGCATATCCTACTATTCCTTCAGCAATACAACCTATCTCACACTCTGAGATACTCCCAGTTCCAGTTTTCAATGGTTTTATTTCTTCTAAGGACAAAGGAAGTGAACATGGTGATCTAGTGTATTTTTGATAGGATGCATGAGGAAATGGTTGTAGAATCTAAAGGGTCTTCTTCTGATGCCAAGCAATCATTAACCCCTCAGCAGTTTAGACAACCCGAATTGAATGACTTAGTAAGAGATTTGGGCCTATCAAAGAAAGCAGCTGAGTTATTAGCCTCCAGGCTTCAAGAAAAGAATGTACTTCACCAGTCAGCTAAAGTATCCCATTTCAGGAAGCATGAACAAATTTTTCTGGACTTTGTTTCCGAAGACAAACACTTTGTTTAATGTCATGATATCAATAGTCTTCTCAGCCAGCTGTGTGTTACCACATACAGTCCAACAGAATGGCAGCTATTTCTTGACAGCTCTAAACAGAGTCTGAAATGTGTTCTCTTACAAAATGGTAATGTTTATGCAGTGGTTCCAATTATACAAGTCATCTGTGAGAAGATTATAATGACATAAAAATTGTCCTCGACTTTCTGAAGTAGGAGGAGCATAACTAGATCATTTGTGCGGATCTTAAAATGGTAATTTCCTGCTAGGACAAAAGAGAGGTTTCACAAAGTATCCTTGCTTTCTGTGTTTGTGGGACAGCCGAGCTCGGGAGAAACACTGGACACAGAAGAAGTGGCCAAAGCGTGAAGCTCTGGAAGTAGGGATGCAAAATATTGTGAATGAACCTGTAGTTAATTGAGACAGGATCATTTTCCCCCCACTTCACATCAAACTTGGCTCAAGAAGCAGTTTGTTCAGGCTTTGAATAGAGAAAGTGAATGCTTTCAACATATTATTTCTGCTTTTCCTGCCTTGTCTTTCGAGAAGATAAAAGCAGGTGTACTTGATGGACCTCAAATTATTATATTTTCACAAAGATGATGCCCAAGAAGACATGCTTTATTATGCATTGTTTCACTTCCTGAACAGTCACCTTGATAAGTTTCCCTAAAATCTTGGCGCTGTTAGTGATGAGCAGGGAGAACGCTTTCATCAAGATCTGAAGACGATGGAAGAGTGTTATCAGGGGCCATGGGACAGAAATATTATGTCAGACTACTGCTGAAGCATCAAACGAGATTGTTCTCAACAAGTACACAAACACAAGAGCTACAAATGCAAATTTTTGCATGAATATAATTTAAATAAGTATTGCACAAATTTTATGATTAAAATAAATGTTTTAATATGCTCTATTTTGAAATTGTAGACTAATTCTGGTGCAGTCATATCTTTTAGTGTATTAGTGTATTTACTGCATTGTATAAATTATTATATTTTCACAAAGATGATGCCCAAGAAAACCGTCTACTTCATTAAGTTAAACTAAATATTGAAAATTTTACAATAAGATGAAAAACTAAAATCCTGAATTGTGAAAAAGAACTGTAGCTTACAGAGAAAAACAAATGTCAGATTTGAGATCAGCATACTCGAATTAGGTAAGAACAAGTGTTTTTGTGAATGCAACAAAAATTGTGTTCCCCAGTGTAATAGTTATTTACTATTAAGCTAGTTATCTATCATAATTAAGCAATTCATCTAATATTTTTTAAATATGTGCTTTCTTCCATAGTACAAATTATAAATATTTCAGCAAGGAAAAGAAAGTGAAGTTTCACAAAGTCCACTTTTGTTCAGAAATTATGACTTCAGTGTATATTAAAAAATAAAGATGCACGAACCTATATATCTTCTAGGAAGCTGAAATGGGGGGCCTCCCTTCTTCTCCCTTCATTTCTTTATTCGGAAATTTGTGACTCAGTGCAGTAAAAATAATCAGGATGAAACCTGAAAACTTCACTGTACTGAGGATGAAATAAAAATATTTTCAAGTAAAGTTGTAAGAATTTATCAATAACAGACCCGATTACTACCGAATTGTGTTCCCACAAAATTCCTGTGAATTCCCTAAACCCTAGTACTAGAGAATGTGACTGTATTTAGAGATAGAGACTTTAAAAAAATTAAAAGGAGATTAAATTAAAATGAGTTAGTTAGCATGGGATATGATCTAATTTGACTGGTATCCTTATAAAGAGGTGAAATTTGGACATTGCAAAGAGATGCAAGGGTGCATAATGCCAGAGAAGATTGTGAAGACACAATGAAAAGTGGTCATCTGCAGCCAAGGAGAAGCCTCAGAAGAAACCGAAACTGCCTACACCTCATTCTTGGACTTCCAGTCTCTCCAACTGTGAGAAAATAAATTCCTACTTTTTAAGACACCAGTCTGTTGTATTTGTTATGGCAGCTCTATCAATCTAAAAATGAGATTTTTAAGGGAAACTAATATTTTGACTTCCCATATATTTTTAAATCACAGCACACATGTAAGATAATATTTCTGCAGTATTCTAACAGAAGTAGATGAGAATCTTATGGGCTAGACATCAGCCCATAAATTCTAGTCATTCTGGTCTCCATGTGCCGCATTGAGGGCTAAGGATATAAGTATCTCATGCACATCTGTAAGCCATTCATGATACCCCATCTGGGAAGCTCTTTTTTTAAAGGAAAAACTTCACAAAGAAGGAAAATAATCTCATAAGGAATGACTGAAATGCAAAGGAGAAAGGTTTTTTTCTATATATAAACTGGAGCCACAGGTAGAATTTCTGGATGGCTATATTTTAAAATTTTGTTAAACAGAAAGACACTAATCTGACTGCTGACTTTTCTCAGTAATCCAAGCCCCAATCTTCCTATCATCTTTCCTTTCAGATACTCTTTCTTCCTGCACTTGAATTTCATTAAGCTGTAAGAATCGATCTGTGACTACAGCTCAATTTTCTGTACTGGGATTCTCTTTAGAAACTACAAAAATATCTTTCTTATATTTGACTCTAGGTTTATAGTTCTAATTTTATGTTTATTTATCATTTCTATGCTTCTGGATAGACATAACATATTGAGAGTGTGAATAGATGGTGACAACCTAATCAGGAGTCTAACATAGCCATTATTTGGTTTTCAGATCCCTTTTTTGCCTAAAATATTACTTATGGGGAACTACATGAAGATTCATTAATTCAATTACAATAAGATGAATGAAAATATCCAAAATGAAATCCCACATTTTAACACTGCTGAAACAATTTAGAAAATATTTTTACCTTGGAAAATAAACACTAAAGTTTAATTTCTTTAGTAAAATTAGATTTTCACAAATGTTAGTCTAGTCCTGAGGTTTAGTTCATCTTAGGACTAATTTACAATTTCTCCAATGAAGTTATTTTAGAAGCATTGGAGTGTTATACAGGTGCTATTGAAGATTTCACAGAGGAACTGACAGAAAAATGTATATATCTCAACCTAAAAGTTGTATGGGACCTTTTAGTTGCCCTAAGTCCTTTTTTTTGCCTCTGTTATTCCCAGGTATTTCCTTCTTTCTCTTAGTTCTGTGCACGATGCCCAGCTCGCAGGCCTTTCTCATCCCTTCTCTATTATGTAACTGGCCCAGTTTCTACCTTCCAAGCTGTATACTACAGTTTCATTTCCCTTTCTTCCTTGAGTTAATTTTGCATTGATTCGGGCCTTTTCTGACATGCACTTAATTATTTTTTATTTTTCAACTACAGTTGACACACAATATTACATTAGTTTCAGGTATACAAAATAGTGGTTAGATATTTACATAATTAGAAAAGTGGTCACCTTCATAAGTCTAGTATGCATTTGATACCATTTATGGTTATTACAATATTATTGACTATATTTCCTATGCTTTACTTTACATCTCCATGACTACTTTTAAACTGCCATTTTGTACTTCTTAACCCCTTTAACTTTTTCACCCATTCATTCAATCCCCCCAAATATGACAACCATCAATTTGTTCCTTATCTACAGTGTGTCCATAAAGTCATGGTGCACTTTTGACCGGTCACAGGAAAGCAACAAAAGACGATAGAAATGTGAAATCTGCACCAAATAAAAGAAAAACTCTCCCAGTTTCATACCTATGCAGTGCAGTTCGATGTGGGCTCACGCACAGATGTTTTAGGGCTCCTTAGGTAGCTATCCCGTATAGCCTCTACAGACTCGTCACTGACTGATGACCTACCAGAACGGGGTTTCTCCACCAAACTGCCGGTTTCCTTCAACTGCTTATCCCACCAAGTAATGTTATTCCTATGTGGTGGCACTTCATTATAAATGCACCAATACTCATGTTGCACTTTGGTCATGGATTCGAATTTAGCGAGCCACAGAACACACTGAACTTTCCTCTGTACCGTCCACATCTCGACTGGCATGGTCGTGGGCTGCTCCGCTTTATACACGGTGTTACGTCATCATCTGCACATGCGCACATGCTGCCAAATCATCCTACAGAAACTGGGAGAGTTTTCCTTTTATTTGGTGCAGATTTTACATTTCTATCATCTTTTGTTGCTTTCCTGTGTCCGGTAAAAAGTGTACCATGACTATACAGACACACTGTATATGAGTTTGTTTCTGTTTTGTTTGTTCATTTTGTTTTTTAGATTTCAAATATAAGTGAGATCATATGGTGTTAATCATTCTCTGCCTGACTTATTTCACTTAGCATAATACACTCTAGATATGTCCTTATTGTTGCAAATAGCAAGATTTTATTCTTTCTATGGCTCAGTAATATTCCATTGTGTGTGTGTGTGTGTGTGTGTGTGCGCGCGCGCCCGCATTTGCCTGCATGCACAGCACATCTCCTTTATCCATACATCTATTGATGGACATTTAGGTTGCTTCCATATCTTTCTATTATAAATAATGCTGCAGTGAACATAGGGGTGCATATATCTTTTCAAATTAGTATTTTACATTTCTTTGAATAAATATCCAGCAGTGGGTTTGCTGGGTCATATGAAAGTTCTATTTTTATTTATTTATTTTAATTTTTAAATTTAAGTTAGAAAATTAAATTTAACATGGTGACTATGATCAATAAGAATACATAGGTTTCACGTCCACATTTCTGTAGCATTTGAACTGTTGATTATGTTGTATACCCATCACCAAAGTCAAATTATTTTTCCTAACCTTATATTTGTTGCTCTTTACCTTTCTCCCCACCCCCTCGCCTGTCCCCCTCCCTCACATCCCCTTTCCCCTGGTAAATAATTCACTTTTATTTATGTCCATGAGTCTCAGTGTTATATCCCACCTATGTGTGAAATCATATAGTTCTTAGCTCTTTCTGATTTACTTATTTCATTCAGTATAACGTTTTCAAGGTCCATCCATGTTGTTGTAAATGGCACTATGTCATTATTTCTTTTTTTAATATTTTTAATTCATTTTAGAGAGGAGAGAGAGTGAGAGGGGGGGAAGGTGGGAGGATCAGGAAGCATCAGCTCCCATATATGCCTTGACCAGAGAAGTGCAGAGTTTCAAACCTGCGACCTCAGCGTTCCAGGTCGATGCTCTATCCACTGCGCCACCACAAGTCAGGCTGTCATCATTTCTTATGGCTGAGTGGTATTCCATTGTATATGCATATATACCACATCTTCTTTATCCAATCCTCTATCAAGGGACATTTCGGTTGTTTCCATGTCTTGGTCACTGTGAGTAATGCTGCGATGAACATGGGGTGCATGTGTCTTTATGTACCAATGTTTTCAAGTTTGGGGGGTAAATACCTAGTATAAGGATTATGCCGGGGTCCAGCCCCGGGGGGGATCCAGGGGTCCCACAGGAAGAGACGGCATCGGCGAAAATGGAGTGAGAGAGCCGAATTCTTTTCTTTCTCTTTATTCTCTGGTTAGCATTTACTGCCAGGCATCTCCCCTAAATGCTGGTCTAGCTTCCTTTTTATGCACACACACTAAGTTACAATCACATGGTATTTTGAATACATCATTGTTTTAGTTTCACTGTGGTTACATATTTCCAGATAACAGTTTAATTCATATCTATAAACTACAAATTAGGTGGTAAGTTATTCAAAGTACAGTTATACAATAACTTGAATAGTAATAACAATATTGGTACAAAATTCTAAAAGATTAGTACTAATTAATAACTATTTTACTGTTGTTGTGAGTCGAGGGCGCAGAAAGAGATAGCAGACGAAATCATCAAGGACTAGCAAAAGGACTACCACTTGCTCAGGCAAATGGCCTTGAGTTCATGCAGTGTCCTAATTTTTTTCCCACGAGACTACAAAAGGCCTGCTATTTAAGAAACTGACATAGTATCAAGAGTAACTTTCACCCAAATATACATAGAGCGCATCTGCAAGATAGCTAGCAGCAACACAATATCAGAAGGCATTAGTTGCTACTGCTGCTATGAATCCCACCACATTCCTCTCCTTATTCTTGGAAAATACAAAAATCTCATGAGAATGTTTTACTGAGAAAAGCCCAGCAACTGCCTTCAGTGACAAAACAAGTCTTTTAACAAAACATTCCTTACTTGCCAGCTGCACTCCTATCCAAGGCTATGCAACAGGCCACTCTACTACACTTTACCTAAGATTCTAATGTCTAGTTAAACTTTATTCATATACTATATTCATACACTAGTTAAGTTCTAACTTTATTCTTTCTAACATGATTAATAAGAAGGAATTCTCCTATAAACTTAACCCTTTATGAGGGATATCATGGCCAGCCTCTATGTTTATGAGCCCAGTTCAAGGGGCTTACAGGCTTTTCTGTGGAACTTACACCTTCTGTCTCATTTCCAAAGAAATTACTACAAATCTACAGGGAAAGCACGGTACTATTATCCCTGTGCTACAAATAATAGCACACACCCAGAAAAGGGGGGATATAAGGCCAGATTAATTCAAAAGATTAAAGGGGGAAGTATCGTTGTGCCTTTCCTTTGCGGTGACTTTGTCAACCCGCAGTTGTTGGTCTTCACTGCAGTGACTTTGTCACCCCACAGCCATTGGTCTTCACTGCAGTGACTTTGTCACCCCGCAGCCATTGGTCTTCTCTGCTGTGACTTTGTCAATCAGCAGTTTTTGATCTTCTTCTGCTGTGACCTTGTCAGCCAGCAGTTGTGGGTCTTCTTCTGCTGTGACCTTGTCAGCCAGCAGTTGTGGGTCTTCTCCTGCTGTGGCCTTGTCAGCCAGCGGTCGTTGATTGGCTCCCGACAGGATTACTGGAAAGTTCTACTTTTAAATTTTTGCAGCATCTCCATGTTGTTTTCCATAGTGGCTAAAGCAACTTACAATTTTACCAACAGTGAACCTTTTCTTCACACCCACACGCATATTTGTTATTTGTTAATTTACTGATGATAACCATTTTGACAAGTGTGAAGTGATATCTCATTGTGGTTTAATTTGCATTTCTCTGATGATTAGTGATGTTGGGCATCTAATTCATATGTCTATTGGCTATCTGTGTGTCCTGTTTGAAGAAGTGTCTATTCAGATCCTCTCCCCATTTTTAAATTGGATTGGTTGATTTTTTTGTGTATTTATACATTTGTTTACTTTTATCCAAATATCAGTATATTCCATATTGTTTTTATTTTTAAGGGAACATACATAAAACTCTAACCATGTGTAATTCCTCGAACTAAAATATACCACGATAAAATACAATACCAAAACTTAGAGGAACAGAAGAATAAACCCACTACTGAGAGTGAATATGTGCATATTTACACCAGCATAGCACTTGTTCTTCTGAAGACTCTAGGAAACTGGTGGGAGAAGAGAGCAAACACTTTACAGATATTAAAAATTAAATCAAATTGGATCAGTTTCTGCAGAAGTGCGGGTCTTTATATCGAACTTCATGCTGCTTTTTACTGTTTCAAATATGAGATATGTCCCTGTATGTGGTTTCACTCATGTCGTTCCTTCTATTTGTTATATGTAATTATAAATGTCACATTGACTTCGTAGAGTTTCCTTTAAATGTATTACTAGAAAGCCATCTCTCCCAAGGCAAGTATCCATTATTTATCTTCCAAACTGTTTTCAAGCAAGAAGTCACTTCAGAGACTTTCTATAAATACACAAACAGAAATGTATTGTTTAGGAGCACCAGGCCTGCTGTGCTCTGCTACTTTATGCTATTTTAGAGGTATTCTAGTTAGACAGTAGAACAATGCTAACTTCTAGTTCCACCAAAATGTTGTACAGAAAAAGAATATTATTGATGAAGTAGCTATTAAAAACTCGCCACCCATTTACAGCCAAATACATAAAGTAGCACTTATGTTCCACAGAGGACTCATGATTAGGCAAATTTCTGAACTCACATTGGATATTTATCTTATCATTTAATTCTGAGCCAAATTATTACCTCTCAAATGAGTGATGATGAAAATAAACCAAATATCTTTTTTTTCATTATATCCATTAATAGTTGAATTCTACCAAGCTCATGTAAACTTGTTTCCTCCTGAAATTATAAGTTCAGTTGAAATGTCTAGGATCAATATTGTCAAACATATATAATATCTGCTTGAACACTACATATTTTGATATTTTCTCTGATAGAGATGGGTACTGCCACACTGGAATCCTTATTTTAAGCAATTTCTGATATCTTTAAAAAATGTAACCAAACAATTTGGGGGCCAGACCTTATTTCCCACATGTGGCTTAGAAAGTCTCTAATCTCTATGACTGAGCTGTACCTCTGTCATATAGGCCTCTTCTGATTTTAAAGGAGAGGAATATTTTTATAACTTTATTTTTTTTAAGACACATTTAATTATACATGCATTTCTTCCTACAACACACTTTTTTATAGAGAGCATTATGAAGTTTTTAGTGTGACTTCAGCTTCATAAAGCATTACCAATATTACAATCACAGTGAAACTGTACTGCGGTGATAACAACTGCTTTCTTTAAACACTATTTGTAGAATTCAATTTGTTTTCATGAGCAATATATAACATTAATATCTCATTTCAGAAATCTATATTGAATAAAACCCATTTGCAAATATTAGGTTTCATTCATATACATTTCCTATGGAAGATATAGATTTTTAAATTAAAAATATTCCTGCTGCACCCATAATTATAGTATAAAATCAATCATTATGAACAAAATCTAAGAAGAGACATTTAAATAAAA
The DNA here is from genome assembly GCF_036850765.1 of Saccopteryx bilineata. NCBI lineage: Eukaryota > Metazoa > Chordata > Mammalia > Chiroptera > Emballonuridae > Saccopteryx > Saccopteryx bilineata. The sequence goes on from NC_089493.1 coordinate 252,939,318, forward strand.
ATAAAGACCAAGTACTGATTTTTGCCTTCTTATTATTATATCTCTTACTGGCTTTATATGCTGAGTTTTCTGGTAACGGTGAAGGTAAGAATAGCTTTTACTTCAGTTTAAAATATTACCTGTGAACTATACAAAACACATATCTTTGCTTTCTCTGAATAGATTTTGACTGAAAAATAACATAAGAAAAGCAGGCCTGCCACTCATATTTGTAAGGTCTGCTGTCGGAGTACAGATGGAAGCACACATTATAAATATCTAAAGTTATAGATCTAGCTAACAAATTAGTAAATACCAAATGTTATACCCTTCTCCCTTAAAAAATACCTTTATATTGATAAAATGAAAAATATATGTAAAGCCTGAGATTTTATACAACTAAAAGTCAGAAAAATGCCAAAGATGACTGTATTTGAATGTATTTCACATGTTGCCATATTAGTAGTAAAATATAAACATGTAAAATATGTATATTTATTATAACATACATATTTTTTCTATATAAAATTTATTTTTCTTGTTTTGAAGTCCACCATTCAGTATACAAAGAACTAATGTGCCTCCATAATGCATTCCACCTTCTCCATCAGCTTTGCCTGGTATTCCCCAAGTTCAAAGCCCTTATGATCAGTCTTCTCTAGAGAGAGTAAACTCTGTTCTTAAATTCTTTTCAAGGCCAAGTGGTTTTAGGACTATAAAAATCTTCACTTTTGAACTCTTCTTTAGATGTTTTGCTTCAGAGGTCCCATCACCTCAAATTATTGACTGATTTGAAAGTTTTAACAAATACATAAGAGCAAAGTGTCCTTATGTTTTGATATAAAATACATTTGTGTTGATTTCAAGTAATCTGCAAAGTGTTTTGTTTTCCCCTTCGATCCCTGACTTATTCAGAAGAGTCTTGATTTCCATCTGGTTAATTTTCAAATAGTTAAACATAGAAGCAAAGGGTAGGGTTGGTGTGGATGTGAAAGTGGAGACCTGTTACAAATGTCTCTCTGGGTGAAAATAAAGAACTTATCCTTTTCCAACCATATAATCAGGCAGAAATTTTGCTCAACAGAGCTTCTTAAGGCCTAAAAGGATCTGATGGTGTCCCAAAAGCTTCCCAAAGAACTAAGGGCAGAAAATAGACAAGTGCTTTAATTCTCTATACACATAAGGTATCTTGTGACATGCACAAGCTAGGAACTTGAAGGCAACCAGACTCTGTGGCTTGGCCCTAAGATCTGATTCATACTTTGTATTCCTTCAGCTAAATAGACTATAATGTCTGGCCCTTGTACCCTGAAGAATTCATGTCTTAAGATCTACACATATTTGTCCCTGGCCAGCTGGCTCAGTGGTAGAGCATCGATCTGGTGTGTGGAAGTCTCAGGTTCAATTCCCGCCCAGGGCACACAGGAGAAGCACCCATTTGCTTCTCCACTCTTCCTCCTCTCCTTCCTCTCTCTCTTTCTCTCTCTCTCTCTCTCTCTTCCCCTCTCATAGCCAAGGCTCCATTGGAGCACAGTTGGCCCAGGTGCTGAGGATGGCTCCATGGCCTCTGTCTCAGGTGCTAGAATGGCTCTGGTTGCAATGGAGCAATGCCCCTGAAGGGCAAAGCATCACCCCCTAGAGGACTTGCTGGGTGGATCACAGTTGGTGGATTCTGTCTCTCTGCCTCCCTGCTTCTCACTTCAGAAAAAAAATCTACACATATTGTCTTCAGAATTCACCACAAAGGTTATCTTAGTTTTATGGAACTGCAGTAAAAAAAGTGTGTGCTTAGGTTTCTATATAAAGTGCCCATGGAAATGTAGCAGACCCTAATTGGAGAATACAATCTATTTGAATCACATATTAGTGCATATTTTCTTCTAAAATAAGTCCAATATACTAAGAAAAAAACAAAAAAATGGCACATTAGCAAGTTTACTAGTAAAAATTTTTTGAGAATGCACTGAAGATATAGAGGGTTTTGATAAACTCCAACAAAGCCAGTTATTTCTCCACCATGAGAAAAGTTGATGTGTGTGTTTGTCTTCCTCAAAAGATGTTGAAGTCTTTGGGCTACTAACAATGGACCATGTACAATATCTATCTGCATAGACTCAGAATACATCACTACATTACATTAAACCCAGTGAGATGCTTATGCTGAGATGCACAATGGCTAAAGACTCTTTTGAGAAACAGAAAATTCATTACTTTTATGCTTAGCTCATGTAAAAAGAGAAAAATTGTTCTAACTTTTAAATGATATTTTTACTTTGCTCCTTTTTTTTTGAAGCATACAGAGTAGAATTAGTGCAAGTGTATGTTCAATTTTATACCACTTTGCTTACCATGTTTCTCAAAAAGATTTTTAAAAAATTTTATCCACTTACATGTATAAAAGAAGAAACTACTCTCTTAATGTTCACGTTTTGGAAAAAATTGAATTTTGTTACTCCTGATATTTTGGGAAGATCTGAACCAAATTTATGGTTCTTTGTTTATTTAAATTCTTTTAAAAAATCAGTACACATGAAATATCTTACCTTTATTATTATTGACTATGTGCCATAGATTTGCTTTAATCTTAGTAATTTATTTATACATTAGTTAGTTTATCTAAGTGGATTTGGTATTTGCTTTTGAAAGGCATCCCATATAGCTTATACTTAACATTTTAAGAAAACAGTTATTGCCAAACTCAAGCACGTGTAAATTGTGACTCAGATTACTACCAGATGTAGAGTAGCAAAAATATGTTTTATATGTGTGTGAGTATATGCATATCTGTGATTTTAGAATTAAAAAATCATTTAAAGTATTTTTCCAACTTTAGCATGTACTGTCCTCAGAGTTATCTTTGGAAGGGATTAAACTTTAATTGTAGAGTGCCAGTATAATTCCTGCTAAATATGTCCTTCCTAAATGTGTTTACACATTACTATATGTGTTTACTATTATCATATCATGAGCTTCAGTGAAAACTCATGACTGAAAAATAATCCTGAAAGTATAGCAGTAAAGCTATTCTATGTAATGAATTCTAGAATAAAATACAACAGTTAAAATGAGCAGGACAAATCATGTGCTTCAAAAACAAATAAGTATTTGTCAACAGCTACAAAACTGAGTAATCAAAAGTTGAGGCTGCAAACTGCCAACATCCTTAACTCTTTGACTATAAAGATAAACAAGAAATCCTTATTGATCTATTGAATACCAAAACCAGAATAGATGCAAATTACAAAAGCTTACAGTTCTGAAAGGTAAATGTCATTTAATCATATAATTTTATGTTTAAAGTGATGTGTGTACCTCAATCTCCTCATTTTACATATGGGAAAATTGTGAACCAGCCAGATTTATTGACTTCCTCATAAGGTCACAGAACCAGTTGGTGACAGACTAGAGGTTAAAACCCACAATATCTTAACTCCTGTCATGTGTTTTTTTTGTTTGTTTGTTTTTTGTTTTTTGTATTTTTCTGAAGCTGGAAACGGGGAGAGACAGTCAGACAGACTCCCACATGCGCCGGACTGGGATCCACCCGGCACACCCACCAGGGGCGACGCTCTGCCGTGACCAGAGCCACTCTAGCGCCTGGGGCAGAGGCCAAGGAGCCACCCCCAGCGCCCGCCCGGGCCATCTTTGCTCCAATGGAGCCTTGGCTGTGGGAGGGGAAGAGAGAGACAGAGAGGAGGGAGGGGGGGTGGAGAAGCAAATGTCACTTCTCCTATGTGCCCTGGCCGGGAATCGAACCCGGGTCCCCTGCACGCCAGGCCAACGCTCTACCGCTGAGCCAACCGGCCAGGGCCTGTCATGTGCTATTTCAAGTATAGCAAGCACAAAGTGCTATGAAAGATTGACAAAATATTGCTTTAAGACAATGCAGGCCCTGGCTGGTTTGCTCAATGGATGGAGTGTCAGCCTGATGAATGGTTGTCCCAGATTCGATCCCTAGTAAGGGCACACAGGAGAAGCGATCATCTGCTTCTCTCTTCCTCTCTCTCCCCCTTCTCTCTTTCTTCTCCTCCCACAGCAGCCAGTGGCTTGATTGGTTTGAGCATTGGCCCCAGTCACTGAGAATAGCTAGGTTGGTTTGAACATTGGCCCCAGACAGGGGTTGCTGGTTGGATCTGGGTTGGGTGCATGTGGGAGTCTGTCTTACTATCTCCCTTCCTCTCACTTAAAAAAAAAAAAAGGACAGTGCGGAAAATTAAGGACAGAGTTTTAGCAAAAGACAGACTTTTTTTCTCTTCACTTTTACCACTTAGTAACTTTATGACCATGGTAGGTTTCATAATTTTTCTTAGCTTCTCTTTTGTATCATATAATGTGGAGATGAATATATAGTTCATCCAGAAGGAATTTTTTTGGAGGAATAAATGAATTGACTTATTTGAGTACCTACCACGATGATTGATACATGGTAAGTGCTACATAGACAATATTTGTTAGTGTTTATTATAGTTGTATTGTCAGAACATGGCAAAAATTACAATGTGGGCCTTTAAAAATAGCTTATTTCAATGGAAAAACTGGAATCAGGACTGTTAGATTCTCTCTTCTTTCTTAACCACCTTGAGTTTTCCTGTTGATCCATGTAAATTAAAATGTCCATTTATAAAGAGACAAAATTATGTGAACAACTCATAGCCTTTTGAATCAAAACACTTTGAATAAGTTCTTAGAATTAAAAACTATCTTTATGATATTATGAATATATTCATATTATTGCAACACAAATTTGCAGCACAAATGAAGGGCAATATTATGCGTGCTTAGTAAATGTGGCTGTGATCCCTGTCTTTCACTTGCTGTACAGTTTGTCTTAAAGTTTCAACTGTATTTTCTTCGTTCATAGTAATAGTATTCTAGACAGCATGCCTGAGTCAACAAATGTTCTAGCTGGCTCAACCATTTTGGGTTCCTTTCATCTTTCTGTAGTCTATTTACTACCTTGCTTCCAGACTTGTCCAAATAAATGAGTCCACAGTGAGTCCACATTGCTTGTTCTGGCATTCAACATTCTCCATCCCTTGTATCTTTGTGTTTGCTTGATACTTTACAACTTATTTCCTGAACATATAACTTCCATTCCCAACAGGCTTTCCTATCACTATCTCCCAGACACAACAGGTACTTTTTTTATTTCTTGGCCGTTTGGTTTCTTTTTTCTCTGCCTAGTTTACATCTTAACCAAGATTTCCTTTAGTGTTTACTGCCTGGCATTTGGTTGTGCATTGATTATGCTGATATGCAGTCCTTTCATATTTTACAATTTCCACAAATTTGAGAACTTTTTGAATGACATGGCGACCAGAATGCAGTACAGAATTGGCCATTAACCAGTGTTGTTGAACTGATATTGGAAATAAGGTAGTAAATTTAAGTATGAAACATAAAACTATTACAGAGTGGAAGTGTAGGATGTGAGAGCATATGCTTTTCCAAGCATAACAGAACCTCATTTCTAAATGAATACTCAGGTTTTTATAAGTACCTATTTCCAGATTTCAGTTCACTTCAGAAAAGATTTGGCAAGAGTTTCAACTCAATTACAAATAGATTTTAGGTTGCAGGGCTGTATCTTTCCTCTCTACAAATTCACAGTGGTGTTTTTCCCATGCTATAAAAGGATACATTATATAATTTGGGGGATTTGTTAGCAGATTTAGCCACGCCTTTAAAACTCAGCAAGTGTTAAAAGCTGACTTTGAACTTTGGAGAGGGTGTCAGGAGATAGAGCACGTACATTTTCTTCTTACCAACTGTGGGGAAAGTGACTTCATATTTAACATTTGCTGTGAAAGATGGTGTGCTGGAAATGCAGCCTTGTGTCTTCTTTTTTTTATTAAATTTATTGGAGGGGGCATTGGTTAATAAAATCATACAGGTTTCAAGTGTACAATTCAATAAAACATCTGTATACTGAGTCATGCACTCTCCACCAAAGTCAGATCTCCTTCTGTTCCCATTTATCTCCCTTAGCCCACTTCCACCTCCCCTAGCTCCTTCTTCCCCTCTGGCTATCGCCACACTGTTGTTTGTGTCTTTGTATCATATATATATGGCATTTGATATATACATATATCAAGTATATATATATTTATATCATTGATATATATTATATATATTTCTTTTAATATATACTGATATACTTCTTTAAATATATATATTTCTTTTTTTACATAATCCCTTCATCTTCTTTCACCTAGCCCTCTTCCCCTCTTCAGTCTGTTCTATGTACCTATGCTCCTGTTTCCATTTTGTTTCTTGTTATTTTGTTCATTAGATTCCACATATAAGTGAGATCATATGGTATTTGTCTTTCTGTGACTTTTATTTTATTGATACTTAGCATAATACTGTAATCTTCTTGTTCACCTATGCTGGTGCAAAAGGTGAGATTTTCTTCATTTTTATGTCTGAGTAGTATTCCATTATGTAAATGTACCATGGCTTTTTTACCTACTCATTTACTGATGGGCACTTGGGCTGTTTCCAAATTTTGGATATTATAATAACGTTGCAATTCACTTAGAGGTGTATATATTCTTTTGAATTAGTATTTTCAGTTTCTTCAGATATATTCCTATAAGTGAGATCACTGGGTCAATAGGCAGTTTCATTTTTAATTTTCTGAGGTCACACCATATGTTTTCCATAGTGGCTGCACCAGTCTGCATTCCTACCAACAGTGCATGAGGGTTCCCTTTTCTCCACATCTTCACTAGTCCCTGTTATTTATTGGTTTATTGATGATACCCAGATGTGTGGTGATATATTATTTTGGTTTTAATTTGCATTTCTTTGATTATTAGTGATGTTGAGCATTTTTTCATGTTTGTTGGCCATCTGAATGTCCTTTTTAGAGAAGTATGCATTTAGATCCCTTGCCCATTTTTTAATTGGGTTGTTTGTCTTCGTGTTGAGTTATATAAGTTTTCTATATCCTTATAACCCCTTATCAGATGCATCACTGGCAAATATGTTCTCTCATTCACTGGGTTGTCCTTTTATTTTGTTGATGGTTTCCTTTGCTGTGCAAAATCTTTGTAGTTTGATGTAGTCCCATTTGTTTATTTTTTCTTTTGTTTCCCTTGCCCAAAAAGATTTATCAGCAGAAATATTCCCATGAGACATGTCTGAGATTTTACTGCCTGTGTTTTCTTCTGAGATTTTTATGGTTTTGTGACTTACATTTAAGTCTTTTATCCATTTTGAGTTTATTCTTGTGTATGGTGTGAGTTGGTGGTCTTACATTGTTTTGCATGTTTCTGTTCGATTTTCCCAGTACCATTTACTGAAGAGATTGTCTTTACTCCATTGTATGTTCTTGCCTCCTTTGTCAAATATTGACCATAAAGATGTGAGTTTATTTTTAAGATCCCTGTTCTGTTTTCATAGTTATAACCCCTTATCAGATGTATACATGCCTGTTCTTATACCAATACCAGGATGTTTGGTTACAATGGCCTTCTAATATAGTTTGATAGCAGGTGATATGATACCTCCAACTATTTTATTAGCAAACTGCAAGGTTGCAACAGCTATTCAGGATCTTTTTTGGAATAAAAATCACATGATTCTATCAATAGATGCAGAAAACATATTCTGTAAAATCCAGCACCCATTTATGATAAAAACTCACAGCAAAGTGGGAATACAGGGTCATGGCTCAACATTATAATGGTCATATATGACACAACCACAGTCAACATCATACTCAGTGGGCAAAACCTAAAGGTGTTTCTCTGAAGATCAGGAATAAGGCAGGGATGTTTACTCTTACCAATCTTATTCAACATAGTTCTAGTTCTATGTGCAACACAGACGTTCTAGCCAAAGCAACTGAAAAGAAGAAATAAAAGATGTCCAAATTGGAAAAGAGGAAGTAAAACTGTCATTATTCACAGATGACATGATATTGAACATAGAAAACTTTAACGATTCTGCCATAAAACTACTAGAACTAATAAATGAATTTGGTAAGGTAGCAGGCTACAACATTAATATTCAGAAATCAGTGGCATTTTTATACCCCAATAATGAACTATCAGAAAGAAAATAAGGGGAAAATCCCATTTACAGTTGCAGAAAAGAAATAAGGTACAAAGTACTTAGGAATAAGTTTAACCAAAGATATAAAAGACCTATACTCAGAAAATTATAGGATACTGAAGAAAGAAACTGAAGAAGACACAAATAAGTGGAAGCATATACTGTGTTCATAGATTGGAGGAATTAACATCATTAAAATATCCATGCTAGCCTGACCAGGCAGTGGTGCAGTGGATAGAGCATCGGACTGGGATGCGGAGGACCCAGGTTTGAGACCCCGAGGTTGCCAGCTTGAGCGCGGGCTCATCTGGTTTGAGCAAAGTTCACCAGCTTGAACCCAAGGTTGCTGGCTTGAGCAGGGGGTTACTAGGCCTGCTGAAGACCCATGGTCAAGGCATATATGAGAAAGCAATCAATGAACAACTAAGGTGTCACAACAAAAAACTAATGATTGATGCTTCTCATCTCTCTCTGTTCCTGTCTGTCTGTCCCTATCTATCCCTCTCTCTGACTCTCTCTCTCTGTCTCTGTATATATAAAAGAAAAAATCCATGCTACCTGAAGCAATCTATAGATTCAATACAGTTCCTATTAAAATACCAATAGTGTCTTTCACAGATCTAGAACAAATATTTCAAAAATTTGTATGGCACCACAAAAAAACAGAATAGCCACACTCTGGCTTCTTTACACCCATCTTAAGAGACTCTTCAGGCTGTCATCAAATAGTCAAGTGGAAGTAGGGAACTAAGTGTCACTAGCCCCAGAAATTTGAGGTGAAATCTGTCTAACAGTTCATGGAGAATGCTGTGTATTGTTCTACTGGCATGTGGGCTCTTCACTCATGGTTTTTTTGTTTGTTTGTTTGTTTTATGTTTTCTTCTCAAATATCATTGTCAGAAAGACATAATAGATTTGTTCCAATAAAACTTATTTTAAATATAAAAAAACAAGCTTCACACTTTATAATTTTTGTGCAGTTCCAGAAGTGATTTTATAATTCAAGAATAACTAATATAAAATTTGCTGACTTCTTTGGATATAGTTTTCTAGACTAGCATGATATATTATCCTCATAGGAGACACTTGATTGATATTAAACTAGACTGGAACAGAAAATTAACCTGGAGACACATATTACTCTTATGCTCATTTCACATAAACCAGAGTGTTATGCCATTTACATTCTTTTATTCATGAAGCTCTAAAGTTTCACACAGAAGAAATAGTAAATACTTGCTAAAGAAATAGATGGAAGACAAGTTATTTTCACATTCATTTTGTTGCAAAACATTCATACTGAAAAACTAGACTAGTTTTTTATTATTTTGATGACAAGCAAGAAAATATTTTAGGTATAAGGAAGTTCCTATAGTTTAAATTTTATTTTATTTAACTTCTAAAATCCCACATATTAAACTTTATATTACACAGAGAGCCCTTTACTACCTATTTACATTAAAATGAATTTATTATTCAAATATAACACCATTCAGAAGAAAACGCAAGTCATACATGTGTGACCTGGTGGATTTCATAAAGGATCCCACATGATCACCACTGAGATAAAAAATATATATATATTACCAGCACATCAAAAAAACTCCCTAGTATCTTTTCTAGTTACTACCTCTCTATCTTCCCCAGAGGAACCATTATCTTGATTTCAAACACCATAAATTAATTTTGACTCCTTTTGGGCTAAATACAAGAATGTGTTATGTCTGGCTTTTTTCACCTAACATTTGTTTATGAGATTCAGTTATGTGATTCCTCTAGCAGTGGTTTGTTCATTTTATCTGCTGCACGGTAATGCATTAAAATTATAACATAATTTATCTTTCTCTATTTAAATGAATATTTGGATTGTTTTTAGTTTTTGGCTATTGCAAATAATGCTATTATAAATATTTGTGCGTTTTGACATGGGTACAAATGCATTTGTGTGGGCTATATGACTATGAGTATAATTTCTAGTTCATAAAATAGCCTTGTGTTCAGCTTTAGAAGGGACTTTCAAATAATTGAAAATCTTTGGATCTTTAATGAATAAAGTGCTCTTATATATAGATTTAAATTTATCATCTTAAAATATCCCCATATATCTCTCAATGCTCAGTGTTTTTCTCTTTACTTTCCTACGTTTGGATTAGTACAGGTTAGAGTTGTTAATTATTCCATTTTTGCCTTCTTCTTTTTTATAAAATATAATTTTTTACTCATCTTTAATGTTTGCCCATGAGATTACAATATGAATTCTTGTTTTAATAAAAGATAAGATAATTTGGTACTTTTACCACTTTGTTTATAATATATCATTTTGTCTCCTTTTAACACTATCCTTTTATTTTATTATTGACATGAATTATTATAATTCTGTATTTTAAGCTTCCCAAATATTATCGATTGTCATCATTTTAGACAATGATGTGCTTTCTATTCCTGTTCATTACTTCCTGTAATTTTTTTTTGTTTTTATCTGAATTAGTTTTCTTCTGCCTAAAAATCCTTGAAGTATTTCTTTTAGTGTTGATCTGTTAGTAAGAGTTTTTTAATCTAAAAAAAATCTTTGTTTTACTAGCTAATTTTGCATAATATAGGATTCTAAGATGAAAGTTATTTTCTTTTAGCCCTTTAAAAATGTCATTTAATTGTCTCCTGGTTCCCATTGTTTCTGTAGAAAAAAAGAACTAGCAGTATTATTATTGCTCCTTTGACAGTAAGACGTAGGCCTTTTTCTGGTTGTATTTTAGACTTTCTCTAGAAGTTTGGGTTTCAAAAACTTTACTGTTTTGTGATTTTCTTTATATTGATCTTGCTTTGTTTATAGTGAGTTATACACCTTTAACTTATGTTTTTTTAGCTTTAAAAAGATTTTAACCAGTATCTCTCAATATTTCTTCTTCCATCCCCACCCTACTTTCCTGGTGGGTCTCCAATTGGGCATACTTTATTACTCCATGTCTCTTAGCTATATTTTATATTTTCCACCTTTTAACGCTATCCATGTATCAATCTGAATATTTTTAATTTATTGGGGTGACACTGGTTAACATAATTATACATGTTTCAGGTGCCCAACTCGTCGGGCGGGATGTGTGCTCTGTACTCAATAAAGCCTTTTATTACTCCACACTTCGAGGCTCCAGCCCCCTTCCTTCCTTCTCGGTGGGGAAAAATACCTTACTCAGCCTATTTAAAAATAACATTAATATGTGATGTTTTCACTAGGTTACTAGTTTTCCAAAAGGACTTCTAGAACACAGTGCCTAATTGTTTTTTCCTCCAATAAATTACACAAAAATTGCCTGACCAGGCAGTAACACAGTAGATAGAGCGTCGGACTGGGATGCAGAGTATCCAGGTTTGAAACCTCGAGGTCACCAGCTTGAGTGTGGACTCATCTGGTTTGTGCATAGCTCACCTGCTTAAAATGAAGGTCACTGGCTTGAGCAAGAGGTCACTCAGTCTGCTGTAGCCCCCCGGTCAAGGCATATATGTGAAAGCAATCATTGAACAACTAAGGTGCCACAACAAAGAATTGATGCTTCTCATTTCTCTCCCTTCCTGTCTGTCAGTCTCTATTTGTCCCCTCTCTGTCTCGGTTATAAAAAATAATAAATAAATAAATAACACAAAAATTATTTTGTTGTGGAATAACCCAATATTAATGTGAATTGTTGAAATATAAATAACCTATGCTGTTTTTTATTCAAGATCCATTCACATGTGAAAATCTAATGGTAAAAGTATCTCTAGTTTTGAAAGAAACTGACAAACTACCTTCTAAAAGTGCCTCTATAATTTGCATTCCCACAAGCAAAGTTTATAGTTGTAGTATTCTAGATTTTGAATATGTCCTTTTAAAGATTTAAATATAACATTATTTTTCTGTTTTATTGAAGTATAATTGACATATGACATTGTATAATTTTATGGTGTACTATATGGTGATTTATTATAAGAATATATTGTGAAGTGCTTATCTTAATAAGATTATTACCACCTCTGCCATCACATGTAATTAATTTTTTGTTTGTGGTGAAAATATATAAAATTTACTCTCTTAGCTACATTAAAGTATATAACAAAGTATTTTGAACTATAGTCATCATACTTTATATTAAAGCCTCAGAACTTAATATCTATAATTTATAATTGGAAGTTTGTAAACTTTGACCAAAATCTCCATATTTCCCTTATTTTCCAGTGTCTGGTACCATTAGTCTACTATCTGCTTCTAAGAATTCAACATTTTTAAATTCCACATGTGAGATCATACAGTATTCATTTTTGTCTGACTTATTTCACCTAGCATGGTATCCTAAAGGTTCATGTTGGCTCTGGCTGGTTGGTTCAGTGGTAGAGCATCAGCCTTGTGTGTGGAAGTCCCAGGTTCGATTCCCCATCAGGGCACACAGGAGAACCAACCATTCATTGGCTTCTCCACCCTTCTCCCTCCCCCATCACTCTTTTTCTCTCTTCCCTTCCAGCAGCCATGGCTCAATTAGTTTGAGCAAAGTTGGCCCTAGGTGCTGAGGATGGCTCCATGGCCTTGCCTCAGGCACTAAAATAGCTTGGTTGCTGAGCAACGGAGCAATGGCCCCAGATAGGCAGAGCATTGCCTGGCAAGGAGCTTGCTGGATTGATCCCAGTTTGGGTGCCTATGGAAGTCTGTCTCTGCCTCCCTGCCTCTCACTTTAAAAAAATTTCATGTTGTAATAGCAAATGTTGGAGAGGCTGTGGAGAAAAAGGAACCCTCATACACTGTTGGTGGGAATGTAAAGTAGTACAACCATTATGGAAGAAAGTACGGTGGTTCCTCACAAAACTGAAAATAGAACTACCTTATGACCCAGCAATCCCTCTACTGGGTATATATCCCAAAAACTCAGAAACATTGATACGTAAAGACACATGCAGCCCCATGTTTATTGCAGCATTGTTCACAGTGGCGAGGACATGGAAACAACCAAAAAGCCCATCAATAGATGACTGGATAAAGAAGATGTGGCACATATACACTATGGAATACTACTCAGCCATAAGAAATGATGACATCGGAACATTTACAGCAAAATGGTGGGATCTTGATAACATGATACGAAGCGAAAAAAGTAAATCAGAAAAAACCAGGAACTGTATTATTCCATATGTAGGTGGGACATAATAGTGAAACTAAGAGACATTGATAAGAGTGTGGTGGTTACGGGGGGGAGGGGGGAATGGGAGAGGGAAAGGGGGTGGGGAGGGGCACAAAGAAAACAAGATAGAAGGTGACAGAGGACAATCTGACTTTGGGTGGTGGGTATGCAACATAATTGAACGACAAGATAACCTGGACTTGTTATCTTTGAATATATGTATCCTGATTTATTGATGTCACCCCATTAAAAAAATAAAATTATTAAAAAAAAAAATTCATGTTGTCGTTTTCTTCCTTTTTACAACTCGATAATATTTGATGATTTACTATACATAGACGCCACTTGCTTTATCCATCTGCTCATTGGTGAACACTCAGGTTGTTTTCATGTCTTGGCTACAATGAGTAATGCTGCAGTAAACATGAGAGTGCATGGGAATGAACTATTTCTTTGCGATAGTGATTTTATTTTCTTTGGACATATATTCTATTTTAAATTTTTTTTAGCGCCCTGGCTGGTTGGCTCAGCGGTAGAGCGTCGGCCTAGCGTGCGGAGGACCTGGGTTCGATTCCTGGCCAGGGCACACAGGAGAAGCGCCCATTTGCTTCTCCACCCCTCCGCCGCGCCTTCCTCTCTGTCTCTCTCTTCCCCTCCCGCAGCCAAGGCTCCATTGGAGCAAAGATGGCCCGGGCGCTGGGGATGGCTCTGTGGCCTCTGCCCCAGGCGCTAGAGTGGCTCTGGTCGCAACATGGCGACGCCCAGGATGGGCAGAGCATCGCCCCCTGGTGGGCAGAGCGTCGCCCCTGGTGGGCGTGCGGGTGGATCCCGGTCGGGCGCATGCGGGAGTCTGTCTGACTGTCTCTCCCCATTTCCAGCTTCAGAAAAATACAAAAAAAAAATTAAAAAAAGGCAGTGCCAAGTAGCTCCCCCGCCATGTTTTCTTACATAAGAGTTGCATAGTGTCCAGTCTTATTTAAGCCTTTCATTCGTTTTTAATTATTTAATGAGTGGTATAAGACAGCAGTCCAATTTTAGTCTTGCATGCGATTATCTGATTTTTCCCAAACCACTTACTGTGAAAAATAAGTTGACCATATATGTATGTGCATGTTTATTTCTGGACCCTCAATTCTGTTTTATTGATCAATATGTCTGTTTTTATGCCTATATCATACTATTTTTATTTACTATATAGCTTTTTAATATAGTTTGAAATTAGGAAGTGTGATGTCTCTAGCTTTGTACTTCATTATGAAGCTTTCTTTACCTCCATCAGGGTCTTTGTGATTTGATACAAATTTTAGGATAGTTTTTTCTATTTCTTTGAAAACATGCCATTATAATTTATATAAGGAATGCATTGAATCTACAAATGGCTCTAGGTAATATAGACATAGTAACAATATTAACTCTTTTGATGTATGAATATGAATTACCTTTCTACTTATTTGTGTCTTCTTCAATTTCTTCAGTGTCTTATAGTTTTTATTTCATTTTTTTTAGAGAGGAGAGAGAGAGGGAGAGAGAGAGACAGAGAGAGAGAGAGAAAGAGATGGGGGAGAAGCTGGAAGCATCAACTCCCATACGTGCCTTGACCAGGCAAGCCCAGGGTTTTGAACTGGCGACCTCAGCATTTCCAGGTCGACGCTTTATCCACTGTGCCACCACAGGTCAGGCCATTTTATAGTTTTTGATGTATAGATTTTTAATTTTCTTGGTTAAATTTATTTCTAAGTGTATTTTTGTTTCTTGACGTTATTGCAAATGGGATTGTTAATTTCTTTTTTAGAAAGTTTATTATTAGTGTATATAAATGCAAGTGATTTTTGTATATTGAAGTATTGTATCCCGAAACTTTACTGAATTCATTTATTAGTTCTAATAGCTTTTGGTGCTTTCATTAGAATTTTACATGTATGTATGTATGTATGTGTGTGTATGTCATATACATATATACATATATAGTATGATCATATTATTTATGAATGTACTGTATAACATGGTGACTGTATTTAATAATTTTGACTATTTGAAAGTTGCAAAGAGAGTAGATATGAAAAGTTCTTATCACAAGAAAAATAATTTGAAACAACGTATAGTGATGGATGTTAACTAGACTTACTCTGGTGATCATTTCACAATATATACATATATTGAGTCTTTGTGTTATACACTTCAAATTAACATATTGCTATATGTTAATTATATCTAAATTTTATTATTCAGTGTAATGTTTGGTGTAAGCTTTTTAAATATGGCCTTTATTATATTGAGGTATGTTCCTTCTATATGCAGTTTGTTAAGAGTTTTTATTATGAAATAATGTCTGATTTTACATTTTTTTTTGTATTTTTCTGAAGCTGGAAACGGGGAGAGACAGTCAGACTTCCGCATGCTCCCGACCGGGATCCACCCGGCACGCCCACCAGGGGCGATGCTCTGCCCACCAGGGGGCGATGCTCTGCCCCTCCTGGGCGTCGCTCTGCCGCGACCAGAGCTACTCTAGCGCCTGGGGCAGAGGCCAAGGAGCCATCCCCAGCGCCCGGGCCATCTTTGCTCCAATGGAGCCTTGGCTGTGGGAGGGGAAGAGAGAGACAGAGAGGAAGGAGGGGGTGGGGGTGGAGAAGCAAATGGGTACTTCTCCTATGTGCCCTGGCCGGGAATTGAACCCGGGTCCCCTGCACGCCAGGCCGACGCTCTACCGCTGAGCCAACCGGCCAGGGCATGTCTGATTTTATTAAATGCTTTTACTACATCTGTTTGGCTGATTATATGATTTTTATCTTTCATTCTATTTATGTAGTATACCACATAATTAATTTGTAGGCAAAAATACTGTTTGAAGAAATGGAACAAGCAGTGGGAACCAGGGTCAGATGAGGCAGGAATGTAGGAATTGTCAAATCAGGAATTTAAAAATAAAACTGTAATTCATATGCTTTTCATTTTGGGAAATTTACATTGTTATGTCCAGAAGCTCATAGATTCTCTCCATGATGTTCAGCCTCCTAATGAGTCCATCAAAGGTATTCTTTGTAGTTCCACTGTTTTTGATTTCCAACATTTCTTTTTGATTCATTCTTATAACTTCTTTGTTTACATAAATTTTTCTTGAACATTATTTTTCCATTAAAACCCTTAGTATAATAATAACAGATTTTGGCCCTGGCCGGTTGGCTCAGCAGTAGAGCATCAGCCTGGTGTGTGAAAGTCCTGGGTTCGATTCCAGGGCAGAGCACACAGGAGAAGTGCCCATCTACTTCTCTACCCTTTCCCCTCTCCCTTCTCTTTGTCTTTCTCTTCCCCTCCCACAGCCAAGGCTCCATTGGAGCAAAGTTGGCCCGGGTGCTGAGGCTGGCTCCATGGCCTCTGCTTCAGGCGGACTGGAATGGCTTTGGCCACAACGGAGCGATGCCCCAGATGGGCAGAGCATTGCCCCCTGGTAGGCATGCTGGGTGTATCCCGATAGGGCACATGCGAGAGTCTGACTGCCTCCCTACTTCTAACTTCAGAAAAATACAAATAATAAGAATAACAACAGATTTTTAAAAATTTCTGATTTGATAATTCCAACATACCTGCCATAACTGACTTGGATTCTGATGCTAGTTCAGTCTCTTTAAACTGTATTATTTTTTCCCTTTAGTATGCCTTTAATCTTTTGTTGAAAACTGGATATAATATACTGAGTAAGAGGTCATTAAGTCGTTAGTAACAGACCAATAATGTGTCTGGGAAAGGAAGCTGCTCTGTAGTCCTAAATGTCTCAGGCTTTTCTTCATGTGATGTCCCTGGGCTTCATCAGGGCTTCTCAGCTTCTTCCACACCCACCCCTTTGGGTGGGACAGGATGGCTGGAAGGATCTGGGAATTAGATTTATTTCTTTTCACCCATGTGGAAGTCTAAAATTGGTTGTGGTTTGGTATTTTTCTTCTTCCAGCAGATTAAATTCTAATAAAACCTTAGTAGGTTAGATTCTGTTATAATAATTTCTCATGAGGGCCAACATTATAAGAACAGAATTCTCTGGAGTATTTAAAAATGGTTCCTTTCTCCCACCCCATGATAGAAGCATGAGGAGACTCTTCTCAGATGTTCACTGAGAAACTCTCTGAGTTCCCGGTGGTAAAACTTACCAAAGTGTAGGGGACTTCTCTAGAATGGGATCCCTGTGGAATTTCTAACTCTTGGACTTGTCCAAACTGAGCCTCCAGCATTTCATCATTTACAGGTTAAGGGGTTTTTTTTGCAATGGTTTCTTCTCTGGGGTTTTCTGCTCAAGTAAGTTGTGATTCTTTGTATCTGCCTGTTCATCTCTCTAATTTCAGGAGCAGTGGTTAGCTCTGTGACCTAATTTATCTTATGTATCTAAGAAGGGTTTTTCAGATTATTACTTATTGTTAAGACAGAGTGGTGACTTCTAAATTTTTTTCATGCCAAACTGGAAACTAGAAATGGTAAAATTAATTTTGATAGTTTATTTAATCACATATATATCTAAAACATTAGCATTTCAACCTGCACGCTAACCTCATTTCGAGTGCTCAATTAGCCCATGTGACTAGTGACTCCTGCATTAAACAGGGGTTCCAGAAATTTCTTCACTGATACTCTGCTGAAGAGTAGCAGTCCTTCCTGATGGGAAAAATCTTCTTAAATGATGGTCTCTTATTCTTTAAAATGGTGCCCTCCTGAGGGATTTTAACTGTAATTTTAAGTAAGAGTTCTTTAACCATATTTGCTAAATTTAGATCCAAATCCTGTGAAAATTGTGAAACATTTGTGCTGCAGCTGGAGTTGGAAGTGCATTCCCCATGAAGGTGACATTTGAGATGCTTTTTGTAGAATGGGTGATTTAATAACCCTGAAATAACAGAAGTGGAATTAGTCGAAATAATAGCATGAGCACAATTACCAGAGCAGAAGACAATCGGAAGTATACAGTTAAAGAAGATGCTCCCCTTTGGGTCTAATCCTCCTTGACAGCCCCAATGCAGGTGATCCTCACATCTAGGAGCACTTTGCCTCCAGAGCACACTTTCACTTGGCCTGTTTCGCCGGGAGATCAAAACCCATTATTGTCAATTTGGTTGTATATAGCACCTGTTTCTTGAGAGTTCCAGAGTTAGATTACATGGTTTTGCTTTGAATGGAAAAAGCACACCAGTGGATAAAGAGGAGAAATCATTGAATCTAAGGAAACTCTTAACAGTTTAGCCTACTGTCTTGACTATTGGGAATTCAAAGTTTGGTTAATTTTATTAAATTTCAAACCAGTGTTTGAATTCTAAGTTAAATCCTTAAGTCTTTTATTTGACAGGATATTGATAACTCCTATATTGCTCTGTTTGAATATAGCATGGCTAGAAACAAGGTAGTGAAGTTGTTATTAGTAGCCCTTTTAAACAGTCAACTACCACCATGTGTGCTCATATAATATATTTCTTTAATTGAATATTTTCCTTTTGGTAAGGGATCAGGCTCTCATTTATGGATGCCACAAATGAAAAGCATTCTGCAACTAGAGTCTAGCAATGTTAAATTTTCTAACTGATTGTGTTAATATTCATTTCCCACATTACCAGTGTATACAATTTAAGGAGGCTGTGTTTGTACATGCTAAAGAAATTGTGCAAATAACGTAATATGTCGGTTCAAGGCTCTGTGTGTAGCATTGAGTTAGCTGTGTATAATAACATGATGTAAGCTTCTTATTTTCTTAATTGTCCATGTTGGTAGGACTCTGGTTTTGGGCAGCTTCTTTCATGTGAGGCAGAGGAGAAACATTACACACACTCATACAATAACATTTCTTATCGTGACAGAAGTTACTAACATCATCTCTTCACTTTCCTTAATAAACAAATATTCTGTGTCTTCTACTGTAAAGTAGAGCCATCAGTTTTATGTCTGTGGGAATAATGTATGAGCTACAAGACAGAACCTAGTTTTGTTTTCCTGTTTTTTCAAGGAAATACAAGTGGTTTTGGGTAATTTAAATGTAGAATACAGGCTGAGGAGTAATATGTGAAGTTGAAAACTTAGGAAAGCTAAAATCATAAAGGATAATGTATGGTAGACCATGGAAAGTTTATAGACAGTTCTCTTTTTTAGAAAACCACTCTGTTTTTTCTGCAGAACATGGTTTGCAAAAGGGATAAGACTTAGAAGCTCATGGACCAGTCTGGAATCTATATTGATAGCTCTAGGGAGAAAGGATGTGACTGAAATTCTGACAGGAGGTTTACAAGAGGTTGGTGGATTCAGGAAATATAATTATGCTCCACCCCCAGGAAATATAGAGTAAGAACTAAAAGGTTAGAAATCTGTTTTTGTATTAAACATATTCATTGCTAAGAAAATGATCTCTCTTTTTTGTACAGTGCTAAAGACATTAGCTTATTAAAAATTTAACAATACCTGTTTGTATTATTTCAAAGTTGCTAAGAGAGTAGATCTTCAAAGTTCTCATCACACAAAAAGATTGTGGCCCTATCCAGCTAGATCAGTGGATGCAGTGTTGGCTGGTATATGGATATCTTGGGTTTGATTACTGTTCAGGGCACACAAGAGAAGTGACCATCTGCTTCTCACTCTCCTCTCTCTTCCTCTCTCTCTCTTCCCCTCTTGCACCCAGTAGCTCAATTGGATCAAGTATTGGCCCGGGGTGCTAAGGATAGCTCAGTTGGTCCAAGTGTCTGCTTTAATGCTAAAAATAGCTCAGTTGATTGGAGCATTAAACCTAGAGAGGGGTGGCTGGGTGGATTCCAGTTGGGGGCGCATGTGGGAGTCTGTCTCTATCTTCCCTCCTCTCACTTAAAAAAGAAAAAAAAAGTATAACTGTATAGTGGTGGGTGTTAACTAGATTTATTTGAATTTCAAAAGACATGGATTTATTATAGCCCAAAGGATCAAGAACCAGAGAATTTCTCAAATCCTCAAATCAGAGGACAAAACTCATATTAAATTTTAGCATTTGTGTGTGTGTGTGTGTGTGTGTGTGTGTGTGTGTGTGTGATGGAGACAGAGAGGAGGACAGATAAGGACCAACAGACAGGAAAGGAGAGAGATGAGAAGCATCAATTTTTCATTGCGGCACCTTAGTTGTTCATTGATTGATTTTTCATATGCACCTTGACTGGGGGCTACAACAGAGCAAGTGACCCCTTGCTCAAGCCAGCAACCTTGGATTCAAGCTGTTGAGCCTTGCTCAAACCAGATAAGCCTGCGCTCAAACCAGCGACCTCAGAGTTTTGAACCTGGGTCCTCTGCATTCCAGTCCAACTCTCTATCTACTGCGTCACTGCCTGGTCAGGCAAATTTTATCTTTTCATGGAGAAAGCTTTATTCTGGATCTCTGTTTTCCCACCCTTACCTTTATTTTGACAAACTTGATTAAATAAAGTAATTGATATTGGGAAGGACTATGTCACAGAAATCTGGAGTGGGTGCTGCATTTTAAGGCAGGGTGGCCAGCCACATTAAAAATAACTAGAAGCAAAGTGTAATAACACTCCCTCTGTCATGCAGTATTCACCTTTCCTCTTATGTTTATGTAAAACGGACACCACTATTTCTGTTGAGCATTATGATGACAAATGAGATGTGACCTCATTACTCTGTATCCAAAAGAAGAGTGGTGAAGCAGTGAGTGGAATTTGGGGGGACCAGATGCCAAGTTTTGTGGGAAGGAGAGGATTTTTACAGTCCATCTCTCTTAGAAACTGCAGCTGTGCGGAATGCAGCCACAGAATTCCAGCAGAGCTGAGGGAATTATAAAGAATCCCAAGAGTGTACTTGTTCTAGAATAGTGGGATAAAGTTTAACAATCTCATTTAAGTGATACTGATTTGTCAAGTGGGCGGCAATTTTGTTAAGGTTTATTGAGAACTATAGTGCAGAGTTCAAGGTGAAGTGACCCAGTTTTCCAAATCAACAAACAGCTGGCACAAATGACTTGAACTCTTTCTGCTCAATCTATGCATAATCTTGTTTGTGTGAAATGTAAGGCAAAAAGAGGAATGTTAGCACAGCATTTCAAAACACAATGGGATTCAAAACCACACAGATATAAATTTAAATCTGAATTTATTATTTGCTCATCTTATGACTATGAGGAATTTCTCTTACTGAAATAATAGTATGAGCCTCGTGGGGTTGTCTTAAGGATCATATGAAACAGATACAGTTTCTGATACAATTCTGACACAAAATCCATACTCAATAGATGTCAATATAGACATTTATAATTCCTTATACACTTCAGTGTTTATATCATATATAGAGTATATAACTCTGAAATATAGGGACATTTTCTCATATGACCACATTGCATATAAAAAGAAAAATTGAAACCAAAATTCTCTTTTCAAATTTAAATTAATATTTAAAAGAACTACTCATAGTGTTTTGTGGTTATGTCTCTTAAATATACTTAGAGCAATGATCTCTACTCTCTCTCTCATGTTTTTCTTTTTGAGACAAAAAAATAATGTTGTATTTAAATCTTTAAAAGAACATATCCAAAATATAGAATACTGACAACTATAAACTTTCTTGTGGAAATGCACATTGTACAGACCCTTTTAGAAGGTAGTTTGTCAGTTTCTTTTGAAACTAAAGATGCTTTTACCATTAGGTTTTCACATGTGATTGGATCTTGAATAAAAAATGACATAGGTTATTTATAATTTAACAATCCAGATTAACATTGAGTTATTCCACAACAAAATAATTTTTGTGTAATTTATTTATTTATTTTTTGTGACAGAGACAGAGAGAGAGACAGAGAGAGGGACAGATAGGGACAGACAGGAAGAGAGAGAGACATTGTGGCACCTTAGTTGTTCATTGATTGTTTTCTCATGTGTCTTGACCGGAGGGCTATAGCAGAGCGAGAGACCCCTTGCTCAAGCCAGCAACCTTGGGCTCAAGCTGGTGAGCCTTGCTCAAACCAGATGAGCCCATTCTCAAGTTGGCGACCTCTGGGTTTTGAACCTGGGTCCTCTGTGCCCCAGTCCAATATTCTTTCCACTGTGCCACTGCCTGGTCAGGTTCTACTCTCTTTTCTAATGCCACTGATTTGCTAAAGAAAATCATTATTTGTTGAGGCAGGGAGAATAATGGTCCTCAAAGATGTTTATGTGGTAGACCTCAGAACCTTGAATATGTATCCTTACAAGAAAAAGGGAATATTGTTGATGTGATTATGGATCTTAAGATGGGAGAGTTTCCTGGGTTATCTAGGTGTGCCCAATGTAACCACTAGCATATATAAAAGTGGGAGACTGAAGCAGAAGGAATTTCGAGGGAAATGTGATTGCAGAAAAGGGATCAGAGAGATGTAACATTTCTGCTTTAAAGATGAAGAAAGGGGGCCACAATCCAGAGATGTGGTGACTTCTGTAAACTGAACCCCCCCCCAAAACAGAGAAATGGATTCTCCAATAGATCCCCAAGGGAAGAATGCAGCCTTGCCAATCCTTTGATTTTAGTCCAGTGAATCCCATGTTAAGACTATTAACCTGCAGAACTGTAAAGTAAAAAACAAAACAAAACAAACAAAAAGATGTGTTGTATAATTTGTTACACCAGCCATAGAAAATTAATACAGTTATCTTGCATAGCGTTTCCATTCTGGGTTTATCTGTTTGATTCTTGTTGGTATCAAATAACTTTTCTTATCCTTTGTATTTATTGTAATATAATTCAGCTCTAGAGTCTTGAATCCCTTTAGATTTAGATACTTTGTTCTTATTGTTCTGGCAAAATGCTGCATAAGCAGTATTTTAAACTTCATGTTGCATGTAGTCATCCCACCTATAATGTTTGTCATACACATAGGCTAAGATTATCACTGGGTGCAGGTGGTGGCATTCTGATCCTTCCATTGTATAGTTTCCAACTAACATTTCCTCTAGTGATTTAATTTATTGATAAACGTTGCCCAACTCAATTATTTCATTAGTGCTTACAAAGTAATGATTTTAAACTTCATCATTGCATATTTACTAGGTGGAATTTACCTATAAAAAATTTAAAAATAATAAAATAAGTTGATTTGGTTACACTGAAAGAAATTTTACAAGAAAGTCAGGATGCTTTAATTATTTCCTTTCAATCAATTTTAAAAATAAGGAGGTTGTGCTATGTTTACTCTGTGTAATATTATATTTTGATTATGTCATTTTTTTGTAACATACTATAAACTCAAAGGTTTGTTTTAATACTAGTGTTTGGTAATTTGCATTAATTAATTAATGTATTATTTAATTGTTTACTCATATTATTCCATCTTTGGCCTGAGCATGTTGACTCTATGTCATTATGATGAGATCCAAATTCAATAATGGCTTTACTTTTTAGTAATAATGAGATATTGCAGTCTCATCTTGCATACTTCTTACCTCAGCTTTTTAATCAACCATTTCCAATCAAACACATTGACATTTATCTTATAGGTTGTTCCATGGAATATATATTTATTATTATTTACTCTTCTAGTTCTCTACAATTGGGCCTTGAGGTTATTTTTTTTACTTCTTGTTTAAATAACTGTGTTGCTTGAAACATAAGCACCTGCAATAAACTTAAAATAACCTGTACTTTTGTCTATGTTTTAACTGTTTTTTAAAAATATTAATTTAGAAATCAAATGGTAATAATCATATGACATCACATTTTTGAGATATAATTTATGCAGCATGTAATATGTTAGGCAATACAGAGATAAACAAATCTGAAGCAAGGCCCTTGCTCTTAAAATTAAACATTGAAAAAATATGTTAATAAAAAAACTTGTTCATTTTATTGTTTTTACTTCCTTATAAAAAACAGCAGGATTCTCCTAAATTGCCTAATATCAAAATAGAGAAATTTATGGTTAGCCTAGGATTTGTTATATGAGTCCTGTCAGTTATGAGACTGAATAGAAAAAAAAAATTGTTAAAGACAAATTGCACCAGACAAGTTAAATGGGCAAGAAAGGCTTTATTCAGGACTATTGAAATAGGGAAACAATACTGAACTCTCCTGAAAAAGATAGGTGAAGAGTTTTTAGAAGCTAGAGTGGGATGGGGAGATGATAAGCCAACTGTGTTTGCTAATAAGATTTTCCTGAAGATAAAGTATATTTTCTGTCATCTTCATGTTAGCAGGGGTTTTACAATTTGGAGTAAGGTGACCATAGAAGACAGGCCCATACTCTCCCAAAGAGACTGGTAAATAAGAATGTTATTTTCCTGTATGAATACATTTCAAAGAGATGCTTTCTAAGTACTCGACAAAGACTGTTCCTGTGTCTAAAACTGGCAATAGAACTTTAAATGTGTTATATTTATATTCTAAAGGTGGGAGAGAAAGTGTTTGTAATGATAAGTTTTCTAAAGTAAATGTCTAAGAAAAAGGAGGTTAGGAGACTAGTGTCTAGAGTTTACTCAAGCTGTCTTGATATTTTACAACATAAAATTTGAGAAAGTGCCTGACCTGTAGTGGCACAGTGGATAAAGCGTCGACCTGGAAATGCTGAGGTCGCCAGTTCGAAACTCTGGGCTTGCCTGGTCAAGGCACATATGGGAGTTGATGCTTCCAGCTCCTCCCCCCTTCTCTCTCTCTCTGTCTCTCCTCTTTCTCTCTCTCTCTCTCTCTCCCTCCCTCTCCTCTCTAAAATGAATAAATAAAAAAAAAATAAAAAAAATAAAAATTTAAAAAAAGATGGCTCTTCTTCAATGTTTAAAAAAAAAATTGTGAAAGTATTTACTGATGTAGTGACTCCAATTTTAATGCTCTATTCTGTCATAATCGTTATTGATCCCTCTTCCTTGAGGATCCAATATGGCTAATATTGTGGGACATAAAGAAAGAACAATGCAAAACTAATTGCAAATTGAAAAATTTTAGGTAATTAAAGTGGTATTTGTGTAAGTTACAAACGAAACCACTGGTAAAATTATAGAAGAGATAAGACAATTAAAAAATAAAAAAGGAAGCCTGTATTAATAGTAATATAATTGAGTTTAAACACAGAATGGTTTCAACATCAATAGATTAAGAAACACTTGTGGAAATTGATAAGTCATTAACAGAAATATGATGAAAATAAAGCCAAATGCAAAATTTTGAATGTAGATTCACCAAATCATAAAATTTTTCAGAAATATATTCTCTGAATATAAAGAATCAATTGAATCATATATTTTTAAAAACATTAAAAAATCATTATCAAAACCTACAATATAATCAGTATAAAATAAACATTTTCATATAAAGATAACGTCTTAATCCTTTTGTTCACTGTTAAATAATTTTTTCACCATTTTCTATGGATTAACTTTTATTCTTACTGATTATTTACAGATAATAAGAAACTGATTTCCCAAAATGGAATATTTTAACAAATACTGAAATTTTGATAATCTATATCTATATATCTATCCATTAGATATATAGAGATAGATATAAATAGAAACAAATGGCAAAACAAAGGCTAGAGATAGTTTCTCTAGAAAATAATGTGGTTCTATGCTTTTCGTTGAATATTACGCTGCACAGAACAATACCATCTGTTGCTGTAAGTACATTACCAGGATGGTATGTACAACTTCAGGATGGTGATTTGATGGAAGGGATTGAGTTGGAGGAAACATAAGGTGGTGGTAGAGGAACCATAAAAATAACATTTTATTCCTTAAAAATAAATTTCATATGATAAAAATGTAATATATGTTAAATTTGAGTGGTAGGCAAATGAATAGTCTATTATATTATTTAGTATGGGTTTTTTTCCATTTTAAACGAGAAAATAAAACCAACTTTTACTTTACCTGCCTGTTTTCTTTATTAAAATAATCTTTTAGGGGGAGTAGAGGTGATACCATATTTAATTTTGCATTATTTCTTTTTAAAACAGATATTTTCAAATAACAAATGCTATAACTCTTTGCTTCATCAAATTCAAAGGTTCTTAAGTGGTGGGTATAGGATTTATTATAATTTCATTGATTTTGGTTTTTAAGACACCTTTTAATATTTCTCTAATTGGTATGAACATAATCATTGGTAAATAAGCTATGCTGATTAAATTAAATGTAGAACAGTAATGGTGATTTTATTGTGTAGAGAATTTAATTTTGCTTTCTTTAATCAAAAATGCAAGTGCTAGTACTTTCTTTGCTCTTTTTTAAAAAAGACTTTCCATTGTACAGAGAAACTAAGCAAAACTATTCCAGTACTAAGTTAGCAGCAGTACTATATTTATAAAAACATAAAGAAGAATTTCAATTAAAAATACTGTGAAAAACATATCTTTGATTTAAACAACTTTGAACCTGACTACTTCAGTTAACACAGCACAACTTTTAACACAGGGTGAGAGGAAGCTTCAATAGCCACACTCAGTGGTTCAAGAGCTTAATAATAACTCTTAGCCCTACTGAAATAGTTGAAGCTCCATCATCATTCTTCAAGTATTCTGTAGGGGTCAACATATAGGTCTGGACTTAAATACAGTATACACCTTTTAGACTTATATCTGTCTTGCTGTCTAGTTAATACTACATATTAAATAGCTTCTCACCCTGAAATACTGATATAATATTTTGATTTAAAGAAAATTTGATTTATTGCTTTCTCTTTAGAAAATTTATTATTTAGAAACTGGTTTAGAAACTATTTTAAACAGACAACCCAGAGAAAAAATTTCAAATTTCTTGTGCCTACCACCAAAATTAAATAGTGGAACTTTCTTTACTCCTTCACTGTAGTACTTAATGATACTTAGCTTTTGATTTCTCAACTCATCTAGATTGCCAGCCTCTGAGAAGTTGATGAAAGTTATGGATCCTCTCTCAGGAAAATTTGTACATACATAAAATTTACATCAACCACTAGTGTTTATAAATACTCCAAAGTCTAAGCTAAGAACTACTATAAAAAATCTGTTAATTCACTGTAAACAGACTTTAGAGTGACCACTGACATAGATATTTTAAAACATTAGGTGAGTCCATAATAAAATAAGATAGCTAGGCTTTTTAGATTCTAAAGTATTGAATTTTTAAATAAATGAATTAATTTGAAAATATTATTTCAGATGTCAGAGAAATGGTGCCATGAGGAGCGCTCCTGATACCTCTCCCCAAAATTTCAAAAAGTTCTACAACCAGTGACAGAAAAAATCTATCCCTGGAGCATCTGGAAGTCCCACACACTGAACACAAAGGTATGACTGAGCGAAAAATTGACTAAATATATAATCAACCCTGTAGGAAATAAGACAGAGAACGGAACACTCTGCCTTCCTCACTAACCTGAGCAAGGGCTGCTTTCACTTGGAACTCAGAGAGAGTGGGGGCTGGGAGTGCGGATAGAACTGGGCTGTGGCACAGACGTCCAAGCTGAGGAAAGAGTGTGCCTGCAGTGACTCAGCCCATGTGAGCTAATGCCCGCACTGGACCCTGGCAAAGGTGGGCGAGCGGTGGCCGCCATTATCCCTGATATCCTGGTCGGCGAGCGCAGATAGGTTACAAGAGGTTCCTCCTAGCGCCCCGGGAGTGGGCGCTCATGTTCATGGACAGAGGGGCAGGGTCAGAGGCCTCTGTGTAGGTTGTGACCAGAGTCTTGGTGTGGTCCCTGCTCCCCCAACAGCATGTGGGGAGTGCGTGAAAGCGAACTTCCCTATGCCCAAACTTCTCCAGGCAGGTGGGGCGCCTCACCCAGCCATTCAGGCTAACATCCCAGGGAAGAAAAAAAATACAGAAGCATTAGGGGGAGGGGCATGCAAGCAGCTTTCAGTCTGTCTCTGGAGCAGATCTGCAGATACAATTGCTGAAATTAGCTTAACACACAGTCTGCTCACCTCCCAACTGACTTACGTGGCTCTAATTGACAAGGTCTCTCTCAGATAGCTATCTAAGACAAGAGATGTGATATTTTTAGTGCCTCTTGCTCTGCACATAGGGGTGGGGGCAACTTCTTATCAGCTGATACAGTGTGAAAAACACATTCCTATGGAACAAACCTCAGAGAACACTGCAGAAGTTAGGATAGGCTATAGGCTTTTTTTTAATTATTATTTTTATTTATTCATTTTTTTTTAGAGAGGAGAGAGAGAGGGATAGAGAGAGAGAGAGAGAGAGAGAGGAGAGAAGGGGGGAGGAGCAGGAAGCATCAACTCCCATATGTGCCTTGACCAGGCAAGCCCAGGGTTTCGAACCGGTGACCTCAGCATTTCCAAGGCTATAGGCTTTTTAACAAGGAAGAAGCCTTCAGAAAACAATCCCACAGAATGCCAAGGCAAATTTAACTATATATACCTGGGGAACTGAACAGAAGTCAACATGCAACCCTACCTGCTTAAGCTGGTGGCTCTGATTGGCAGAGCTTTCATACTCAAGGCTGTATGTTTAAAAGAGGGACTTGGCAGCTTTTAAGACCTCCTGTTTGCAGGCAGCAACTAGGGCATCTTTTTCCCAGACAAAAGAGGTTACAAAGTGCAAAAAGCCTGGATAGAGTGGTCCCACAGAGTGCTTAGGCATACTAGACATGCCTGGGGGCTCGTAGAAAGGCACCTTGAGAGCAATTGGCTCCCAGCCCTGCCTGATTATGCTGGCTGCTCTGACTGACAGAGCCTTACCCAGAGCCCTGAGCTGAGTGGGGATAGAGTGGGGATTTTCCAGCTCTTTGAGCCTCTTACTCTCTGGCAGAGGCAGCAGCAACCTCATAACTGGATCATCAAGCTGCTAATTCAGGAAGGAGAGACCAGGACAGAGGCTCCAGGAAAATGGACTCTCTCACTGTGGGAGCCTGCAAATGCTAACAAGCCCCAACTACAAATGAGACTGAAGCCTAGTATTGACATTGCCATAGAGACTCATCAACTGCAAATCTCTATGTATGCGTGTCACAGGGGCAGAGCCTGGGGTACAGAGCCACTGACCCGGAAGAGGGAGAGGAAAGAAAAAAGAAGAAGATAACCTCTCAAAATCAAGAAAAATACACAGACTTTATAACATTTTCCACTTTTTTTTGTTTCTTTCATCTTCTTGTCTTTTTTTTTTCTTCCACCTTGGTCCTTTTATTCTCTGCTTGTCTTATTCTTTTCTCTTCATTTTGAGCTACATTGCCTATAAGTGTTACATTTCCCATTTTGTTTTTTTCCTTTCTCTCTATGATGGTTACACTCCAAAACCCTTAACTCTTCTTTTTGTTCTTTTTTCTTCTTTTATTTTTTCTCTTATTCTTTTTTCTCCCTCTCTCTTAGTTTCTTCTTTTCTCCTTTACTTTTCCTCTCATTCAATCCTCACTCACAAAAAAATTATTTTATTTGGGACTCAAATTTTTTCTTTGTGGCATTTTGGGTGCTTTTTACTTTGCTTTTTAACTCATTAGCATTCCCTCTAACCCTGGCTCTCCATTCTATCTAGTTTATGTTCCATTTAATACAATAGTATTTTTTTTCTGTTTCCTTCTTATCCCTTTCATTATATCTATCAGTCAACTATCATTTACAAGCAAATCACTTTATTCTTGATCAACTTTTTTCCTTTTTTGCATTTCGTGGGTCCTTACCTCCTTTTTTGCCCCTTTATCACTCTCCCCAACTCAGGCATTCCATTATAGGTAGTTTTTGTTCCATTTAGCACAATATAATTTACATTTTTTCACTATATTTTCTCAAGGAGGAAGGGAAAAAAAGAAAAAAAAAACAGAAATAAAATTAAAAAAATTTTTTTACTTTTTATTCTTTATTAATTCTCATTAGTGTTATTAACAAAACCACCCTCAGATACCATGAAGGAAAAGGAAATCAAATATCATGGATACAAAAGACAGAGCTGTAGCACAGATAGATGAGGAAAAATTGATGGAGAAAAAATTTGATAGATTGGAAAACTTGGAGTTAAATGACAGAGAATTTAAAATAGAAATTCTAAAAATACTCAGAGATATACAAGAAAACACAGAAAGGCAATTTAGGGTGCACAAAAAACAACTCAACAAACACAAAGAATATATTACCAAGGAAATTGAAACTATGAAAATAAATCAGAGATGAAAAACTCAATACATGAACTGAAAAATGAGGCAACAAGCTTAGCTAATAGAACAGGCCAGATAGAAGATAGGATTAGTGACATAGAAGACAAGCAACTTGAGGTACAACAGAGAGAAGAGAGAGACTCAAAAATTTTAAAAAATGAGAAAGCCCTACAGGAATTGTCTGACTCTATCAAAAAGACTAACATAAGAATAATAGGTATATCAGAAGAAGAAGAAGAGAGAAAATGGAATGGAGAATATATTCAAACAAATAATAGATGAGAACTTCCCAAGCCTGTGGAAAGAACTAAAGCCTCACATTCAAGAAGCAAACAGAACACTGAGTTTTCTTAACCACAACAAACCTACTCCAAGGCACATCATAATGAAATTGGCACAAACCAACAACAAAAAAAAATTCTCAAGGCAGCCCGGTTAAAGAAGAATACAACATATAAAGGAAGGACTATTAGATAATCATCTGTTTTCTCAGCAGAAACTCTACAAGCTAGAAGAGAATGGACCCCAATATTTAAAGTCTGAAAGAGAGGTACTTCCAGCCAAGAATACTATACCCATCAAAGCTATTCTTCAAATACAAAGGAGAAATAAAAACATTCCCAGATATAGAAAATATGAGGGAATTTATCATCAGAAAACCCCACCTGCAGGAAATACTAAAGGGGATTTTCCAACCAGATACAAAGAACTAAATAAAACAAAACCACAAGTAAAAGCTCCACCATAAACACAATAAAATTAAATTTAAACTGTGACAACAAAAACAAAAAAAAGGGGGGGGGAGAGGACAGAAATTAACAGTAGCAAAGGACGATGGAGTGCAGAAGCACTAATAAGATAGTGTACTAAAATGAACATGGTAGGTACCCTTTTCATTACTTAATGATAACTACCCTGAAAAAAACACCACAGAAGCACATGACTTAAAAAAGGTTATAACAGAGGAAAGAAATATGGATTACAACCAAACAAAAACAAATGATAAAACACAAAAGAGAAGAATGAAACAAGATACAAAATTAACAGAAAGCAATTTATAAAATGGCAATAGGGAACCCTAAAGTGTCAATAATTACACTAAATGTAAATGAATTAAACTCACCAATAAAAAGACATAGAGTAGCAGAATGAATTAAAAAAGAAAATCCACTGTATGCTGCCTACAAGAAACACATCTAAGCAACAAGGATAAAAACAAATTCAAAGTGAAAGGCTGGAAAACAATACTCCAAGAAAATAACATCCATATAAAAAAGCAGGTGTAGCAATAATCATTGCTAATAATGCTGACTACAGGACAGCAAAAGTAATCAGAGACAAAAATGGTCATTTCATAATGATTAAGGGGACACTGAGTCAAGAAGACATAACAATTCTTAATATATATGCACCAAACCAAGGAGCACCAAAATATGTAAGACAGCTACAGATTGACCTAAAAACAAAAAATGACAAAAATACAATCATACTTGTAGACCTCAATACACTGCTGATGGCTCTAGATCATTCATCCAAACAGAAAATCAATAAAGATATATTGGCCTTAATGGAAACACTAGAGCAATTGGATATAATAGACATCTACAGGACATTTCATCCCAAAGTGACAGAGTATACATTTTTCTCTAGTGTACATGGAACATTCTAAAGAATTGACCATATGTTGGGCCACAAAAATAACATCAGCAAATTCAGAAAAATTGAAATTGTACCCAGCATATTTTCTGATCATAAAGCTTTGAAACTAGAATTCAACTGCAAAAAAGAGGGGAAACTCACAAAAATGTGAAAACTAAACAACATACTTTTAAAAAATGAGTGGGTCAAAGAA
This sequence comes from Saccopteryx bilineata, assembly GCF_036850765.1. Taxonomy (NCBI): domain Eukaryota; kingdom Metazoa; phylum Chordata; class Mammalia; order Chiroptera; family Emballonuridae; genus Saccopteryx; species Saccopteryx bilineata. The sequence continues at coordinate 252,971,394 of NC_089493.1, forward strand.
GAAATAAGCACAGAGATCAAAAGGTATATACAGACAAATGAAAATGACAATATGACATATCAGAATCTATGGGATGCAGCAAAAGCAGTAATAAGAGGGAAGTTCATATCACTTCAGCCTTATATGAACAAACAAGAGAAAGCCCAAGTGAACCACTTAACTTTACAACTTAAGGAACTAGAAAAAGAAGAACAAAGACAACCCCAAACCAGCCAAAGAAAGGAAATAATAAAAATCAGAGCAGAAATAAATGAGATAGAGAACAGAAAAACTATAGAAAAAATTAATAAAACAAGGAGCTGGTTCTTTGAAAAGATCAACAAAATTGACAAAGCCTTGGCAACACTCATCAAGGAGAAAAGAGAAAGGACTCATATAAACAAAATCCAAAATGAAAGAGGAGAAATCACCACAGACATCATAGATATACAAAGAATTATTGTAGAATACTATGTAAAAGTATATGCCACCAACTTCAACAATCTAGAAGAAATGGATAAATTCTGAGAACAATACAATCTTCCTAGACTGAGTCATGAAGAGGCAGAAAGCCTAAACAGACCAATTAGCAGGGAGGAAATAGAAAAACTATTAAAAATCTCCCCAAGTCTAGGCCCAGATGGTTATACTAGTGAATTCTATCAAACATTCAAAGAAGACTTGGTTCCTATTCTACTCAAAGTCTGCCAAAAAATTAAAGAAGAAACAATACTTCCAAATACATTTTATGAGGCCAACATAACCTTCATACCAAAACCTGGCAAGGACGGCACAAAAAAAGAAAACTACAGATCAATATCTCTAATGAATACAGATGTCAAAATACTAAACAAAATACTAGCAAATCAAATACAACAACATATTAAAAAATAATACATCATAATCAAGTGGAATTCATCCCAGAATCTGAAGGATGGTTCAACATACGTAAAACGGTTAATGTAATACACCATATCAACAAAACAAAGAACAAAAACCACATGATCTTATCAATAGACGCAGAAAAGTCATTCAATAAAATACAACACAACCTTATGTTTATAACACTCAACAAAATGGGTATAGAAGGAAAATATCTCAACATGATAAAGGCCATATATGATAAACCATCAGCTAACATCATATTAAATGGCCTAAAACTGAGGACTTTCCCCCTTAAATCAGGAAAAAAACAAGGTTGTCCACTCTCTCCACTCTTATTTAACATAGTGCTAGAAGTTCTAGCCTGAGCAATCAGATAAGATAAAGAAATAAAAGGCATCCATATCAAAAAAGAAGAAGTAAAGGTATCACTTTTTGCAGATGATATGATCCTATACATTGAAAACCCCAAAGACTTCACAAAAAATTACTAGAAACAATAAACCAATACACTAAGGTCACAGGATACAAAATTAATATACAAAAGTTCATATCCTTTCTATATGCCAACAAAGAAACATTAGAAAATGAACTAAAAAAAATCCCCTTCACAATTGCAACCAAAAAAAAAAAATACCTGGGAATAAACATAACAAAGAATGTAAAGGACCTATATAATGAAAACTACAAAGCATTGTTAAGGAAAATCAAAAAAGATACAATGAGATGGAAAAATATTCCTTGGTCTTGGATAGGAAGAATAAATATAATCAAAATAACCATATTACTCAAAGCAATATACATATTTAATGCAATTCCCATCAAAATTCCAATGACATTTTTTAAAGAAATAGAACAAAAAATCATCAGATTTATATGGAACTATAAAAAGCCCCGAATAGCCAAAGCAATCCTAAGGAAAAAGAACGAAGCTGATGGCATTACAATACCTGACTTCAAAATATATTATAGAGCCATGATAATCAAAACAGCATGGTATTGGCAGAGAAACTGACACTCAGACCAATGGAACAGAATAGAAAGTCCAGAAATAAAACCACATATATATGGTCAAATAATTTTTGATAAAGGGGCCAACAACACACAATGGAGAAAAGAAAGCCTCTTTAACAAATGATGCTGGGAAAAATGGAAAGCCACATGCAAAAGAATGATACTCGACTACAGTTTGTCCCCTTGTACTAAAATTAGTTCAAAATGGATCAAAGACCTAAATATAAGACCTGAAGCAATAAAGTATATAGAAGAAAACATAGGTACTAAATTCATGGACCTTAGTTTTAAAGAGCATTTTATGAATTTGACTCCAAAGTCAAGAAAAGTGAAGGCAAAGATAAATGAATGGGACTACATCGGACTAAGAAGGTTTTGCTCAGCAAGAGAAACTGTCAACAAAATAAACAGACAGCCAACTAAATGGGAGATGATATTTTTAAACAACAGCTCAGATAAGGGCCTAATATCCAAAATATACAAAGAACTCATAAAACTCAACAACAAACAAACAAACAATCCAATAAAAAAATGGGAAGAGGACATGAATGAAAAGAGTCCTTTTCCCAGGAAGATATACAATGGCCAACAGATATATGAAAAGATGCTCATCTTTATTAGTTATTAGAGAAATGCAAATCAAAACTACAATGAGGGCCTGACCTGTGGTGGCGCAGTGGATAAAGCGTCAACCTGGAAACGCTGAGGTTGCCGGTTCAAAACCCTGGGCTTGTCTGGTCAAGGCACATATGGGAGTTGATGCTTCCTGCTCCTCCCCCTTCTCCCTCTCTCCCTCCCTCTCTCTCTCTCTCTCTCATCTCTCTCTATCTCTCCCCCCTCTCTATAATGAATAAATAAAATCTTAAAAAAAAAAACTACAATGAGATACCACCTCACACCTGTTATATTAGCTGTTATTAACAAGACAGGTAATAACAAATGTTGGAGAGGCTGTGGATTAAAAGGAACCCTCATCCACTGTTGGTGGGAATGTAAATACAACCATTATAAAGTATGGTTATTCCTCAAAAAACTGAAAATGGAACTACCTTATGACCCAGAAATCCCTCTACTGGGTATATACCCCCAAAACTCAGAGACATTGATACATAAAGACACATGTAGCCCCATGTTCATTGCAGCATTGTTCACAGTGGCGAAGACATGAAAACAACCAAAAAGCCCTTCAATCGATGACTGGATAAAGATGTGGCATATATACACTATGGAATACTACTCAGCCATAAGAAATGATGACATTGGATCATTTACAACAAAATGGATGGATCTTGATAACATTATACAGAGTGAAATAAGTAAATCAGGAGAAACTAAGAACTGCATGATTCCATACATTGGTGGGACATAAAAACGAGACTAAGGGACATTGACAAGAGTGTGGTGGTTACAGGGAGGGGGGGCAGGGGGGAGAGAAGAGGGAGGGAGAGGAAAATAGAAAGGGGAGGGGCACAAAAAAAACAGATAGAAGGTGACGAAGGACAATCTGACTGGGTGATGGTTATGCAACATAAGTGAATGACAAGGTAACCTGGAGATGTTTATTTTGAACATATGTACCCTATTTATTGATGTCACCCCATTAAAATTAATAAAAATGTATTTAAAAATATTATTTCAATAGTTAGTTATAGAGTTTCAAATAAGTTATTGATCCTAAAGTGAAGTCCAGAAAATTTCAAATGCAATGGAACATGTCATATATATATAATATATATAATTTATATCTATATACATTTATCTATATATCTATATATGTATACAGGCACACACACAGTCATCCACTGAGATACACACAGAGAAAAAAGTGAGTGGGTGTTATTTTTTATGAAACCTTTGAATATTCTTTTTAATATTTAATAAAATTTTTCTGTCCCAAAATAATGTATGCTGAAAGGTTTGTTCAGTTTGCCTTCCCAACTATCAGCTTCCTTATTATATAATGAAAACCTTTTTAAAAACAGGGATAAATATACTCAAATTATCTTTGCAGGTGATTTGTTAAACAAAACACATTTTACTTTGTAAATAGCTGAACATTGTTTAAATTGTTTCTGATACACAAAATGAGTCCAGGTTTATCAATAACTCATTGAGAATCATTAACTTCCATGCAGAGTAAATTCTTTGCAAAAATATAAAATATATGTACAGATTTAAAACTTAGGTATCCATTATTAAAAATTAACAGTATTCTCAACAATTATTTAGGATGTGTCAAACCGATTTTTTCAAGGGAGAAGAAGTATTTTATCACTGAAATTATTTTGCATTAATGGTGCATGGGGACAATTAAAACATCAGATTGTAGTCAGTTTTATTATTGTTTTTAATTTCTCAACAGATGGTACATATTATTATTGGTTGCTCTGACCTCCTTGTCTTTGCTGTACCATTAGTTTGGGGACCAGGCAATGTGTTAGCAAACAGTCTGTATGTCGACAGACTTTGGTATGGCTCTGTATCTAGAGTAGATTGATCTATGATGTTGTGTTTCATCAGTTAAATATGTAGGTCTCAATCTCCCATCCTTAAAATAAAGACAGTCAGATTACATAGTTTGCAAAATTTAATCTCTGCAATCCACCTACTTGGCGTTACATATAAATATTGAAATACATACATGTGCGTGTGTTTATGGAGCCCATAAACAGAACACTCATATAGGAATTATAAGCCTAGTTAAGTTCTAACTGCAGTACTATCTCACATCCTTTAGTTAGTCCTTTAACCTTTTATCTTATGTCAACTTTATTTTTATTATCTGTAAAACGAGAGAGTTTGACCACATGATTTCAATCTTTCTTTCTTATCTGAGTGTTGTTTAATTCTTTATCTTATTTGTAACCTCAAAATATTAATTGTACAATTTATTTATTTAAATATATTCATTTGCCTAGTTATGATAAAGATAATAAAGAATGAGACTTTGTGCTAACTAGTATAGATGAAGAAATTGAAATTCAAAGAGATTAAGTATTTTTCATGCTTCATAATTAAAGAATGTACATTTATTTTATAAGGTTAAATTTCACTGGAATTTACCATCTATTTGGACAGTTTATGTGAAACATAATAATTATCTAAATTTTTACATCATTTTTAGATATATTCAATAGTTGTGTCTTAGTTACACAACTATAACAGTTTTGGGCTGTTATAACAAACATGCCGTATGCTGGGTAGCCTTAAATTTTTATTTCTTCCAGTTCTTGCGACTGGGAGTCCAAGATGAAGATTCCAGCAGATCTGGTGTCTACTGCGGTTCCACTTCCTGGCTTTTAGACAGCTGCTTCATGGTTGTGTTTGTCTTCTCACATGGCCAAGAGAGAAGTTCCGGTCTTTTTCTTTTCTCAGAGGGCACTAATCCCATCATGGGGCTCTACTCTATGACCTTCTAAACCCAATCACCTTCTAAAGTCCCCACCTTCTAATAGCCTCCCATTTGGGGATTAGAGTTTCAACATAAGAATTGAGGGTCCTAAACCCTGGCTGGTTGGCTCAGCGGTAGAGCGTCCGCCTGGCGTGTGGAAGTCCCGGGTTCGATTCCTGGCCAGGGCACACAGGAGAAGCGCCCATCTGCTTCTCCACCCCTCCCCCTCTCCTTCCTCTCTCTCTCTCTCTCTCTTCCCCTCCCGCAGCGAGGCTCCATTGGAGCAAAGATGGCCCGGGTGCTGGGGATGGCTCCTTGGCCTTTGCCCCAGGCGCTAGAGTGGCTCTGGTCGCGACAGAGCGACGCCCCGGAGGGGCAGAGCATCGCCCCCCTGGTGGGCAGAGCGTCGCCCCCTGGTGGGCATGCCGGGTGGATCCCGGTCGGGCGCATGCGGGAGTCTGTCTGACTGTCTCTCCCTGTTTCCAGCTTCAGAAAAATACCAAAAAAAAAAAAAAAAAAAAGAATTGGGGGGCCTATAATAAGTTGCAAGTAACTAGCACTCTTTTTTCTAAAGTTGTTTAGGTCTGATTTCTCTCAGAATCTAGCCCCAAATTACTCACAGGCCATATTCATGATTTGACAACTACCAATCTCTCCAGAGATAAGGCTAGCTAATTCTTATTTCTAAGTCTTTTTCTACATTCATCTTATTTACTGAAGTCCTGCCTATTTTTACTCCATTTTAAGTCAACTCAGGTTGCCATAGGAAAATGCCACGGATCATGTAGATTAAACAGCAGAAATTTTTGGTTTCTCTCTTGTCATCTTGCAGAAAGACAGTCATCTTCTCTCTGTGTTCTCTCATGGTCTCTTCTCTGTGCAGGCAATGTCTCTGGTGTCCCTTCATCTTTTTTAAGGATATCAGCCCTACTGAATTAGGGTCCCTCACTTATGACCTCATTTAACCTTATCTACCTTTTTAAAAGTCCTTCTGCCATCTAAAGAAAGTCACATTTGATGTTAACACTTTTAACATCTGCGTTTAGAGGAGCACAGTTCAGTCCATATGACTCTCTTAAGCTGTCTAATGCCTCATGGAAATTGTTCTGTCTTTAACCCGTATTTTAAATTTCATTCAGAATTAATCTTTCCCTGAATAACTTCCTGCTTTCTTCTGCCATGGATAAATAAGTTACTAAAGCTATGTATTTCTATCTCTGCCTGTAGCCCTCTGAGCTATACTTTTGTCTGCTTATTGTCTATCTACTTCACTGGTCTATGAGCTCCTAAGTAGCTGGGAGTGCGTATGTCCAAGTCTAGAACTCCAGGATAGTGACTGCATGTAGATGGATTAATCTATCCATAAAGGCTTTACTAATTAGTTAATTAATATAATGGTTTTATTTCCTATAATGTTTCTACAGGCTGACAAATTGTCCTGCATGTCTTTATCCTACATTTTAGCAATTTAGATAGTGCCATCTTCAGATCCCTTCTGCTTTGAAGAACATCTATGGAGAGGTAAAAGCACTGTCTGTACTTCAGAATATTTGTGCAACTGAAGTGAGAGAAGTCTCCAAAATAGCACCTTAGAAAATTGTTACATTAAAGGGAACTGTAATAAAGTGAAGCAAACTTGGCTGAAGCAGAGGTGAGGAGACAGATAATGTGTCTGTGACATTGGTGACCACTGAAGGTTCCTGATGACAGGTGCCTTTGAGGTATGAGGCCACCCAGTTGATGAGTGAAGTGAGGTTAGAAGTGGAAAATAAGGGAGTCCTCTTGAGGAAGGTAATAGAGATGGAATAATTACACTGGCATTTTATATCCTCCAGCCTTTTATCTCTGAAATATTGCTTGCCCATTTCATAAATTGGTCTGCTGGCCCATTTCATAACTTTTCATTTCACAGCATGAAGGAATCTGTGAAAAGGGAAAAGAAATCGAGATTGCAAATAATTTTCTTTCTTTCTATGATTTCATGTCACAGTAATCTTTTTAAAAATCTTAATTGAGATAATATTACATATTTTTGAACAGCTCAATGGCTGTCTCATTTCATTCAGATTAAAAGCCGGAGTCATAATGATGGCTTACAAAGCCCTTAGTAAAGGTGAGCTCCCTTACTTCTCTGACTGCATGTACTCTCTCTCTCTCTCTCTCTTTAGCACATAACCCTGCTTTCTTTCTCTCTGAAGCACTTGTTACAACCAAGTATATTATTTAGTATGTCAATTCATTTGGTGCGTTATCTAATCTTTTCCATTAAAACACAAATTCTACCATAATAGTGTTTGGTCTGTTTTCCTAAATGCTGGATCTTTAGTACCTAGAAGAGGGTATGAATCATAAAAGACACAACACCCAATAAATTATTGTTGAATGGATAAATATGATGCAAATTAAAAGAGGAAATAAATTATTTTTGGAAGCAAAATGAGATTCTAATTTTGTCACAGACTATAGGAACAGAAAAATGAAATCAGTGACATATTTAGCATTGGCTTTATACTTCTGTATAATCATGTTGAAGAAAGTTGATTTTCTTTCTTTTTTCAAAATATTTTTATTGAATTTATTGAGGTGACAGTGGTTAATAAAATTACATAGGTTCCAGGTATACAATTCTATATAATACATCATCTGTATATTGTATTTTGTGTTCACCACCCCAAATCAAGTCTCCTTCTGACACCATTATCCCCCCCTTTAACTCTTCCATCTCCTCTCACCCATCTTTCCCTCTTGCAATCCCCACACTCTTATCTGTGTCTATGAAGTGGTTTATTTTTTTTGCATAATCCCTTTACCTTTTTAACTCAGCCCCCAACCCCCTCCCTTCTGAGAGCTGTAAGTTTGTTCTCCATATCTCTAAATCTATTTCTACTTTGTTTGTTAATTTATTTTGTTCATTAGATTCCACATATTAGTGAAATCAATACAGTAGTTGTCTTTCTCTGATGGGCTTACTTCACTTAGCATAATACTCTTTAGTCCATCTGCAAAAGGTAAGATTCCCTTCTTTTTATGACTGAGTAGTATTCCATTGCATAATGTATCACACAGCTCTTTTATCTACTCTTCTACTGATGGACACATGGGCTGCTTTCAAATCTTGGATGTTGTAAATAATGCTGCAATGAACATAAGAGTGCATATATATATGCACAGTAACATATAATATATACATATGTATATATATAATACATATACATATTAGCAAGAGAGAGAGAGACAGAGAGATAGACAGGTAGTGAGTGAAGATGAGAAGCATCACCTCGGAGTTGTAGCACCTTAGTTGTTCATTGATTGCTTTCTCATATATGCCTTGATTGGGGGACTCCAGCTGAACCAGTGATCCCTTGCTCAAGCCAGTGGCCGTGGACTTCAAGCCAGCAACTATGTGGTCATTTCTATGCTTTCATGCTCAAGCTTAAGCCAGTGAACCTGCACTCAAACTGGCATCCTCAGGGATTTGAACTTAGGTCCTCAGCATCCCAGGTCAACACTCTATCTACTGCTTCATTGCCTGGTCAGGAGAAGTTGCATATATCCTTTCAACTTAGTGTTTCAGGTTTCTTTGGATATATTCTCACAAGTGGAGAAAAATTAAAAATGGGCTGTCTTTTGTTTTTCTTAGGTTACTGTTCATTTAAATAAGAAAAGTCCTTGTTGATGGAAACAATTCATGATCATATTTCTTCACTAAATTTGCATTTAGCAATAGTCTCTGTTTCTCTTACAATAATACTTTCATTTTTTTATTAACTCTTGTGGGCTGCAAATAGGACAAGAGAGCACAAATACAGGAGAGAATATTAAGGGGAAAAGAGGGAGATCAGAGGACTGCTACTTGTTGGTCTCTATATTTTTAGTCATGCCAATATTTTCTTCTCTGTCTTAAGGGCTAGCTTCATATTTCCCTGCCAAGTAGGGCAGGTTGAACTGTCCTCTCCAATGCTGAGATACTTCTAGATGGGAGGCATAAGGTGAAAAAAAAGAGAAGGTGATTTATAGAGCACACAGAGTCTTCTTTATTTTCCAAGTTCCAGTTTACTATTTATTTTTCTCTAGGAAAATATAACATTTATTTTACTTAGAAAATTGTTTTCCAGGTACACTTCCTACAGGTTATGGTAATCTTTTTCTACAGGTATCATATATTTTCATAGAAACTGACTTTTGACAAAATAGCAAGAATGAAGAGCCTTGGTGCTCTCTCTGAGGGCTTGCTCCTTGTCACTGCAAGAAGAGGATGAAGGATCAGACAACACAGCAAGGGGAAGGGCATGCTTGGTGGCGGCAGCAGCTCAGAGACGGAAATATAAAATATCAATTATGTATTAGAAAAGGGTGTTCAGTTAATGATTACAGCAGATGCAGCTTTGTTTACACACAAGAATATTTAGTCTCCCTCCACTTTGTGCACAACCTTGAAAACACAGGTTCATTAGCCAGAAAGAATTTGTTCTAATTATTCTTCAAATTAGAAATTCCACTGGGAATGTGGTCCATTCTCGTTATCTGATAACACACTCCTCAAGAGAAATTTGTTGACACTGGCATTGGGAGAGCCTCATTGCAGATCCTGTGCTCCTTGTTAAGCAGGTATTACTCTGGAAATCCTCTCCCTTGTCACTGAGCCATCAGCCAGACACAAATCTCAGATGATCCTTTCTTTATTATGTAACCAAAGAGGGAGTCAAATGTGAGTGAAATAAACCATTTGAACACGTTGGCAAGTGCTCTAATCCATAAATGCATAGTAATGGTAATAAAACTAACATCTTTATTGATTTTAACATGACCTTTCTAGATACCTTATTTTGGTCAGTCTTCCAAAAAGCACCGAGTTAGTTGCAGCAAATGTGTATTTATTTGTTCTTGGTCCTGGCTGCTAGCAATTTTACCTTCCTTGTAGCAAAAGGGAAACTTGCTGGACTGTCTTTTCTGGAAGCAGCTGAAAGGGGTTAATGGTTTCTTCGATATACAGTAGTACATTTTACATATTACGGTTCAGCGAAACTCAGGATTAAATTTTAGCCAGAAGATTGGTGAGGTAACGGCTCTGTTTAGATGACATTAGAATGAAGCAGGTAGAGCTCATAGATCACTCCAGTTTCAATAACAGAGTTTTATACTCCAACTAGGCTACCAATATGTAAATAACAAAATATTTAAAAATAAATGTATAATAAACAAAGGTAACAATAGATGGTAACTTTAACAAGAGAGAGAAGTCCTATTAACCTAGTATTCTAGCATCGGAAACACATACACACTTAATAAATGCTGAATTTCAGTATTTCAGTATAATCTTTAACATCACAAGACTACCCTCCGACTCAGTGATTTACTAGACAGATTCGCAGGATTTACAAGCGCTTATATATACTAATGGTTACAGTTTGAAATGGAAAAGATGAAGATGAAAATCTGCAAAGGGCCCGAGGTACATCGGAGGAAGGTCTGGGAGAAACCAGGTTCAGGCTTGTAAGTGTTCCGTTCAAGTGGAGTTTCACAGGATACATTTAATTCTCTCATCAGTGATGTGTACCAGCATGCACAAGATGTGAGCAACAAGGGAATCTCACCTGAGCCTTGGTGCCAGGGCTTTTAACTGGTGGTCATTCAGACAGACATTACATGTAACATATGTGCAGCTGCTCTGCTACTCAAACTCCAGAACAACAAAACAAAACAAAAAAAACAACAACAGGTGTTTACATAAATCACATTGTTAGCGTAAACTATCTGGTCAAATTTGTCCAGCAGAGCCCAAGGATGCAGGCATATAAAAACACTCTTGCCAGGCAAAACCTTCTAAAACCTCAGAGCTCACCAATCGTGAGCCAGTTAAGAGCTAATCCTCAAAAGAGGGCATTTCTTGGAGATGTTCAGGGTTTAGGCAACTCAGGCCTGCTAAGTGAATAATTTCTTGCACATTATTTATCTCAAAAGACTAAAATCGTGAAGTAAAGCTTTTTGAGAGGGTGAGGATAAATAGAGGAAGATATAAGGGAAATAAATGGCGATGGAAGAAGACCTGACTTGCGGAGGTGAATACACAATACAGTGTACAGATGATGTGTTGTAGAATTGTGCACCAGAAACCCGTATAATTGTGTTAACTAGTGTTACCCCAATAAACTAAATTAAAAAGAAAAAAGTATTCTTTGAGACAAGGCTGCTCTCGACCACAGTAAAGTCATTCAAATCCTCTCTCTATATTAACCATCAAACTCTTACAAACTTAATATAGTGTAACTTAACTTACAGTAATGTTATAAATTTTCTTTGACAGTAAACTGAATTTATTATATTATTCTAAAAATATACCTTTACACAGTCATCAATCTATCACCTGTTTTTCTATCCTCATACAGGGGGTCCTTGGGTTATGATAGTCTCGACATACGATGTTTGAAGTTTACTACACTCATTCCCATAAAAACTTTAAAAAACTGAGACATGAGTGTTTTGGCTTACACCATTAGCATCATACTTAGGGACTACATGGGCGAACTAATTTGGTTGCACACGGCAGAAAAATGCGCAGTAACATGGCATGTGAGCAAGGGAGTTGGTGTCCCCCAGTATGCTTACCTGCACCACTTTGGACTGTGTAAAAGCACGAAAGTTTGTTTGTGTTAGGCTAGGATGTGTTTCAATTTACACCAAAATTCGAGTTACGTCACAGTCACAGAAACGGAACTGGGTCGTAACCTGAGGACCCCCTGTACTAACTAAATTGGTTCACTCTATCTGGCTTCTTTAGTATCAAGGACACAAAACTCAAAATATTTCCTACTGCCTTTCCTGGCGTTACTTCACCAACTGTATTTTATCAATCTTTGTGTTTGTCTGAAAATGAGTAGCTGGGCATTTTAAAATTTTGTTTTTTTCTAATTATATCATGGTTTACACTTTACCTATCTTCTTTTGAAAAATGTATCTGTAGTGTAATCAAATGATAGTATGCATATGATTTTAAGAACAAATGTTTCAACCAAACACGCAAAAATACTTCTCTCCAAATCTATTTTTTTAAACCCTTAAAAAAATAAAACAATTTAAACACTAATATAACAAAACTTTACCTATAGTTACATGAACCTAATCATAATTCTCATTTTTGTAATCCATGAACTGTGAAGCCTCAAATTCAGAACTTTGAATATACTTGAATATAGAGTATTGCTCCAAACTCTATTGGATGTGCAATGAAATATATACTATCTTTTGTACCATTATGCCTTTCTAAATTAAAATTTTCTAACTTCTAAATTCTCAATCACCAAAGAATTTTAGATCTTTACAGAGAACCAGATTATAAAATCTCTCTAACATATCTCTGAGTCTCTTTTTCCCAGAGGCAGTAACTTTGAACTTTTTTACTACTATTTATGGTTTATACTTTTCATATTTATAAATAATATGTTTTATACTATATTTTGAATTTTCATTTCTGGACTATAGATTGACTTACTAATAAGATTATGGAAGATGAACATTCATTTTCTATCAAACAAACATTTACTCTTCCATATTTACAAAATTGGAGGATGTTTAAATTTTATGCTTTTATAATTTAGAACTGAGAAGCAGTATATTATGATTTTTATTTTCTGTAATTTTAGAATTTACCTGGAGTGATTAAGTGTCTTTTATTATTTGTTCGGTTTTTACTGTAATTTCACTAATCCAATAAAAATTTATCAGAGAGTCAAAAATATCTTTTATTTTTTTAATTTTTATTTTTTTTAATTTTTTTATTCATTTTAGAGAGGAGAGGGAGAGACAGAGAGAGAGAGAGAGAGAGAGAGAGAGAGGAGAGATGAGCTGGAAGCATCAACTCCCATATGTGCCTTGACCAGGCAAGCTCAGGGTTTCGAACCGGTGACCTCAGTATTTCCAGGTCGATGCTTTATCCACTGCGCCACCACAGGTCAGGCTCAAAAATATCTTTTAAATATGACCACCACCATCTGGCCATCTAGCAGTTTTGTTTTACGTGGAGCCTTCCTTCATCCTAAACTTTGGGATCATTTCTCTGGAAGCTTTCTTCAACCTATTAATCAGGTGCTTCCTCACATAACCAACTTCGACATTTTCATCTTTTCCTATGTTGGCTCTTGTGTTTCCTGGATTTCATGTATTGTGACACCAACTGGTGTACTGAAATACATTTCTGATAACTATTCAGAGTTAACACATACCTCACAATTTAAAGGACATGGTCCCCCAACTGCTCTTACTTCAGATACCAGCTGAACTTTGGGGGTTCTCCAGGCCACCCACAAGTTTTACCAATTCTTTTCAAATTCAAGAGTTCTCATGATACCCTCTGAGTCAATAATTTGCTAGAATGACTCAAAGAACTCAGAAAACTACTTTTCTTACAATTATATTTTAATTATAGAGGATACAATAGGCAAGAAGTTCTGGGAGGGTCCCAACCGCAGAGATTCCATACCCTCTTTCCATGAAATCAGTGTGTGGTACCCTCCAAATACATCAAAGTGTTCACCAACCGGAAAGGTCCAGTGAGTCTTGATGCATAGAGTTTTTATTGGAGTTTCATTATGTAGGCATAATTGACTGAACCATTGGCCACATGATTGAACTCCTTTTCTAGCCCCCTTCCCCTCCCAGGAGGGTGGACTGGCTCAAAGACTGTATCCTTTGATTACATGGCTGGCCTTTCTATTGACCAGCCCCTCATACTTAATCATTTCATTAACATAGACTGACGTGTGATCTAAGGGATCCATGATTAACAAAGACTGTAATTTGGGAAATTCCAAGGATTTACTTTTCTTCCCAAGAGCAAAGTTCAAATTCTTTACTATGTAACACTTTGTCTTTCTTTTTCTTGGTTCATTATGATATTTTGGTGGGATGCATCTTCTTGAAGTTTCCCATGGTTCATAGGAGGTATAGTTTTTCTGACATATTGTCTGAAAATGTATCTCTCTGTCACATTTAATGAATAGTTTGGCTGGATACAGTCATCAAAGTTGGAAATGATGTTCCACCAAGATTTTCAAGGCTTTGATTCACTGTCTTCTAGCTTTTCTTTTTGTTACAGTTGAGTAATCTGATGCCTTTCACAAAACTATTTGTATGACACCTCTCTCCCTCCCCCTTTTCATTATCTGAAAATGTTTTATATCTTTTATTTTTGTACTGGATTCTGAAATAGTTGAGTGGTTCTGTTTTCTTGCAAGTCATACCCTTATTTTTCAGCATGCCACTTGTCCAAAGCTGCTCTGCTGTGGCTCTGCTCCATATAGTCTTCAATATGGAACACAATAGTCTGTCATAACTGATAAGTCTGCCAAGTCTCATGGCAAAGGAAAAGGGATATGACAAATCAAGAAATGGCTTTAACTACTTCTTCTAGAAAGGGCTACCTCTGGAACAAAGTAAATCATGTACATCAGTAGTGCTATCAACAGCACAGGGAGGGACACAGTGGGCAAGATGCAATTCACTGGGCCAGGTCCTGATATGATAAAAACTATTTAAAAAATTTTTATTTCATTTTGGGCCTGACTTCTTAGAAATAAATTTTTTATTTTCTAGCCTTGAAAGTATATCTCTGGCTGTCAGTGGTTTGGGAGTTGCATAGGGAATTTGGGGATTTCACTCTTCACAATCAACAGTTATAATTAATCATAATCTTTTCAGTGATGCTGCCTCACACTTAGTTGTGCCTGGTCTTCAATTTCTTAGTGTCTGCCAGCATAGATGACAAGTGGTCTTCTGTTTTGAGACAGAACCCACTCCATTTTCTTCAGAGATCCTGGAGTTTCCAGTCTTTGAATTAGACTGTGACTATGAGTTTGATTCTGATTGATTTACTCATCTGCAGGCAAGTGTGTGTGTGTGTGTGTGTGTGTGTGTGTATTTTGGTTCTGATAATCCAGCTATCCTTAAATATTTTGCTTTCTATTTTTAATCTATCATTTTGACATCATCTTTCCTGTTGTTTTTGTCCATGTTGTTTTATATTTTTAAATAAATATTGTTTTAATGAGGATTTAGAAAAATATAGAAATAAATACTTGTTTAATCCACAACCTTTAATTGAAATCTCATGCTAACTAATTATCACTATGGTTTTTTTGTATTACATGGTGCTTACATCTGTAGCTAAAGTTGTTTGCTTTTTTGTTTCTTGATTTCTGTTTTCTATATATTTATGCTAAGTACCCAGTAGACACTGACCTATCAGATTACTCAATATATTATTGTTCTTTTCTCATACACTAGAACACAGTCTGTAGCTGTGCTCAAACTTCTAGAATATTTATTTTTATTTTGGATTCATATAATATTGAGTTATGTTGAAAAATAAGATTGTATTATTTTTGCTTTTGCATACCTCTGAGTCTTTAACATACTGTTTCTTTTTCCCCACATGTCCTCAGGAAAACATTTTATGTTAAGATTGTTTCTTAGAATAATAAAAAGACAAATAAAATTATGTTATAAGATTTTTCACTTCCTTGCTGGACACAATATATAATTGATATGTCATATTTTAAGTGGAATTGACATTGTTAGTGAAAGCAGAAATGTTTGGTTAAAGGATTTTATGAGATAAGATACTTCATAGTCACATAATATTTAAAAAGTCTGGTTCCTTTACTGCCCTCATATTGAGTAACTAATCCCATGGTAATTGAAAAAATTCTATTGTAAACTAGCACATACTGAATAGCCAATGGTTATGGTATGCCCATCAACTTGGTACGTGATGATATTGTTGCCTTTATTAGACAGTCACAGAATCAGCTACTATTATAGTTTGAGAATGCAGTGCTACTTTAAGCATGCCCATATTTCAAAGTCTGCTTCTTGCTTCTGGCTTGAGGTGTTAGTGACATATGTAAATAAAATTTTCCAGGGAAATATTTTCCAGATGTTCTATAATTCATGGTAAGTGGGTGGAACAGAAATAATTCAGTTTTTTTTTAAATGAAGAAACATACAAAAACTAGACATAATTTGGATCAATATTAAGAGTTGAACTAGATAAAATGTATAGAGTAATTGTCACTATAGCTAACATTTTTCCTGTTTTTGAAACAAGTATTCTGTAAATTATCTTATCATCTGTTTAAGCATTCTGAGTAAACAGGCCATCACTCTCACTCTGTGGGTTATATATAGAGCTGGTCTATTAAAATCAAATATAAAATACATATTTTAATTTTAATTTTTCCAAGCGTAATATGCAGCATATGTTCTTTTACACCTCTTAACAGCTTGTGAATTTTAACAATTTTTATTTCTCCTTTAATTAATAAAAATTTAGGTCATTTTGAAAGTTTAGCGTCAAAGTGAATTTAAATTTATCTTTCTTCCCTCCCTTGACTATAAACTTGATTTGTGTCTCTGCTTAGAGTAAAGGGAAAGGCAGAGTCAACCATGATAATCACATTTCTAATATTTTTGCTATTGACTGAATTGGAGTCAGAGAGACATGAGAGAAAATTATTTTTATTATAATGGTGCTTTTATTGGTTGAGAAAATGTCAGTCTGTCTGAATTCATCTTTTGCTAGTAGATCCTAATTTACCTCCGTGATTGTCTTTGTAGAGGAAGTATGTAAGTTTCTTTGGGAAGAGTGTTGAGTATTACCCCATTTCTTTCATTTCTGAGAAACCATTCAGAGAGGACTGGTTGATTTTTCTTCAGTCTCACCCATGGGACATGTCTCCAAGTCATTCTTGGTTAAATTGTCTGCTTAATAAACTTGATGGCCCTGGTGTTTTCTTGTGCTTTCTACCTCTTCTAATGTTTGTGTCCCTACACATGAAATGTCAACTTCCTCATCAGCAGATTTTGAGGGAAGGCTTCTAAGAACTAGAATTGTGATGGGGAGGAGGATTGTAATTTTTCACTAGAATATTAACTGATTCTTTTCTGTTTCTTTTGATTCAAGTTTTCCAACACATTTCAAGACCTTAGACAGAGACTAGAAATGGACACTGAGCTCAATATTTACCTACTTCCTCCAAAAGCAAGGGTTATACATCAAGTGTTCCCAGGAATCACCTCTGTATAATCACTGTAATTAGGGCACAAGGCTGGAACTCAGGATTCTGTAGCTCACAAGTTATCCAGCCAGGGAAAGAAGTGATCAGCTTCCTTTCCTCTCAGTACCTCAAATATTTGTGAGCAGTTGAGCTAGAGCTTCTTACCATAACACATGACTTGAGGACAAGGAAATGCTTCCTCACTTTACCCAGAAGGACATTTGTTTTCTCCACACTAACATTTGCTCCCTATGAAATCAAAGGCTTTATGCTTGTATTGAAATATCCTCTCTGCCTCCCCTTCTCCTCCCTCTCTTTAAGTTCATCAGGAGTAGTATAGAGTGGTAGTGGGAGTTATAAGAGAGGAATCACATCTATGATTGTCAATCTGATTTTATCGACCCTTGTTGTGCCCTCAGAGATGCATCTGGCCCCATTATGTTTGACAGTCTTTAAGTGTAGAATAATTGGCATTTTTGATTTGAATCTTTGAGCCCTAGTCAAAATCATCTTGTAAATTTGATTATAGTTAGGCTGAAGTGTTCTTGCAGACTGTTTCTAAGTCAGAGGTCAGCAAATGATGACCTACAGGCTAAATCTGCTCACCAATGTTTTCTATAAATCAAGTTTTATTGGAATATAGCTGCATTCATTTGGTTATTGTTTATGCAGCTTTTGTGCAATGGCAACAAAGTTGAGTAGTTGTGACTGGCCCACAAAACCTAATATGTTGATTACCTGAAACTCTAGACAAATATTCCTCATCTCTGGTATAGATAATTTTTGTAGGTATGTTTTTTAGTTTATTATTATTATTTTCATAATACAATCCAGGATAAACTTAGAGTGTGATAGGTACCAAGGGGAAGTATATGTGTGTCTTAGGTTTGGGTTTATGTGGGTAATTTCTGCAGAAATCACTACACACCCAGAAAGGGGTAGGGAAAGAAGGGAATAGTATAAGATAGGTGATTGGGAGCTATGTGTGTACATGTAATACTGGGAGTGGGATGATAAGAATCAATTTACTCTAGAAAAATCTCAACCATTTGATAAAACAATGATTAAGCGTTCAGTTTAATTCCTGATTGAGTTTTGACACCCATAATTGCATGGAAATTTGACTGATACTTAGAAAATCTAAAAGAGCATGACAAATTATTAGAGTAACACATATTGACCACAAGGAGGCCCACAGTCATCTCAAATTGCACACATGACAGCAATATAGTAGGTACATATTTATTTTAGAAAGCACAAATATGTTCTTCAAAATGATTACTCTACTCATAGTAGCCAATCACTATCCTGATGATAATTGACCAATTCCAAATATAAAACCAATATTCAAAAGATTTAAAATGAAATAAATTCGCTCTCCCCACTACAAAATCAGAACAATTTCAATAGTTTGATAAGATAATATTGTGATATATGGTTTAAAAACCACATTGGTGCCTGACCTGTGGTGGTGCAGTGGATAAAGTGTTGACCTGGAACACTGAAGTCACCAGTTTGAAACCCTGGGCCTGTCTGGTTAAGGCACATATGAGAGTTGATACTGCTTTCTCCCCCTCTCATCTTTCTCTCTTCTCTCTCTTTCTTCTCCACCCCACCACAATAAAATAAAATAAAATAAAACAAAACATAAGAAAACAAAAACTACATTGGCCATAGGAGATACATTAAGAGTTGGAAGCAGAATTGAACGTAAAATTCAGTACTATGTTTTGACAGTGAGTTTACTGGAAAGTTATGAAACACAACACAGAGAACCATGTGTATATCTTCTTCTTGAATCTAAGACTCTGCTATTATCTATGAAATTCTAAAAGCATAAAACTAAGTGGAGGGAACATTATTAAAATTTCAATTAGTTTAGATATAGAATCTAGTGTATGTGTGGTTTCCAGTGCTTGTTTTACCATCCCCAATTCTTGCCTATATTGTGCCTAAGATCCTACCATTAGGTGACAACTTACTTTCCATTCTGATTTTCTAGGTATTTCCTCCCTTTTAGGAATTTTATTCCTCTATGATCTCAAGACTCAGTGGCTGATCCCTGATACTGATGGTCAGATATTCCAACAACAAATTATTCTTTGGACATGATTATTCTTGATACATAATAATTTTTAATGAATCAGGAGAAGTGACCTCATGGTCCATTTATGGCTTATGAATGGTTAGAGTTCAAGTTTCTTGCTACGACAGAAATTGCTCAAGTGACCATCATTAAAATAATACAAAACATTTTCTGCAACGTGCATGAGGCTGCTGTGTGTTGAGTGCTGTACTAGGAGCTTGCTCCTAAGGACCCACTTCCCAGGCATATTCTATCCTATCCCAGTGTGTGAGCTCATTCAAGCTTCTGGTTTTTTTCACCTTTTTCTGCTGTCCCATAGTCCCATGGGTACCATGCCCTGAGACTTTTGTCTGAAATACAACATATTTTACCTGACATAGTACTCAATATTTTATAAGCTAGATCTAAAAATGAGATCTCTATTGCACAGTGTAGTGAAAAAAACCCAAACAGACTTGTGTGCCATCCTGGCTCTGTGACTCTCAGAAAGTTATATAATTTCTGCGAGCCTTGCTTTCCTCCTCTGTAAAATAGGAAATTAGAAAACATTATTTTTTGGAGTTAGAATGGTAAACTCATTTATCTCAGTGTATAAATCATTTATCTCAGTGTAAAACCCACTATGCCTACTCAATTAAGATTAGCTCCTTTGTTCTCTTAGAAAAGCAGTCTCTGCAGTAGAGACAGTTTGTGTTTTCAAAGTTCAAATAAGAAGCTTAGGGGATTGAGGTATTTTTTAGAAGTTTTAGTAGGAGATGGGAAGCTCTAATAATTGAAAAATGAAATATCAAGCATACAGTGAACTTTAGTTAAAGGTTTCTCTCTTGAATGTAATGATATTATAAGGAGCAAAGCCACAGGTTAATGAAGACCACTGTAACTGGTGAAGATGAGGTAGTTATGGCTAACTCTACCTGGAAAAGTTTGAAGAATTTGTCTGGGTTCTTTGCTTTGTTTAACAGAATCTATTGCAGTTTAAGTAGCAAAGAAATCAATTAAAGGATATTGCAAAAAGTTACAGCATTTCAGAAGAGTTAAAGAGCCAGGTTTAGATGCTGATGGATTTGGTTTACTAAAGAAGAGCCTACTGACATCTCACCTTAGAATTTATGGAATTCTCTAAACAGAAAATAGATCTTCTAATTACCCTAGGTGACTAAATATGGCAAATATCCAATTGAAGAGTAATTTGTAGTGGAAGATCATGTGGAGCTAGGGCTGGGTTGTAAATACAAGATACTTGACTAAGCCTATAGCCTTGGGAAATTCCAGGGTACTTTGAACCAGTCATCAGATCATTGATGTGTTCATAGTCACAGTAAATTAAGTATTTTTTATGAATCTGCATTATATCATGTTGACATTTTGAAGAGAGCAGTAGCTAACCCTTGTCTTCATACTCTACTCTGATGCCTAGAATTTAGAACATAACAATCAACCAGGGGAGGAAGGGTGGAGGGAGTGAGTGAGAGGGAGGTATAGCATTATCCGTTTTATACATATAAAGCCAACTGGAGTTGTGGTTTTAGATGTGCACTAATAGTGGGCTTCCAAATGCTTTATCTTTCTTCTAAATATATTACAACAATTGCATGACTAGATCATTTTGGGTCTGCTCTTCAGGTTACTCATACCAACCACACTGAGAGAAAACTTGAAAATACCTCTCAGCGGAGAAGCAGAGGTTGAATGTCTTCAGGTCATATTCCATTCCTTCCTCCAAATTTACCAACCTGGGGCAGAGTCTGGAAATAGGGCAGAGAGAGGCCAGCACTATTTTTCTAGAAGAAATCTCATGAAAACATGATTCCAAGGTAATGATGATCACTCTGTAACAAGACTCTTATTCTATTTGGTGTCCATTGCTAGAAGACAAATTGGAACTATATTTTATAAACACTTAAATGTCAAAGTGGGCATCTGAACATCATAGCTATTATAGGTGTTCCTGTAATATCATGTGAGCTCAGTCATGCATTAACAATATTTACAAGTAGGTGTTCTCTAGAGAGAATGTTCTCAGGTTATTTAGTCTGTAATATTTCTGGGATAAGAAGGCTGAGTAAATTTAGCTTCAAAAGGGATAAATATAGTGAAAAAAGCAGCCTACCAAACTTGGGGCCAGTTTTGTCAGTCCAACATATCAGTAAGCTCTTTGGAGGCAGAAATCATGAGTTAAACTTCTTCTTCTTCTTCTTTTTTATTTTTTTTTGTCTTTTCCCGAAGCTAGAAATGGGGAGAGACAGTCAGACAGACTCCCACATGCACCCAACTGGGATCCACCCAGCACGCCCACTAGGGGCGACGCTCTGCCCACCAGGGGGTGATGCTCTGCCAAGACCAGAGCCACTCTAGCTCCTGGGGCAGAGGCCAAGGAGCCATCCCCAGCGCCCTGGGCTATCTTTGCTCCAATGGAGCCTCGGCTGCGGGAGGGGAAGAGAGAGACAGAGAGGAAGGAGAGGGAAGGAGAGGGGGAGGGGTGGAGAAGCAGATGGGTGCCTCTCCTGTGTGCCCTAGCCGGGAATCGAACCTGGGACTTCTGCATGCCAGGCAGACGCTCTACCACTGAGCCAACCGGCCAGGGCTTAAACTTCTTTCTTGACTTTCCTCAGACCCTTTTGAGATCTATTAGTTTTCCAGCAAATGCCTCAGAGTTGTCATATATGTAAAGATTTTTATACTTATACTGACTACTTGTGATTTTTCATTTATATGTATTACAGGTAATAAGGTTGAGAACATCACATTTATAAGAATTTCTCCTACACTAGACACTGTATTTCTTTGAGACTGATTTCTTGATAAGCTCATTTAATAAAGGACATGAGTCATTGTAACCTGACTGTCAGATAATATCAGCATGCAGGGAAAAGGATGAATCAACTCTCTAGTTGATGAGAATTTTTGTTTTGTATCCTGAGTGGGAGGAGGTATAGGAATGAGAGGATAAGAGAGGGATGTCTGTATTTAGAGGCCAGGGGGCTTTAGCCCACTTTCTCCATACCTTCCATTTATCAGCAAAGTTTACAAAATTTATTGTATGCTTTTTGAGAACTTTGTAGACACTTATATTTGGGATGAATAAAAAACACATGATATGAAAGACAAGCATATGTAAAACTATAGAAATTGGAGATGGGAGTAATTCTCGGGTCTTAGCAGAAATTTGATGAGGTTTAAGATTTTCTGCACATGGTTTCCCAGTAATCTTATCATATTTTTGAGGGCTGGGAAGCCCTAGCTAACATTTAAGTTGTCCTATGTGTCAGCAGAGCTGCTGCCACAGAGTTTTTGCTTATCCTCTGGTATTCTCCACAAGAGACAAGATAGATCTGACATCTGTGGAATTACTAAATTGGAACCAGCAACTGATACACAGTGACTGGCCAAAGCACTAGTCTGTGAATCTCTATAAGATGCACATAGATGTGACTGAGCAGTGATTTAATGGCCACCCATCTGCTCTGAGGATAATTTGTCCACCTCTTAGTAATATCACTTGCTACCCCACAGACATCAGCAATGGAGCTGTTGCATGGGGGAATTGCTCTGTGGGCCTGCAGGGGAAGAAAAAAGAAATGAATTCGATTTCAGAGAGCATTCCAAGTTGGAGTTTTGTGGTTCATTGCTTTGTTTTCTGATAGAAAATAAAATTTTGCTTCTATAGTTTGCTTTCAAAGATATATATTTGCAATATACAAGGCTACATGAATAGTGTGGATGGTATGTTATACATGCATGATGTCTTTTTAGCCATGAACTTCCTTTATTCATCAAGTCTATACTCAAACATGCACAGTCTAATTCTACTTGATTCACAATTTAACCCACTGTCTATGCTTCTAATTTTTTAATGTGGTTTCTCTCTCACATTTTTAATTTATATTATTGCCTAATGAGCCTACAGAATACCTAGGTTTATTGAATTTAAAAATTTTACGATTAAAAAAACCCCTAGTGTAATTTGTAAATACAATAAAGCAAAGATAAGGTATATTTTTTAAATTATAAAATAGAGCTTCTTTTCTTTTAGTTAGCTTCTCCTCCTCCCTGTTCTTCTTCTCTATGTCTCTCTCTTTTTCTCACTTAGTTTGTTCTCACATCAAAAACACTTAGGAGGCCTGATCTGTGGTGGCGCAGTGGATAAAGCGTTGACCTGGAAATGCTGAGGTCGCCGGTTCGAAACCCTGGGCTTGCCTGGTCAAGGCACATATGGGAGTTGATGCTTCCAGCTCCTCTCCACCTTCTCTCTCTCTCTCTCCCTCTCTCTCTCTCTCCTCTCTAAAATGAATAAATAAAAAATAAAAATTAAAAAAATTAAAAAAAAAACAAAAACACTTAGGACACCTTGGCCAGATAGCTCAGTTGATTGGATTGTCATCCCAAAACATAGTGGCTGCGAATTCAATCCCCAGTGAGGGCACAAACAGGAACAGCTCGATGTTCCTGTCTCTCTGACTCCTTCTATCTGTCTCTCAAAAACAAACAAATAAAAAAAAACAAAAGAAAACAAACATCAAGCAAAAAAGCACTTAGGAAACAAACTTCGCACACTGCTTGGTATGCCATATTGGACTGGCACAAAATAATTATTTTTTGAATTCTTTTTCATAATTTCTTCCTGGTGTATTTTTAAAAAATGTTCTTTATGAATTTTCATAGTCTACACTTTGACTTGTGACAGAATCCACACATACAAACACGTATTTATGGAATACAGTTAAACATATATACATATATTAAACTTGTGTGAATCTACATGCCCATACTTTCCCCATACAAAAACAAAGTGATAATAATTCAAGTAGTGCAGATTATTCTTTCCCTAGCACCCTAATGGCTGAGGAAGGGATGAGTGCTGGCATCTGCTAGTCTGATTCTAAAAATCATGTCTGATTACAAATCCACCATGCTAAGTGGAATTCTCCTATTTAATAATACAAGGATGTCAGCCAACTTTATATGGTCTTCAAGACAAGGAATTATGATTTATTTCTAATTTAGGAAACATTGTTTTGTAAATAATGAAGCTTTATGTTTTATGATGTGGCACTTCCCTAACCTATTACTAAGAACCTTTTGACTCCTCTTGTAAAACCTAATATGTCACAAATGACAGCTTATTATATATGCTCTAAGTATATATCTACCGCAAATGAGTATGCACATACATGTGCAAACACAAACAAATATTCATTGTAGATGTTCTAAGTATATATCTACCACACATGGGTATGCGTATACATGTGTAAATATAAATATTCATTGTATATGCTCTAAGTATATATCTACTGAACACGGGTATGCACATACATGTGTAAATGTAAACAAATATTCATTGTATATGCTCTAAGTATATATCTACCACACATGGTTATGCACATACATGTGTAAATGTAAATAAATATTCATATTTGTGATAGCCTATTTGTATGTTAAATATAAGATATTTTTATGTTATTATGTTTAATAATTTCATTATACAAAATGCATGTGAAGAAATTGTAAAAAATTCTTCACACACTGTTGGAAAAATACTAAAAATTTTTTTTTTTTAATAAATTTTTATTAATGGTAATGGGATGACATTAATAAATCAGGGTACATATATTCAAAGAAAACATGTCTAGGTTATTTTGTCATCAAATTATGTTGCAAACCCCTCGCCCAAAGTCAGATTGTCCTCCGTCACCCTCTATCTAGTTCTCTGTGCCCCTCCCCCTCCCCCTAACTCTCTCCCTCCCTCCCTCCCATGTCCTCCCCCCCCCCCACCCTTGGTAACCACCACACTCTTGTCCATGTCTCTTAGTCTCATTTTTATGTTCTACCAATGTATGGAATCATGTAGTTCTTGTTTTTTTCTGATTTGCTTATTTCACTCCTTATAATGTTATCAAGATCCCACCATTTTGCTGTAAATGATCTGATGTCATCATTTCTTATGGCTGAGTAGTATTCCATAGTGTATATGTGCCACATCTTCTTTATCCAGTCTTCTATTGAAGGGCTTTTTGGTTGTTTCCATGTCTTGGCCACTGTGAACAGTGCTGCAATGAACATGGGGCTACATGTGTCTTCACGTATCAATGTTTCTGAGGTTTTGGGGTATATACCCAGTAGAGGGATTGCTGGGTCATAAGGTAGTTCTATTTGCAGTTTTTTGAGGAACCACCATACTTTCCTCCATAATGGTTGTACTACTTTACAGTCCCACCAACAGTGAATGAGGGTTCCTTTTTCTCCACAGCCTCTCCAACATTTGCTATTACCCGTCTTGTTGATAATAGCTAATCTAACAGGAGTGAGGTGGTATCTCATTGTAGTTTTGATTTGCATTTCTCTAATAACTAATGAAGCTGAGCATCTTTTCATATATCTGTTGGCCATTTGTATCTCTTCCTGGGAGAAGTGTCTGTTCATGTCCTCTTCCCATTTTTTTATTGGATTGTTTGTTTGTTTGTTGTTGAGTTTTATGAGTTCTTTGTAAATTTTGGATATTAGGCCCTTATCTGAGCTGTCGTTTGAAAATATCAGTTCCCATATAGTTGGCTGTCTGTTTATTTTGATATCAGTTTCTCTTGCTGAGCAAAAACTTTTAATTCTGATGTAGTCCCATTCATTTATCTTTGCCTTCACTTCTCTTGCCATTGGAGTCAAGTTCATAAAATGTTCTTTAAAACCCAGGTCCATGATTTTAGTACCTATGTCTTCTTCTATGTACTTTATTGTTTCAGGTCTTATATTTAGGTCTTTGATCCATTTTGAATTAATTTTAGTACACGGGGACAGGCTGTAGTCGAGTTTCATTCTTTTGCATGTGGCTTTCCAGTTTTCCCAACACCATTTGTTGAAGAGGCTTTCTTTTCTCCATTGTGTGTTGTTGGCCCCTTTATCAAAGATTATTTGACCATATATATGTGGTTTTATTTCTGGGCTTTCTATTCTGTTCCATTGGTCTGAGTGTCTATTTTTTTGCCAATACCATGCTGTTTTGATTATCGTGGCCCTATAATATAGTTTAAAGTCAGGTATTGTAATGCCCCCAGCTTCATTCTTTTTCCTTAGGATTGTTTTGGCTATTCGGGGTTTTTTATAGTTCCATATAAATCTGATGATTTTTTGTTCCATTTCTTTAAAAAATCTCATAGGGATTTTGATGGGAATTGCATTAAATTTGTATATTGCTTTGGGTAATATGGCCATTTTGATTATATTTATTCTTCCTATCCAAGAACAAGGAATATTTTTCCATCTCATTGTATCTTTTTCGATTTTCCTTAACAATGCTTTGTAGTTTT